>NC_079882.1:18911666-19220833 GCF_029227915.1 Hydractinia symbiolongicarpus | reverse complement strand
CTCTAAAATAGTTTTAAAAGATGTTTTAAAGTCCGCTGATCATTTAAAATGGTGTTACAGAGAATCACAGCCTTTGAAATATTATTTTTGTAAAGATTTATTGGTGAATATTTCGAAGTACCCTGTTAACACTACTGGTGTTAATGTGGTTACTATGGTTAAAAAGCGTGTTCGACATAAGAAAATTTTATCGGTGGTAAGGTTGTCAGTCAAAATCGGAAAAATAAATCAAGAAATTTTGCCCGCCAAAAACAATTGATCCAGTGTACTTAGGAGTGATTCACAAATCGAAGTGTTACTCTGAACGTCAATCTGACCTCATAAAGAGAGGGGGTTAAATCTTTTGTGGTCTAAATATTTGGTTGGGTTAAAAAAAAGAGAAGCGTTGCTCACAGTGATTTTGAAGATTCTTGATACTTTTAACTTTTCGGACAGGAAGAGAGAGGGTATAATTCAAACGTCGAATGAACTCTCATCGTATTCTCACTAAGATAAAAAGAATTGGCATAAAGAATTCAAATGAAGAATTGGCATGACACCAACGGGGTAAAATTAAGATCCTAAACAAGGTCTTCGAGGAAGGCCTGACACAGTCTTAGGAACCAACTTTTCAATAAGCCTTAACAATTTTTTAAAATTAGGGTAACTTTAGGGAAATATGGATCCAAACGCCCCTAAATTGGGTCAGCTGACGATGTAATTTTAATTGTCCACAATGCTACCAACCTATTTGGAGGGTCCACTGTTCTGTAGAACATGGGACATATGAATTCCTGGACCTTATAAAAAAGATCGGAATCTTTAAAATCGCCTGAGGAGATACACAGATAGAGAGAGATATAGATAGATATAGACAGCGCAGCTAGGCTGGACGCCCAAAACTTATCCAGGCTAAAGCCTGAATCCTTGTTTTAACAGATTTTTTTTGAGAACGAGGCTAAAATTAGTTTTAAGCCAATAAGAATCCTAACAGTGCAACAAATTATTTTATTATCCAATGAACAATACTTTATTTTAAAGTTTGTATGCTATCGAAAGTAAATGCTCGTGCAGTGTAGCATAATGAAGATCGTCTTATAATGCGCCATCTTTGGTGTTATTAACTTTCCCTTTAATAATTGGGTCGTTCCTTCTGTACAATCAAAAATTGAATTTTAAAATCTTAGAATATTCAAAGATTTTGTTCCCCAAATTTGTCAGTCCTCTTCAAGTTCAGTTCTTTTTCAGATTATTGCTAATGGCGGAAATCTTTAAGCCGCAGGGCTTCTTGTTCCAATTGTTCATAAAAAGGACCTGGAAATTATCTTGCTTTACATTCAAGGCCAATTAACCCTAATTAGCTTTGTTAGGGCAATCCCTCATAACATTCTAGTAGGGACAATTGCTGACTACACTAACTAAAATAGAAATAATTTGACGTCAAAAAATTAATGCTGACGTCATTATTTTTTGCCGATGCCTTCATTTTTCGCCAAGTAATAGCTTTTCCTGATTTTTTCATCTTTTCAATTTATTTCTTCCTAATTTTTATTATGTCGAAGACGACTAACTAGATCGGAAGAGATGTTTCCTTATAAATATTTTTTTTCAAATAGCTTCATAAAATGTTTTTTGCTTCAAGTAATGAAAATATAAGCTTTCACATCTTCTCGTCATAGAAAAAAAAATAAAAGTCATAAAATTACTAGCCTATGCCTTATCTAGAACAGAGCCATTCGAAATAAACGAAATAGGGTGGTAACATTCTCTTAACAAAACTGCATGTCACGTGCACGATTATAAGTAAGAAAGTGCTCACACAAATTTCAACAGTTCAAAGATACCTAGCATATTAAGCCTTTCATTTTTAACACAAGAACCAAAATATTGATAACTGCGGAGGAAAACTAAATGTTTGCATTTTGTAAAAAAAATTTTCTTCTCACAACTGTGAAGCTGAAGATATTTCTTGCAAACGTATTGAAAAAGCTCTTTTCTTTTTTGTTAACACGTCACAACAATCGGTTGTCTCCTCCTCCTCCTCCTTCAGCGCAGATTTTTTCACGCTTTCTAACATCTAAAGCCAACCCTTATACCATGTCTTCTTTATTTTACTTGAGATAATTTCACGAAGAAACTTTCAAGGTGACATCATAACCTTTTCTTCTTTAAACAACTTTTGACTATCGATAGCTTTACGTTTATTTTATATTCGGCCGCAATGCCAAGAGCATGAAAAATTTACAAGATTATAATTTTCCTTACAAGAAGGAAAATCGTGTTGAAGAATAACGAGTCTTTGTAATATAAAATGCTTTCAACAAAATCAAAGTAAACTAGCTATATTTGAAAAACTAAGCGAATAATTAATCACTCGGAATGCAGAAAGTTGTATGTTCTCATTTTAGCGCCCATTGCTGTGCTACTCACTCCACTCTTTAAAACACTTTTTTTCATTTACGGCGTTTGAATTACAGTATAAAAACGTAGATATCTAAATCTAAAGAAAAAGTAACAAAAGCAACACAAGCGGTAACTCATTTTGACAAGAGAAAAATTGAGGGCAGGTGCATATACATCATGGAAGAAAATCATTATCACACCAAGCAAAAATTTTTCTTTTAAAAGGTTACAACACTAATTTTTTGTAAAAAAAAAAGGGGCTTATCTGACTTTGGGCTCTCTGACTTTTTATAGCTTGCGATTGCAATAAAAAAACTAGTACAAAAACAACAACGACAACAACAACAACAACAACAACAACAACAACAGTCTTTAAACAACTAGCGCTCGTGTGTTTCAGCATTATTTATAGTTCATAGCCAAATATATGAGCAATTCTTTATTTTTGATTTGCAGGAAAGAAAGCACGCTAATTAATTCCAATTTATAACCTTAGGTAGAAATTCCTGATTTTTAACACATTATATATACCTCGTAATAAAATTGATGAGGATCAATACACCTCTTTAGTCCCACCCTTTAAGTTTTTTTGAGTTACGCCGAGACTTTCTTCTTGTTTGTGGCTAGCGTTTGCAAACATAATACCTTTTTAAACCTTGCACCTTAACGAAATTCTTAAACTGTCTACTTCTGTAAGAATTACGTCACCGTTAACAACAACTTGTATTTTAAACATTTTAAAATTAGTAAGCTGAATCCCTATAAAAAACATAAAAGAATTAACAAACCTTACTACAAACGCTACTTTTACCATTTTAAAAAATCAAAATCAAACATGGACATATATCATTGTATGAGCAGAGAAATATTTCTCGATTGTCTTTCCCAGATCAGCGTGTGTGTTTTTCTCCTTAATGAATATTTACAACACGAAACATCGACTAGATTGACATCATCAACAATCACTTTCAAATTGTATACACAATCGTCCGAACAATTAAGTATACTTAACCTTGATTAACTACGGAGGAAAATTATAATTAGAATCTTAATTACATTTCAGTAATACCACCGTAACGTCAACGCAGAAAGGTTACAAGGTTGAAAGCTTGAGACAAAAATAAATTTGATCTCCAGTGTGGTGTATATTGATACCGCATCATGGAACAGGACGAACCGCATTCTTTATAAGTTCATTATGATCCTTTTTCACGACGTGTAGTCCCCCCTTACCTACCTCTTCAAATTAAGAACAGGTGTAATTGACATGCAGAGCGCAAGATGATCAGACATCAAAACAATCCATTTAACATTGTATAATCTCCACTGGACTTATTATTTGAGAATTCAACGCAATTAAAAAACCAAAGTAAATGATCTTTTTATTTGAAAGATAATGATATGTACAGATGCAACTGAGATTCATACAAAGCTAAGGTTTTGATAACATTTTGCAAAGTTGTTTGTGCTTGCTCCAGTGTTGGACTTGACAAGGCCTAAAAAACAAAACAAAAAAACACTTCTTAAAAACTTGATAAAAAAATAAAATTCGAACTTAATTAAACTTGTTAAAAAGAGACTCCTAGAGATTAATTATTGGAAATATCTTCTAAAACAGCACTTCTTACCTAAATATGTGTTATTTAAACGTAAGCCAAACTTAGTCCACAATCGTAAAACTAGATTAAGGAGAAAGTAAAGTTGTTGGCCTCTCAGCATGAAAAATACCACAAGAGGTTAGACTTCACCAGAACTGTGGTTTGATGCTTAGTTAATCTGCATCCACGATAATTTGAACACACAGTTGCAACATGGCATACATAAAAAGTGTCTTACGAATAGATAGTATTCATCCAAGCAAGAAGAAATTTCAATGACTATATGTCGATGTTAAGCCCCGTGTTACAATCCTGATTAGACTTGTCAAGTTTTAACTTTAAACCAACGTTAGAGAGTCCTTACCGCGAGCAATACCATTCGTTTTGACAACTCGAACATCTTTTCATAGCTTCGCTATGGCAGTTTGCGCAAACAGGTGGCTCGTCCAGTAAACTTTCTAACACGTCCAAATTATATGTTGAGGCTAATCTAAAAAAAAAAAAAACAATAAAAAACGTTGCTCCATCAAAAAAAGCTACTTCAGCTGAGAATACGTTTATATCATATGATGAGAACCATTAGATCTATATATACACGCCAATTGGAGGAAAATGGCTTCGCTAGATGGGGCGTCTTATGTGGTGTAATGGCTTCGTTTACGACTCGCAATTTTGTGGAACAAATTCTGGTCACTTCAGATGCACAGTGCTTCAATTTCATTAAAAACTAGAATATCAAACAATTCAAAATTTTAATAAGCAACCGTGGTTTTGTCTTTACCGTTTAGCTTTGTTGTAATAAAACGTACAATAATTCGCACATATCCATTAATTTGCTGATTTTCATATCCCATCATGTACAACGGACGATACGCAATGACGTGATAAACCGACAACGCATAATCACATCATAACATGCCGGTCAATAGCGATTCCTGAAAAATCTCATACCCGTTGTTTCTTGTAAAAGCACTCAACTAGATAGATCGATAGATGTGCATATTTTACATGGCTAGCCTCACAAATATTGATAAACATACACTGTCTATTATCTGCAATAAAAGCCATGGCTTTAGATGGGGAGTCCTAGGGTATTAAATGCTATTTTTGAGCTACGCAGACCCAATAGGGTCTGCGCTCTGCCAGACAAGACCCTGCAACATCAAACGGACCACACAGTGTGCCATCTCACCCATTTTCCTCACATGGCTGCGGTTAACCCTGGGCTATGGTAACATTCACTCATACATATTAAATCGCTGTGAAGGGGAATCGAGCCCTGGTCTCCCGCTAAAAGTGCGAGAGTTATAACCATTAGGTTTGTTTGTTATTTGTCCTTAGAAAAAAATGCGAACACGTGTAAAAATTAATAGCACGTGATGTTTAACACGAAAATACCCTCCTCCCTTCATGACTATACTCCTCCCCAACTACACTCTTATCGTGGTATTCCCATATCATATTGTAGTTAATTTAATATTTCAAATTATAAATCTGTTTCGGCGTAATAATCGCTTGGTAATGGCTGATGATGATTTGCTTGAAAACAATATAATGCTATTATGTTGTGCTATTAAAAATTGTTGAATAACGCTTTGTTCTGCTAAGACTGACGTCGATATGATGAACTGAAGATAAATTACCCTTTTTGTACTAATTTTGACGTTGATGGTTTTTGCCAACTTTGAAAAAAATGCCTAAAAACTGCCGTTGCGCCAAATTTCACTGGTTATAGATAAATATTGAGAAAGTGTCCTTAACGAGAATAACATCACCTTTGAGCATGTTCTTTCATTTCGTGATCAGATAACGTGAAATATTCTTGCGCTTGCTTCCCAGCTATATTTTTCCACTTTCCACGATATTTCTCCTGCAATTTGCTTCGGATTTCGGGCATCTAAAGAACATCACGTAAACACGTTTCGAACTATTTCACAACATTTTCCAAAACATTGCTCTTATCCAATTGATGCAACATTTCAGAAAAAATGCAGCCAATATGCAAGCCATCGATAAAAACCACAAATCCACGAAATATATAGGTTGTGGTTAAGAACAGACGACAAATATAAAGTCAAATTACACCAGACCTGTTCAATGACGAGATCTCGTTTCGTCATAGGAGGTTCCATGACAGCTAAGTGTTCCAAGAAACGTTGCAAGTCAGTGAGACACGGTAGCTGATCAAGCAGAACTTCATTTAGATATCGGCGTAGCTGAATAAAAAATTATTCATATACGATACTGTGAACATGTCAATGTAACGTATAGACACTTTAGGGTTTTTGACTTTCTCGATTGGGTGCTAACTCAAGAGTGGGTTATCTATTTTTCAAAGATAAACTGGAATATAAAAAGTAAAAATATAAGATCAATATTTATCACCTAGAACTTATTAGCAAGGACCCTCATTTTTAAAAGAATATTTTTATACAGCTGGTTTATTTATTTATTTACTTTAAATGTTTTGGCTATTTGTAGAAAAATATTGTTTCCGTTGTTAACTTTATTTTGAAAACGAGGTATGGAATGGTAAGTCGGTAAAAAGGTGGGCTTTTGTATACTACGGTCTTCCTGAGGTCGAATCAAGTTAAATTTGTACACATACCAAACTCATCTTTCTGCACTCGACTACAACAATCCTGATTATAGAAGAAGTCATTAAAGACATTTTATACATTAATTTAACACGTCGTCAATATCAACGACTCTTGAGTTTCAGGAATTTTATTACGGCTTTTAACTAGGAAGCAACGACAGTAATAAATCGACTGCTTGACCCCAAATGCTTTAATAGGAGTTCAATTTAAACCGCAGCATATACCTACATGATGTTGTGTTGAATACATAACCATATTAAAAGGAGAATTATATTGACTTTACGCAGTGTAAAAACTTAAATAAGCCCTGAAAGTTGATACAATTTTGTAATTTTTACCTAAGTGCGTGAAGGGCGTTGATATAAAGGGGCGGAGGCGGGGGCGTTATTCACAAAAATGACTCTTTAAACTTTTTTAGGACATACTTTTAAAAATATTTTACTTCTTTTTTAACTGAAGACGTCATTGTTATCACACGGATAACCTGTTTGTAAGATTTCACAGGAGTGGTATAATACTTTTTTATTTTGTTTATTCATCCATTTACCGTGACTCAGGGTAACATAATGACTTCCTGATAATTGTAACTCGATTAACTGTAAACTCGGAAAAAACATATTTGAAATATGATCCTCTTACTAGTAAGAATATTTATGGAAATTCTTCAACCTTTTTTACACGTTAGAATACTGACAATAAAAGGAATATTACATCGATCTTTAAATATTTTTCATGGTAACACACGGAAGAATAGGAGGCGTTAAAAAAGTCTTTGGGACAACCCACGAATAGTAGCCAAAAAAACCATTGTTTGAATATTCTTCTTGAGATAAATTTATTCGAACCCTAAGCTACTTGAACAATGGCTATATTGGTGCGTTAAATTATTCTTTCATACATGGAGGAATAATACAAGAATATTACCTAAATTAAAAACATTTCTCTCATTCTTTATAAATATTCTTACATGCATCTTTATCGTTTAATATATTCCTGGTCAATCATACCAGATCTAATTATAAAGCACGCAAAGGACTACAACATGTGTCTGCGCACAGTAAGCAACCTGTCAATCATACGGTACAAGTGACACTTCCAAAAAAATTAATCTTAATAGACAACCCATTAACTTGTTAATAGCCTCAAACTTCGTCTGTGCAAACACCAGTCGTCAAAGCGTACATAAACCCATTAAACTTATTGAATAGTGAAAGTAGAATGGAAAAAATAATGGAAAAAATAATGTCCATCATTTTAAAAAGGGTAGTTTTTCAAATATTTGCGTATATTCTCCTGGAATGGAAGCTGTTCTCCACCTAAAAGTGCACACACTTGACACAACTGAACCCACGTAGCAGCAGTGAATATTTTCATTTTTTTACAAAGTTGCTAGAGCTTTTAAAGTTTCAGGCAATTTTAGGAAGTTTTGACGAAATTTTGATTGATATTTTTGGTCTAAATTCTAGTTTATTGCGGTTTTAGGAGGGTCTCTATTTTTTTAGGTTTAAAAGAACTTTGGATATTAATCACAGTAAAGCCAGCAAGTGCACAACCGTGTTTAGTTTTACAGCACATTAAAAACAGACAACAATACGATTAGCTACACCCCTTTCCGTTGACACACCGTCTATTGCCAAACTTTTGACATGTAAATACCTGTTTTGTGTTTTTAGAAAAACACAAAACCTATTAATAGCCCTGATATAAATTAAAAATTCATTGTGTAATTTTTATTGCTCATAAAAATAGTGGCACACAGCTATAAAAAGCTCAGTCCATCTATTATACACTTTCAATTAAAAATATTTTAATAGATGCGTACGTGGGAAAATAGGAATCATGAAAAATTTAATTTCACATGGTTGCTTCTTCCGGCCTCGAATTTATGTTCATCTTTTTCTTTCACAACAAATGCGTAATCAATAAATTTTTAAAGCATTTACCAATCCGGTTATTAAGAACAAGTTTTTAAGGTTGCAATTTTTTTGAGCTAAGAGAAACAGGAAACAGGACAAACGTCCAAGCTTTAGCAGCTTCGTGTTATTTTGTTTTGTTTTAGTGGCTCTGGCTTTAGTTTCTATTGAAATCATCCATGATGCGATCAGTTTAAAACCTATTTATGTCGTCATTTTTAAATGCTCTGACAAAAGTTATGGTGCAAGTTAATTTGTTGGAAAAGGCGAATTTTAATTAAACTACTCAGAATAAAAAAAAAATGAACGAAATAATTTGGGTACATTCGTCCTGGATAATGTTATCTAAATAAATCAGTCCTTTTGTAAATGGAACCTCGAACGTTAAGGAAGGGGTCAAATTTTCTCTATCTTGTAAATCTTTGTTGTTTTTTCATTTTAATACAAAAAACTTATATCAACCTATAGAAAATGATGAGACCTTTCCAAATATTCATACGTTTTAACATAATATTGCACGAAAAGAAAATATCGTGGTTTAAAAAATCATGCTCCCTCCCCCCTACAGTATCCTTACACCCATTGAGTAATATTTGCAGTAAATAATTTGTGATTATTTAGTTGATACAAATCAACGACAAAAAACATAACATACCTATAAATATGCAATACAAAGAATACAACAAATGAAAAAGAAGACAATTTGAAGAAACATATCACAGACTGACAAAAAATAGTTTCTTATCATTCAAAAAATTTATTTCAAGAAGGGGTAAAATCACCTTCAAGATCTGCGTTTTTCTCGATGTGTTAAACTCGTATTTTCTTTGAGCTTCAGGATGCATCAAAAGTTGATATAATGTTAACCAGACCTGAGAGAAATATAAAGAAAGGCTTGATACACATAGAAAATGATATCAAATGATATGATATCAAAAACATAAGGAAAAATAATGGTAGCTATTACCTGGCCTTGTAATTTACTAAGTAAATGCTGCTCGTCCTTTTCAACACTACACCATTTATTGTCATTATAAATCTCAGGGTTTCCTAAAAAAATTATTGTGGTGTGAATTTATTTATTTATGATGAATATCTATACAGGATAAACACTTTTTTTGTATATCAAACACTGCTAGCTATGTAAATGTGTCCTGTGTATAATAAAATCGGTAAAATTTCGTAAAAAATTTGAAAACTTAAAAAACCTAAAAGGAACACACACATGAACTGGAAAATTAAGACAATGAAATGTTTCTGTGTAGGAATGCCAAGTATGTGACTAAAAAAAAAGAAGGGAAAACAAGGAAGCATGAAAGGACCAAGATGGATAGACTCGAAAGAACAATTAATAGACTTCAATATACATAAAACTCTCTATCACAGTACGTGACGCATATCTTCTTAAAATCCCTAAAAGACTCTGTCTATCTTATCTCAATAGGCAAAGAATTGAATTTTTTTACACCAGAACAAGAAAACTCAAATTTCACTCTAGGATTTTTTAGAAATAAAATATGACACATGACTGAACTATGCTGAATATTGAGACAGATAAGGGGTTACTCACAAATCACTCAAGACACTCGACATCAATCAGACGTGAGAAAAGGAAGAGGTTAAACCTTTGATGTTTACATATTACATATTAAGAAGCATTGGTTCCTTTGAGAATACAAAGTTTTTCGGCATGTCATCCACGCTTAACAGGAGCGCAGGTAGGAATGCCTATATCACATTCCTTTTGATTATGGCGTTTAGAGCAGGAGAGGAAAGGGGTGGAATGTAAACGTCAAAAATATTGATGTTAAACGTGTACCTTACTTACTGGGGCCACTCACAAAACGAAATTTTGTGAGTAACCCCAATTACTGCAGCTATTATCCACACAAATTACTTTTATGTAACGAGGTAAAATAGTCCTTCGAGAAAAACAATAATGTATCCATTTCAGTAAGAAAAATTGGAAACAGGCAATGTTTACAAAAGAGATGTAACTAACCTAACTGTAAAAGTAACAAAGGAAACCTCAAAATTAGTATTCAATACCCAGGCATTTATTTCGAACTGGAAAGTGAACGTCTAAAAAACACTTAGATGGTAATGATTTTAGTAAATCACAATTTTTTACCTTTTTCATTTATTCTTTTCCATGGAGAAGTATCGAGAATATTGACTAGTAAACATGGTATGTCTATAAAAAGTAAATTGACTAATACAATCGATCAGCAGCAATTTTAGGTCAGGTTAAAGTTAGTGCCCACAAAATAAATTTCCTTATGGTAAGCAAAATTTACAAAAAAACCTAAATCACCAAACTTAAATCACCACTAGCTCTTGCTCTTACAATATAATTTAAAAGTCATAGTCTATCAAATATAATGACGACATTAGAGTCAAGTGTAATTCCATAAAAAAATTTTTACCATGTACATTTAATATTCTGGTCAAGGCACTCAATGGTAAGCTAAAATGAAAAAATACAGTAGTCCTTGTTCACTTTTCTAATGTACGTTTGTTGTTTTTAGTATTTTACATTTCTCATCATGAATATTTAATTGATAATGCTCTGATATTTTTCATGTTTAATCTCATTGTAAATACGTTTTCCTGCAAATAATGAATATATTACTGCAAGCAGCAATAGTTGTTACAGGAACGTAATGCAATAAGGATATTGCTTACTTCCAGACAACCCTCTCTTTACTTAAAAGTCTACAACACCGACAAAAGAAGACAAAATTCCTCAGTAATTAATCTAACAGGTTATGATATCGCTTACTTCCAGACAATCCCCTCTTTACTTAAAAGTCTATAACACCAGCAAAAGAAGGCAAAATTCCTCAGTAATTATTTTCTCTCCCTTGACTTATTTCCTGGGTGTAATTCAAATTTCTCAAGTCTTCAATCGTGATATGATTTACTTACCATTCTATTGAATCTGATATGTATCGTAATATAGACAATGACTTCATATATATTGTAAACTGTATACTTTCATGTTGAAACATTAAATCCTGAAAAATATTTTTGCTACAAACAAATGAACTATAGATCTTAAAAATATATATGTCACCAAATCGTAAAATAAATTACTTACATCATTCTCATTGTGAGTCTTTTTGGGTTTCTCTTGTCTAAATAACATCTCATAAATTGTTAGTTTTTCAACATTCACTTTTCAAAATTTGCACTTAATACGTAAAGTAAAAAAGAGTAAATGTTCAAATTTTCCATTGTACAGACACTGTTTTAAGACGCTGGTAACGATTCCAAAATCTATAGAAAGAAAATTATTATCACCATACTTTAAAAGTAACTTTGTTAATTTTCGATTTACAAAATCTATCAAATCAATAATTGCGTCTCCAGCAGCTTCGCATGCTTCCTAAAAAAGAAAACATTCCAATGAAAGAAGACTTTTTCGCATGGGAGACATTTATATATCCTTTTTGCAACTTTAGGGAGGTGTTTAATAATTTAGTGTTGTGAATTTCTTGTTAGTAAATAAAATACCTGGTCTTTTGAAATGGTACATTGTTTAAAAACTTTGTCCAAAAAAAAGGACAACAAATTTTCTTAATATATAGCAAGAACTTTTTGGTACGTAACCATCAGTGCTATAAAAATGTCTTTACTTCTACTTTTTTATATCTTAATGTTTTTGTTATACATCATACTGTTTTATATCCATATTGTAATGCTTTCTGCTTGCCTGCTGGCCTGCCTTGCCTTTTGGTCTGTCTGTCTGCAATCCAAAGATCGTATGGCAAATTCCCATAGATTTTTCCGAGTAGTAAATTACCATGGGTTCTTCATGGGCTTACGAGTATTTAATTATAATTATTCACTAGTTGCCCATGGAAAAATACACTCAGGCAGAAGAGCAATTTTAAGATAGTTGATTTAAAAAAGATAATGTTAGCAATGAACCGTTCATATTAAAAATTTTTGGGAATGTATTTTTTGACAAAATTAAACCAAAATGAAAACATCTCATTCATTTGTACCATACATAGTTAGTGTATTATAAGGGTTATAGCACATATGTCATATTATAATTTGTACTTTTAAATCATTGTGAAATCATATTCATGTAAAACTAAGTACCTTGTAATATAACATGGTCTCCAATAACCCAACTACCGTTGCTTCATGAAATAACTAAAAAAATAATTAAACAAAACCAGTTTACTTCACATCAAAAACACACTAATATGTGTGTTTTTGTTGTCAAAAAAAATAATTTTCTACAAACTTACTGCCATGTAAACTGGAAGAGTAGATTTTTCCATATTGATTCTTTCTTTGATGCAAGGAAAGATTTCTTCTGTCCATAACTCTGAGACCAAAAGATCGTAAATGAGTGTAATGACCTGAATAGCAAAGGGACATATACTATAGATGATATCCTATATACAAAATTTTATTTTTATTTCTAAATTTTTATAGCTACAGCATAGCCACGTAAGTGTTGTAACACTGTCATCAATGTGGGTACTGTCTTCTAAATGTATACACCAGGTATACATTTGCATTCCGAACTTCTCTCACATGGCATGTGTTGACCGATGATAAGAGTACTTTCTAAATGTCCCAGCACTGTGGACTGAACCATGGACATCGTGATTATGAAGCAAACCACATAACTGCTCAGTCATGCACCCTTATTAGTAATAACTTACCTTATTATGAGATATGCAGAACTCTTTGACAAATTCATCTGTATTTGATGATGCATTTACAACAGCCTAAGCAACAAAAAATGAAAATACTAAAGAAACCAAAGCATAAAGTTTTAAAAATTGTTACTTCATTTTAATTTTATAATCATTAAAAAGGGTTCTCAACAAAAGATTTTCATCTTTTTTTATTGTTGTATGGGAGATAATGGGGGGAGTAGACATGGCAATAAAATTAAAAAAATGAACAAAATCTTTTTAGAGTTGTTTTCGACTAAAGTAGTAACAAAACATTTGATATATAGTATATATATTATATATTTATAGGATATAAATCTAAAATATATATGAGTTAACTACAGTTACTGACCATCATTAAGATTGACAAAGGCAGAACTCAATGAATTGTTTTTGTGAAGAAAGTCTGAGTCAACTTTGATGAAAGAAGACTTCAATAATTAGTAAAACAATCAAGGACAAAGTTGAAGTGCTGTATCGAGGTGGTTAAGGATTGTTATAAAGCAATAACAAAATGTATATCGCGATTATTATGATTATTATTTACCCAGGATAGCCTCTTCAGTTCCTATTGGTACTGCTATCAACGAGGGTCCTGCGAAGGGGGTCCTAGCGCATTTAAAGCTCCCATTTGAGCTACGAAAGTCGTGGAAGCACAGCAATCGCTTCACTAGACAACCGCCTAAGATATCAATCCTATTCTCATGCTGAACGCTAAGCAGAAAGGATAGATTCACACTTTTATAGTCTCTGGCATGACTCGGCCAGGGTTTGAACCCAAGACCTCCCGCACTGAAAGCGAACGCTCTACCACAAGGCTATCAGTCGGTCGATAATATATATATTAGTTATAAAGTGAAAAAAAACGTTATTTGCTATAAAACCATTTTCTTTTTGACACAACTTCTTTTTTAGGCCAATGATACTTGCTGTAGATGCCATGATACTACTTGCTGTGAGCCTTGGCACTACATTGGAACTAAACAATGTTATTATCTTTATATCCTCAAAGTGTTAGCAGATTCCAATTTGATTCATTTCCCACCTTCCTAAATGTTATTGTAACACCATTCTGCACCGTTAAAATAGGGAGCAAATCATTGACATCAGTCATGAAACTGAAAAGATCAAACATGCAGGATCTCAGTATTTTCATCAATGGATCGCCAACAAGATTCTTAAAGTGTTTTCTTTCAAGTCTTGGGTGCAATGGTTTTTGCAACAATATCTTAATGACAAAAATTGGTAAGCTCGTACAAATTAATAATATCGTCTACTTCTTTGCCAGTTAGGCAAATTGTAATTACCTATGTCAGGAGTGTCATTGACAATAAAAAATGATTTGATTGGCGATAAGAGAAACAGCTATTGTAGGTTGTATCCTCAGTTTATTCATATTGTCATTACTATAAAATCCATACTCATTACTGTGACCTCCCCTCTGTAAGGAACGCAGGAGAAAAGCCAGTATTGATTTATGTTCCTCTCTCTGTATAAGGTTCCTTTTCCCTGGGATTTTGACAGATAATGATTTCCTAAATGTTTGGCTTTAAGTGTATTTTTTATGGTGTGATGCTCTTTGAGACCTGGCACTATTACATGGCATTTTCTAATTTCAGGCAAGCTTGTGCAGGAATGATTATCTTTGTCTGATGTGGGCTGACAATGAATGTGCTTTTAAAAATTTAAGTGCGATTTGTGATTTCAGTTGTGATTTGTGTTTTCCAACATGAGATTTACTGGAATTATTTCTAAAGACTATTTTATGATTTAAATGGTTGAAATACTTGGCAACTTGTCTAAGATTTACCTATTGGCTGCTTTATCAAGTACCTTTCTTTGTGACATTATGAAAACTTGGTAAAGCAAATTAACAAAAAAGATCTGTGAATGAGAGCAGGATTTAGGATATCATGTCATCCAGTATTGTCTGTAGAACAGGACAAGAAAAGTGAAATCACAGAATTAAGACATTCACAGTATACGACTGTATACACCTAATATTTGTGGCATTCGCCTAGGAAATAATGAATGAAAAAAAAGAATTTAAATTAAAACGATCTATATAACGCATTACTTATTTTATTGGTTCATTATACCTGTATATTCAACTTTTCGATGATATCATGCCTTGACCACCATCTAAACAAGACAAAAAAGACAACTGCAATTTGCAACCTGCAAAGTGATAAAATTAAAAAAAAATGATAATAAATTTTCCTGATTTTTAGCTAGCTAGCTATGCAGATAAGTATTAGGCATATGTATTCTTTTAGGAGCTAGGCCAGAGGGTAAAGCAAGATGAGTGCGAGCCATTTTCCATTTAAGCAATCATGTAAGGAAAACTTAGGGTTTTTTTTTGCAGGAAAACTTAGGAAAATGTTTTTTAAAAAATTTTTTGCAATGTGGGTGCCTTTATAATAGATCCACGTTTTTTATGATAACTTGCACAGAGCAGAAGGGCTTTGCACCTGTACCTCTATTCTAAAAAGAAACCCTGGAGACCTGTAAACCTTTCTAGCTTTAATAAAAAACTTTTTTCCTCAATCAGTCAGGAAAAACAGCAAATTAGGTTATGTAACCTAGGGGGCTCCGTTAGTGGGATATCGCCGCTAAGGGGGGGAGGTGGTCTGAAGTTTGAAAAAAAAATCCGCTAAGGATTGAGAAATTTCAAAAATTTGTTTGTGGCCAGAAAATTCTTCGTCGTTCGTGAGCATAATTCCTCTTGTCATCAATTCCGAGAACTTTTATCTACAAAACACGCCCCTGAACCTTCCAAGATTTATCCGAATGTGTGTATTTCACGGACGGAAATCCGCTAAAAGAGGGGGAGGGGGGCCGAATCTTAGCAGCGGTATCCCGCTAACGGGGCCCGAAAAAAATTTTCAAAGGCCCCTAACTCATCAAAATTTTAACGAAAACTAATGACGGTTTGACGAAATATTTACATTTATTTAAATTCCTGCAAAAATGACCTAATTAGGATATCAAATAGCTTAATAAGGATGTTGAATGAATGTGGTTTTCAAAATGGCGGTTGCGGAGAAAGACGATGTTTGGTCAGAAAGAATCTCAAAGTTAGGCCATCATAAGCTAATTAGACTATGCGCAAAATATTTTGGTCAATATTTTTTAGTTCCGTCGTACAAATGCGACGATTTTTTAAGTATCAAAGTTTTGGAATTTGGCTGCACGAGAGTGAAATAAAGATGCGGATAGCGCGCATTAACAATGTTTTTTTGCTTTTAAAAAAAATTCAAATCCTAATTAGGATAGCATAGACAAGTTAGGTTAGAAATTCCTCTCCTAATTTGGCAAATAGCCTAATTAGTTTATGATATCCTAATTTGCTGTTTTTCCTGACTGTCAATTACACCACCGTTGAGTATAATGATTTGCCTGCAAACATAGAGGACATGTTCCCATTTCGCAAACCTTTTATATATTGATTCAAACCATAATTAGAATCTTAAACTGATAACGTACTTTTTACTGCCAAGACTTTCTAAGTTGCTAACATCTAATGACTGAATCAACAGCTCTGCTTCGTTAGGCAAAAGAACATGCGTTGTGCCCTCCGCCATATTTGTTTACATCTAACTAGCTAGATACGGAATTCGTCCGGATTTTGTTTTCATGTATCGGGTAAAAAAAAATAAAGCACATTTCTTTTCAAAATGGCTACCGAAGCACAGCCAAAACATAAACCAGGACCACTTAAGCAGAAAAACAAACAACATAAACATGGTCGTCATCGGACAAAGGGGCAAATTGAAAACACAAATAAAGGTATATTACATTTTTATCATAATCTTGTATCGTTGATTGCCTCTGTAGTAATAGTGTATAGCCCAGTTCACGGTGGAAGACATGTCCAAAATCTTAAAATTTTTATGATCTCTTTTAAAAAGAATAGACCATTTTTCAATTCCGGTTCATGTTATGATTTTTTTATGCAAGTTAAACGAGTTGAACTTTAAAACATGCCCTTAACAGTCCACAGTTTGGGATAAGAGGGTGCCGATAAGCTGCAAATGCCTGCATATATACGGGCGAGCTCAGGCGACTTTTCAAATAAAATTGGCGGTTGTCCCCCGAAACCGCCCGCACTTTCCTGAACTCGCCCGGAACATTCCCGAAATGCAGTTCCTTGTAACAAACCATGCGGACGATGGTTGGGAAAAAGGCGCTTGATGGGAAAGGAGTTAATAAAGTTTATATATAAGTTATTTATAAAGTAAACTTCTTCAAAAACCATCAAAAACAGTTCTTCTAAGAACTTCGCTACGACATAGTAAGTTTATTTTAATTTTTATAGTTTTTTTGAATCATATATTAGTGTCTGTTTTTTTTTTCTTTCGGGCATTGTTCGGGTCTATGCGGGTTTTTTCGGACGAATAGTTGAATTTTTTTCAAAACGCCGAACTCGCCCGAAAACGCCCGCACTTTTTACGGCGTATGCCGCTTATCGGCACCCTCGTGTTGGGATAAGGCCACCATAAAAAATATGTTATGTTCGCATCCTGACAGTCTGGGTAAACACCTAATTAGGCGGCATGACCTACTTAGGCGAGTCGTTTAGTTAGGCGACGTGATGTAGTTTAATTAGGCTACCCGTAGTCTAACTAGGCGAACATAAACTTTCTGTTGTAAATACATCTAAATCATTGTGTTTCGCAATACAATATTTATGTGAATCAAATCTGTCCACTTTGCAGATAATTTTGACCAATTATTGTCTTACTTGCATCGCGCATTGGTAACATATGGCCCAAACCTTGTGTGGCACTATTTGTTGTTTTAAATAATGGATTTCAGCCATTCACGCCACAGGGAAAAAATAAATATGGTGGACAAAAACGTGGCAGTGTTCACCTAAATAGGCGACACTTAACCTAATTAGGTTATATAATTTATTTTAACATAATTCTTACTTGCGCGCGAACATATCGAGGCACGAGTGACAATTTTGGAATCATGGTCGCGTAGACTATCCATTCTGAACAAAGATTTTTTGCGATTTTTTCTTAGGAATGTGTGAAAAGCTATTAAATATTGTAATGTCTTAACTAGGTTAAAAATATCTCGCGAAATTTTTTCCCCGTCTTTTTCCGACTTACCGAGTCAAGTTTTTTTACCAAAGTGAGTCGGTCGGAGGACGCGAACACAACATATTTTTGATGACGGCCTAAGGCTGGAAGGAATCTGTACCTCGGTTTACCGTTGTCTACATCTCACGGCTGTTTCCCAGCAGACCAAAATGCTACGAAAAAATAATTCGATTTACCCTCTTAAAGCAGGATATCTCAAGAACAAAATAAGATTTTTTTATTCTGTATAAAGAATAATAATCTCAAAAAAAATTTTGGACACCTGTCCAAAATTGGTAAATTTAGGCCAAATGTCTAAAAATGACTTTAAAATTATCATTTAGATGAATGTCTTCCACAATATCTCTGGAATAAAGTTAAGAACATGTACATTGAAGTAGTTTACTGTTTTGTCCCTTCCCTCGTGCTCTGCCAACCTTTAGCTAGCTTTAAAATTGCCAAGACACCGTTGTCTCGCTTATTCCAACATAGGCGAGACTTATTTGAAAAATTCTGGTTTCGAACTAGGATTCCCGGGTTGAGCAATCAAGTCCAAGGTAAACACCACGCCGCCATAATTTTTTTGTGAAAAATCTTACCTAACAAAACATTAAATGGCATCGCTATGTCTCTCTTAGAAGTTTAGATACTTAGACAGAAAAGTAGATCGTTTTAATACTTTTTTATTTCAGTAAAATTAAAACAATAAAAAAAAGTTTCAATAACTTAAATAATGATAAAAATACAAAATTTTAAAAAAAAATGTGGAAACCATTTTAATTTTGTCAGCGGTTTGACCGTAGCGAAACAGACTTTGGAGACTGGGACATTTATATCCAAATGAGGCAAGGTTCAAACATAGACCCTTCAAAATTTAAAGTAACACAAATCGAATATAATCAACGACAGTCAAAAAAATGTTACCAAAACCAAAACTATATATATACTATAAAAAACTGTTTCGGGGTGACTTAAAATCGGAGGCTCAGGAAATAAAGCATGACATGCGTCGTGATTCTAGTTGTTGTTGGAAATCCTCGGTGATGATGGTGCGATGGTGTGCAAAGGATGTCGGAGGGGTTTATTAAGGTATTATTTTAGTGATTACTTCATATTTTTATTCCCTGGAGGGAAAGTGAAGACAATGAAATTCTTTTAAATAATGAAATTTTTTATGTGGTGGTAAATACACATACGGGTGGGGTCAACTGTAAACTGAGGTACGACATCCTTCGGTCTAGCGAAACACTCAGAAAAACAGTTTCCAAATTCAAAAACCAGATGTTTTTTTCTGTAAACAGAAATTGTTTCCGACTTTGGAAACTGTTTTTTCAGTTTGGTTGCGGGTAAAATAGCTTAAGACCGGGGTAAATTTGATTAGAATTCTATCTAGTAATAAAAGAACCCAAGTACACCCCAGTTCCAAATCATATTTTTAAGTTTATTGGTAGGACTTTCTATTGGCTAGAAGGTTATAATGTAGAAACCAAAAGTAGTTTAAGTGTCACGATTGGGGATCCCACGTTTAGTGGTTTTCTTCGACTGTAAATGATAATTTATCATGGGACATACTGTGTATATGTACATTATGCAAGATAGGACCTTTAAGCAGGTATATAATGAATGTAGTCATAGAATTCATACCCAACCTGGCCATCCTAGCCAATTCATCGACTCCTGGCCGTTGGTAACCAGGTCTTACACAAGAAATCCAGCCATGCGTTTCTTAACTAACTCGGTGGTGAATGTCGACGGAGGCACGGATGAATTAAGTCTGCAAAACTACACTTACAGGCGGAACAGACATTTTATCGTGGATTTAATTGAAGATAATTTCTTCATTTGACAAAGCAATTGGAAATCATAGCAGGTCCGAATTTAAGGGATTTTCTTTATGCTGCAAGTGTAATTCAAAAAATTTTAAAAACGAAACCTGTGCGTGCGTTAAAAAACATTTCTTTGCATAAATTTTGCTAAAATGTAGCTGAACTTTTTGAATAAATTTTATTTAAGCCACATGGATAAAGATTTTTGTAATTAGAAAACGAAGCATATGTTTGCTTATTTGCTTGTGGATAACCTGAAAAATAAACAATAAATTTATAAAAATGACAGTATAGTCATGCATACTATTTCGGACATGTCGCTATACGTAGACGCTCGATCATCGTGTTTGGGGTTCACAAATCAAAACGTCCCCCACTTTTCTACCGCAAAATGAGCATGCAGCAAAGATTAGCCTTATCAGTTTTTTGACGTTGCAAAATAAAATATAAATATATATAATTTCGAGGGCTGGCTGATGTCATCGAATTTGCTGAAATGGGTGAAAATTAGCTTAAATTTAGGATTTGTGAAATATTTGTATAATTGATTTGTGAAGAAAAAAAACAAAAAATAATATAGCAATATATACTTAGAAGGCCCCTAAAGGTTATAAAAAGAATTCAAATTTTTTTAAAAAAAAGGCTGAAAAATTTCACTTATTTTTACACTTTACTTCCACAAAAAATTTAGCTCACTGCGACATTCATTACTGTTTTTAACAAGGCCATAAATTCCGACATTTCTTCTGTGTTACGAAACAACTGCTCTAATAATAAAAACGTTTTGGAATTTTAAAAACAGTTTTGAGCTATGCATTCTATTCTATGCGCTACTTCAGTTATAAGAAGTTAATAATAACAATTAAAGTATATTTGCTGATATTGATACTAAAAACATTATAATTTTGTTAAAATTGTGGTTTTATATTAAATTAACATGAAAATATTTTTATACACTTATTTATAGTGAGCTGTGCGTGATAAATAAGGTTTTAATAACATGTAATGAAAACAGCTTTTCAGAAGCAAGTAACCTTACCAATGCATGACTGAAATGCACTAAAAGGATGTATTATTTTTGTTAACAGCCTAAAATAATCAAGCAAAACATAAGAATTAAATAAAAACGCAAAAAAAGAAGGAAAAGTCACTGCCACTTAACTTTACTATCGGAAATAAAGATAGAAGCAATAATGGAAATGAATTTTAATATTTTGTAGAAATTGCATTTTAATTCACAAACTGTAAAGCCTGTTGATCTTTGGGACCAAATAATGGAAATATTTTTATTGAAGACAAAGTTTTGATTTGCAAGTATAGAGAAAAATTCTAACATCTGCCTTCCATTTACCTTTTTAGGTTGTCTGGTTTCTAATTGTAACCAAACCAAATAGTTTTCTTGTCCTTTATTGAACCAGACCCTGTTTGGCATTGTAAATAATAATATATGTTTGTTAAGTGTGTTTGTTTTGAAAGTACTGAACCAATTTTGGTCTTTTACTTATAGGAAAGGTTGATGTAAAAGCCTTGTCAAAGAAAAGCAAAGCTTTAGATAAAAAACAAAAACGACATCAAGCAAAACAAATCAGAAAAAATAAGCGTGATGAAACCATGGAAAAGAAACGCCGTGTAGGAACTGAACACACACCACCCCATGTTATTGTGAGCTTTGTTTTTTGTAAGCACAGGTTTTTAGTGTTTTTTTCTTATCTTAATGTTTTTTATCAACTAACCTTTGTGTTTCAGGCAGTGTTTCCACTTTCACAATTATGTAACTGCGAAGAGGCTGTAAGTAATATTATCGAAAGTGATGACTCGATTCTTTCTATCACAAAGGAACACTCACAAACAATAATGTAAGAATTGTATATGATTTTTTATTATTTTTGCAAATCTGTTATATTTCTAGCATTGTCTCGTTATATGGAACTATTCGCTTTTTGTTTTTTATTAAGATCAACAAGGCATCGTCAAAGATTTACAATTTTAACTCCTAACCCAAGAGATTTATTTGAAATCCTAGATGCTGGAAAGGTACATGTTATGCAAAACTGAGGAACTTGCAAAAAAATCTAGTATAAAGTTTGTTAGGCAACTCCAACTTAATTAGTTGTTCTATAGACCTGACCGACCCTAATTTTTTGGAAAACAAAAAAATGATAATAATATCAAGCAAAAAGTTTTAAAGAAAAATAGAAGATAGAATAGAAGATAATCAATAATTTTTTTTTGTTAGTTGAATGTCAATCTACAATTACACTAAACAAATCAATGACGTTACATTAGGACCAACATTGTTAAGGTCACTTGCAGTTGATTTTTCATTCATGGTAATTTGCTGCGGTAAAAATTTACATATTTCTTGTGGTAGTATTTCTAGTTTTCGTACCACTCAAAGTTTTAGAAGCCAATTTTGTAATCACAAAAATAGTTACAAAAGTTAAAATTTTTATGTGATTTATAACAAAAATTAGTTATTTTCGCTAAAATAGTACAAGTGAAAAACAAGACAGATTATTATTGTCATAACACCCTCCTTTGTTATGATTATTAAATATGTTTGAAAATACGCTAGCTAAAATGTAATACTGCATGACTTTTAGTCGATACCATTTAGGAAAAATAATAAAGACAAGGTAGAATACGCTTGTTGTAACACTCTTCTCCGTTATGAATTTTAAATATATAATTTTAATGTTGTGAAAGACTTTATGCAGTAGACTCTCAGTAACTTGAACACCGGTTAACTTGAACTTTTGTTAGCTCTGCGGTTCCTTTGGAAATTTCTTAATACTTCCTTATAAAAACTACTTGTTAACTCATTCCCCGGATAACTCAAACATCCCTTTTCTCGAAAATGAATACTGGTATGTAATGTAGCCAGAAATTTCGTAAAAGTTGTTCTCAAATGATATCGTCTCTGCTGCTGATTCTGTCATCAACACTGAGGCAGTAATAAATAATAATGAGATCTTATCAGACAATCCTGCAGAAGAAGACACCTGATGATGCTTCATATGAGCCAATTAGCCCGCAATCTAATAATGTGCGTCAAGCTCTGGAGTTACTGCGGAAGTATATGTTGTTTCGTGAAAACGGAACCTGTCGTCACAAATACATCAACCTAATAAGTCGAGTTGTTGAACCAGAACTATCAACAAGTCAAGCCGACGTACAAAATTTCTTTCAGTGTCTGAAGAAAAAATTGCCTTTACTCAAACTAATATCTCATTTTTGTCTACGTTCAAATTAACGGGAGCTTTGCTTAATTCATTAAGTCGAACTGTTTTCTCTGGTCCCTTGGAGGTTAGAGTTACTAGGAGTTAACTGTATATTATTAACTAAACTATAGTCTGTAAAGAGATTTTATACTTAGATTTAGATTTTCTTATAAGACTGCGCAAAAAATATTAAAAGAACACTAATATGTTTTAAAATAAATTTCCTGATTTTTTTTATTATTATAACTGGGAGGAGAATAACTTGCTGTATAAATTTCGAAACAGTGCAAGTATAACTTGCCGTATAATATTTAAAACAGCACTAGAATAATACTGTATAACTTTTAAAACAACGCAAGAAATTTTTTGCTCCATAACTTTTAAAACAAGTTTTTAAGCATGCAAGTATTTTTATCTTTTTACCTCAACAGCTAGTTATTTTAATACTTCAAAACAAGAGCACAAATTTATCCCAACATTTTTTTTTTTTTTAGTGAGACAAGTTACTACTATTTTCCTTCACAACAAAAAAATATTAACTGCATGCGTGATGCTAAAATACATAGTAGTAGATACTAATTGAAAAATTAAAAAAAAAACAACGAAGGGAGCCACAATGCTTTTTTAGCGAGCATATAACGTGATTTAATAGTTTTAGAATCAATGTAATAAGTTCTTTCTGCGGAAACTGCCACTATTTTAATTTTTTTAATTTTTTTTTTGTAATAATGAATCAAAATGTGCTATTATTTTGCTGATGGTACAAATGCAGCGATTTACCATAAAAAAGAATCAACTGCAATTGGTCTAATGTGTATTTTTTTAGTATTTTTTGTTGTTGTTCCAACCATACATTCTTGATAAAAATTATTTTTATTTTGCGGGCCAACTGACTGTAAGCTACTATTAAATTCACCCATAAAACTAATTAAGTTGGAGTTGCCTTATTGTAAATTTTTAAAATACTATTATGAAATATTATGTTTATGTTGCCACATGTTTAAGTTTAATTTGTAGGCATCTGATTCTTTCTTGTTCATTGTACCCGCGGATGGAAACATGGGAGAATATAATCAAAAATGGATGACCTACTTAATTGCACAAGGTTTGCCATCAACGATATTTGCAATACAGGTAAAAGACAAATTAACATATGTTGTGTTGTATGCATTGCTTTAATCAGAAATGAAAGACTTACAGTATTAATGCTAATTAAAAAATTGTTGTTGTAGAGTGTCCAAAAGGTTCTGGAATTTTTTGAGTGCAGGAAATATACTAAAAAATCTACTTGTTAGGTTAGCCTGAGAGTAGCTGAAAAACACCTGAAAATTTAAATTTAATATTGTGAGTCTTCCTGTTTGTTTGCTTGTTGCCATGGACCATGTTCGTGAAATTTTCTAGGGATGTTTTTGAATTGTTCTAGATTTTTGTAAAAAGTTCTGTTGGCTTGAATTCTTCTTGACTTTTTTTTCTAGGGATTAAAACATGTGCCAATTAAAAAACAAAGTGATACTAAGAAGAATATAACAAAGCAGTTGGAAAAATGGTTGTTATTTATGTATATTATTTTGCTCTCTCTCAAAAACAATAATCTTTATGACTAAAATTTATTTCTGTTCCTTTTATTTTCAGGTTTCCAGAGGTCAAATTGCATCCTATAGATAGTCAAAAGGTATTTTTAGATAATTTTTGTTGACTAAAATATTATGTTTCCCCCCAATTTACAGCAGGAAATATTTTTGAACCAGTCTTTAGCCCATTGCCCATATTTTCACATAGCTATTTTGTACTTGCCATCTGTTTACATGAAGTAATGCCATTTTCTTGGATAGGGTTATTACTATAATAAAAAGGTGAGATTATAATGACATTTTCGATTAGAAAGCCCAGGGTTTTTAAATTGGCTCCAAGACAGACAGCGAGTATTACATTCTTAAATATAAGCCCAATGTGCATGAAAAAGACATGCAGAATAAACAAGAATCGCAATTGAGTTCAAGATTGAAGAGGTCAAAAATTTTAATACATGAGTACAAACTTATGTAAAAAATAAATACTATTTAAACATTAGGATGGGGTAAATTATATAAATACTGATTCAAGTTCAATTCTAGAAAAGATTTGTTGGTTTCTGTCATATGCATGCAACACAAAACATAAGGAACAAAAGCACAAGAAAATAAGTTGTTTAGCAATAAAGTAATGGAACTCATTTTTCAATCCTCTTAGAGGACTCTAGTTGACGTTCCAGGTTAAACGACTTGACAGTTTAACAATTAGTAGTAAGCAAACTGTAGTTGTTGTTGTTATTGCTGTTATAGCTTGTTATTTTAAGAAATCTTAGTAAGCAACAGATAAGAACTGTCATGTTTCTTTTTTTTTCTCCTCCTCTTTTTAGGTTTTAATGATTATTTTGTTTTCTCAATTTAGGATGCAGGTCTAGTGTTAAGGCTGTTGGCTAACCAAAAACAGAAGCCAATATTTTATCGAGAAAAGCGTCCTTACATGTTGGTAGATCATGTTCAAATGGACTCTGACGATGTAAGTTAATGTGATGAAATTTTTAAGGACGGCAGTTTAAGCTCCATTATAACTGATCTAATTTGTTGACATTTTCAATTTCACAGGCAGAAAATGAAAAGGGTACCCTAAAAATATCTGGATATATCCGTGGAAAACAGTTGTCAGTGAATCGTTTACTTCACTTGCCAGGTCTTGGAGATTTCCAAATGAAACAGGTAATTACAGTGTAAACAGACAAAGAGTAATCAGTCTGATTTTAGGAAACATTTTAGGAAATCTTTCATGAAATTCCCTTTTTGGATCTGATGACCACTGTTTCAAATTTTTGGATTACACCCCGATATCATAACATTATTTTGCAATTAGATTGATTTACCATCAGATCCTTACACTATACGAAAAAAACAAGATAAAAACTCAATGGTAATAATTTTGTATACTTCATTTTCAGTACTTATATTTCTTTATATTTTTTGCATGAGATAATACTTTGATACAGTCTGCATTAAAATGTTTCACACAACTTGTATGCATGCGTTAAAGAAAACAAATTACAAGTCCTATAACTTTTTCAAATCTTCTAATAACTAGGTCTTTCATGACAAAAACTTTACATGTTTAATCAAACTGTCTATACAGGAAGAAGAAGATGATAGTTTGATGGAAGAAGACCTTAAAGTTATTGCTACCTCTGACCCATCTAAGCAGATGTCAATTGTAACTGAAGCAGAAGTTGACCCAATGGAAGGTGAACAAACATGGCCAACAGAAGAAGAACTACTGCAAGCCGACGGTTGGTAATGTTAGATATATTGCAGTGTTTCCATTACGTTGTGCATTTTGCTGAAAAAAAAATATATTTTAAACAGCGTTCTTTCAATGGAAGTTTTACTGTGCTCACAACTTATTTATTTTAGAGGAAGCTCAAAAACAGAATGAAAAAAACCCAAAAAAAGTACCAAAAGGCACATCAGAGTATCAAGCGGCTTGGATTGTTGACGAGAATGATTATGATGAAGAAGAAGCAGACGATGAAGACAGTGATTCCGAAGATATGCATGAAATTGCAGATGCTGAAGATGAAGAGGTATGGGATGTTTTTTTCGTTCTAAATGCAATATGCTTGATACAAATATTTGTAAGAACTGTTGTTTCCACTCTGAATAAAATATTTTATTCTCACTTTAGGAAAGTGAACATGGAGATGAATTTGACACAGTAGGGTTAAATTGATTGTTTATCTTCTGTTTCTGATGTATTTATTTTTGCTTTATTTCGTTTTTTGAAACTTGTGGTTATAATTGTATATGTATTGTAAACAACGCTTCTTATTTAGTAAAACCCTTAACTTCTGTTCAGATAAGCATTGCGGCATCCACAGTTATAAATGATGCAAAATATGATGAGGACTTTGATATGGATGAAGAACAAAGACAGTAAGTTGGATATGAATGGTTACAAACTCATTCGTGTTACCATACAAAAACGAGGGTTGTTTGTAATGCATCCATGATGAGCGATGCTTTTGTTTTTTCCAGGTTAGAAAAATATAGACTAGAGCGGGAGAATGAGATGTTTCCAGATGAAGTGGATACACCTATGCATATGCCTGCTAGTGAAAGATTTCAACGGTACGTTATATTGAAAGAACGTTGTTCTTTGCAGAAAGAAAAAGGGAAAAATCGTTGAAGAGGGTTGGGCTAAGTTTTTCTGTTCTGTGTATATCAAAAACCTGAAACTATCCACATTTGAAGAATTCAGAGTTATCTTATTTTAACTTTTATTAACATTTGCATATTTCTGGTTTGTGCTTTTCTTCATCAGGAGGAACAACTAAAAATATAACATACAGTGGACTCGGTTATTTAGAACATCTCTTCCCGAACGAATTTTCTGACCCCTTGCAAGTTCGGTCATAAAATTTCTCATTTTTTTTGTTAGGAAAATGTTTCGTCGCAAACCTTATTCATTATTCCATTTTGATTATAGTTATAGCGCTCTACCATGTGCATGTTTTAAAACATATTAACAGTTTCCTGGTTACTAAGTTGGCATTATAAACTTTAACTAACCTTTTTTAACTAACTAATTAATTGTGCACAACCGACTGCTCTCTGTATTTAATAAGTTCTGCTTCACATAGTTTAATTTATTATTTGCACAGATATCGTGGCTTAAAAAGTTTCCGTACATCACCCTGGGACCCTAAAGAGAATTTGCCTTTAGATTATGCAAGGTATGTAAAAATTAAGAGTTGGTAATATCAGAGATTGCATTATCTCAAAGGATCGACTTGTGTGTGTTAATTTGTGTTTTGAAGTTTAAAGAGATCTGTAGGGTGCTGGTTTGTTACTGTTTTTTATGAGTGGACGTTCTTTTGAGGAAGTTATACTTTTTTTACTTGTTATTGTTTAATTCTGTGTTTTTTTCGATCTAGAATTTTTCAATTTCAAAATTTTAACCGAACTAAAAAGAGGATTTTGAAAGAAGATGATGAAGAGAGTGATAGTGCATTGGTTAGTTTTACTTTTGATTTTTTTTTATTTCCTATTCCACTTATTGCGTTGTGTTTTAAAATACCATTAAGAACCAAAAAAATCTGGTCTAGAGAGGCGCATGTTAAATTATATTTTAATTATAGCCTGGATGGTATGTAACGATCCATGTTTGCGGTGTACCGAAAACATATGTCGGTAGGTGGATGTGTTTCTTTCTAAGTTATATATCCTTTGCCGGTGTGGATTATCGACAGTTTAAGAGCGTACTCCTTTTTTGAATGGTTTAAGTAAAAAGTAAAAAAATCTTTTAAATCTGTCGCGTCACTTATTAACAG
The DNA here is from genome assembly GCF_029227915.1 of Hydractinia symbiolongicarpus. Lineage (NCBI taxonomy): Eukaryota > Metazoa > Cnidaria > Hydrozoa > Anthoathecata > Hydractiniidae > Hydractinia > Hydractinia symbiolongicarpus. The sequence goes on along the minus strand of NC_079882.1, from coordinate 19,192,147 downwards.
TCCTTTTACGATTTTCTTTTTTGTGTAAAATGTTAAGCATATTTATCGGAGTAAAAGTTATTCCAATAGAAAGAAATTCGCTCTACTGTTCTTAGTAACATCTTTCAGTTTTTTTTCAAACATTTTTAATGTCGTTATAGAAACTTGGAATCCAAAGCACGCAATGCTAGTGTTCGGCCTACTGCCACACGAACAAAAGGTATGATGCACCTTACGCCACTTATGGCTGGCCCATTGTACCAAACTGTGTCTCACAAACAAGCAGAGTGGAACATTCAAACATATATTTACATAATAACTTTTTGTATCTAAAAAATCCGCGCAAATTTGAGTTTCACTTGTCTAATCAGACATATAATTTTCAAGGTGCTGGCTCTTTTGCTGAGGAATATCGATTGCGCCTCTATATTAAACGGACGTAAAATTTTAGTGAAGTACACCTATTTTCCTGGGCTTCTCTTATTGATCTCTTATTAATAGTTCGCTCAAGCCTATTTTGAAATTTATTTACTTCTGCAGATGACAGTGATGAATTTCGCCATCAAAAGACATCCAACTTGTAACTTACCGATAAAAGCAAAAGTAAGAAGCAATCTTTTGTTTTCTTTTGTTTTGTTAGTTATTTGTCGTTGATGATAGTTTGGGTTTAGACGCACTACTAACGTTAAGACAGCGTTTAACATCAGAACGGAATAAAGTTTGATTGGTTACTCTGCTAATTATTCTTTTGCCTTATTACACTATCCTGTTACCTTTTGAAAACATTTTTGAAACGATTTTCACTTTTTATCAACCTATTCGGAAGTGACAGTTTTTTTGTTGTACTCCAATTTGTGGACACAAATATAATTCTAGCGTGACAAGAAAAAGTGTATGTTGAATATTCATTATTTATTGCAGCATATTTGAACTAACCATTTTTTATAGGACCGACTGATCTTTCATGTTGGATATAGACGCTTTATTTCGTGCCCAATATTCTCGCAACATACAACTGGAGATAAATTCAAGGTGAGTTGACCGAAAAGTACTTTGTAAATGATGCAATGAATGTGAGACAAGGATTTGCGTATAATAATTTACCGACTTTCTTTTTAGGCAGAGAGATTTTTACCTCACTCTGATGTTGTTATAGCAACGGTGTACGCACCAATTATGTTTCCTCCTGCACCTGTTCTCGTGTTTACAGAAGAGCATCAGTTGGTTGCCACAGGGTCGGTGCTGGGATCGAATCCTGATCGAATAATAGTCAAAAAGATAGTACTAAGCGGTCATCCGTTCAAAATAAATAAAAAGTCCAGTGTCGTCCGATATATGTTTTTTAATAGAGGTGAGTTTGACCACTGTACTTTGTGAAATTACTGCTTAAGTTCCGTGTTTTTTCAACTTTGCAGAAAACATGTAAAAATAGTTTTTCTTTTCGTTTGTTGACGCAGCTTGTGGGATTGGAATGCAATTTTTTTCAGGGATCAAATTTATATGTTATAGTTTATCTGGAGATAAAGTCAATGATTCTTTTCATAAAAACATTGACGCAAATCAATGTATCACGCGAGGCAGGACAAAGCATCATAACATTGGATTGGATGACCTTAATTTTCGGTTATATTGTTTATTATTGTTTCTATTTTCAGAGGACATTCTGTGGTTTAAACCTGTTGAATTATTTACAAAATACGGAAGAAGAGGTCATATTAAAGAGCCGTTAGGTAGGAAAATTAAATTTTTGTTATTTAATTGCCAACATATTTTTCATGTAGTGATCCATTTACACGATCATAAACGCGGGTGGGTCGCGTGTTCGACTCTCGGCCAAGTCACGCCAGTGCCTTTTGAAATTTTCTTTTTTTTCTTTCTTTGCCTAACACGCAACATTGTATAGAGTTGGTTTTTGAAGGTGGTTGACAAGTAAGTCGTAGTGGCTTTCATATTGCTCAATTAGAAGCTCTACAGGCACAACCAGGACCCTTTTTATTTATTAACTGGTAACAGTATGAAACAGTAGAAGCTCAAGAGAAAGTGAATAAGCAAAATAGTATTCTTTTCATTACTGCATAAAATCTTATGTTTTAGGTACGCACGGTCATATGAAGTGTGTGTTTGACGGACAGTTAAAAGCGCAAGACACAATTTGCATGAATCTTTTTAAACGAATTTACCCAAAGTGGATATATGAGCCATGCGTCGCTGCGCACGTGAGAGTACCGTTCGAAGCGATATCTGAAGAAATTGAAGACACCGATATGTAAACTAAAATTTTGAAAATAGGATCGAAAAAAATTTAGAGGTGTTTTGTTTTGTGTCTGTAAAAACTGATATTTTTTGTATCATTGTCAATTCTAACTGATCCCACAGCACGTGTTTAGTCAATTATGTTCTAGTATCGGAAGCAAGGTTGAACTAAGGCTAATTGTGCATTGCTTGACGCCCCCGTTGCTTGAGTGAATTTTTGAACTTGGTATGTATTTACTATTTCGGTGCGGTAACAACGAGACCTGGTCACAATTGATATCACTTCAATGCAATGACTAATTACTGTTTCGATAATAACTGTCACGTGTGAAGGACGCTGTAATACAGTATCTTCGTCGTCTGATGAAACACTTTTGCTTAGTAGTGTTGAGTTATATTCAATACTTTTTTGCTACATCGAAATTCTTTCTTATAAAAAAACAAATGCGAGAAGTCGTACCGCAGCTGAATTTTTGGTGATTCCATATGATTTCCCTTCACGCCGCATGGTCGTACGCGCATGCGTTAACGGAGCCTCATAAATTTGGATAAGGTGAGTGCTTAAAGGAGAATGCGGAAAAAATAGCGGTGATATCAACATTTATTTTAGGAAGTGACATTCTGATTAAAAATTGAAAACGACTGTTTGGGAATATGAAATGAGAAACGACTGTTCGGGAACAAGGATGATTGCTTCTTCATAGATTAACATATATCGATCAAAACATATTTTCATGCGCTTAAGGACACGCCTGTTCGCGAAAAAAAAAACAAATACGCGAATTGTAAGGTGTATTAACAGTTAAAACAACTATTTCTTGATCTGTATACATGTATTAAAGGGAGAGGCTCAATAAGCCCAGTAGTAATCTTAATTCTGGCCTTTACTTTACACTAGACCATCTAACAAAAATTATTAGCATAGTTCTCAGTTATTTTTAAAATGTTCTTGTTGCTCTGTCAGAGTTTCTTGAAGAATTTTATTTAGGAAAAACGAAAATGTCTGTTTTATCCGTCAGATTTTGAGAATGTTCAGGAGAATCCGTTATTTTAGTTCCGCATTATTTTCTTCCGCATTAATTTTTCCCTAATTTGATTCATCAATGGATATAAACATGAACAAGTAATGATTAGGAAGCGTTACTGATTTTTTTTTTTACATGACATCAATGTCACAGAGATCATAGTAAAAAATCTAACGAGGTTATAATTGGATCTGGGCTGGACGCAAAATTTATATAAATTGATGTGTTTTGTCATTTAATACTAAGTTGAATTGAAAATGTTGTCCAAACGTGCCGAGAAGAGTTTGGGAATGCCGAATCTGCTATATACTTCATGGAAAAAACAACAAGACAACCCTTATGATGCAGAGGCAAACCCAACAGGTATTATAAATCTGGGTACTGCAGAAAATAACATCATCTATGACATCATCAACAAGAAATTGAGCGAAATTAACTTGGGAAAAATGGAAGAGTCCTATACGCACTATTGTAAGTTTACTGGTATGGACGTATTTCGAACTTCTTTGAGCAGATTCTTTCAAATGTTTATGAGCCCTCGCGTAAGTGTCACACCAGATGAGATATTTGTTACAAATGGCGGCGGTGTTGCTATAGAAACATTGGGACAAATTCTATGCGACGAAGGAGAGGGAGTCCTTACTCCTGCACCTTATTACAAAGCGTTTAAAACAGATTTAGAGCAAAGATTTGCGACTAGATTATGCCCTTTTCATTTTTCTGATGATTTCAAAATAACTATGAAAGATTTAAAAGCAATACACCAAAAAGTAACGGAAAGGGGGATTAAAATCAAAGCGTTATTGATATCTCACCCTATTAATCCTCTTGGAAGTTTTTACACGAAAGAACAGCTATTGATGTTATTGGAATACTGCTGGTCCAGTCAAATTCACCTAATCTGCGATGAAATATATATGTTATCAGTTTATGATGACAAACATATGTCATTCGTTAATTTACTCGGAATACACAACATCCATAAGTACCTTAATATTATCCATATTGTTTGGAGTTTCAGCAAAACATTTGCTTTGTCTGGATTTCGTTGCGGTGTCATCATAACTTTCAATGCATTGGTTCAAAAGGCCTTGCTTTCATTGTCGTATTATACCACTTCATCGACTCTAACTCAATATGTCGTCCAAGAAATGATATCCGATCTTGATTGGGTTAAAGTTTTGAAATCAACCACTCAAAATCGATTGTTGAGATCACGTGGTTTGGTTGTTGCGCGACTTAATGAAATGAACATCCCTTATATTTTACCCACAAGTGGAATGTTTATTGTTTTTAATATCTCGAAATTTCTTCGGGAAAAAACAGAAAAAGCAGAGTTGGAGCTGTTTGATCGTTTCATGAAACATGGCGTGTATGTTGTTCCTGGCACAAATTTGGAGTTTTCTGAGCCAGGATGGTTCAGATTAATAATATCCAACAAACTGGAAATTATCGAAGTTGGGATATCGCGAATAATAGACGCTTTAAATTGCAACGATTGAAATTCGTTTTTGGAGTGACTTGTATTTTTTTTTATCTCTGTGAATAGTAAAGTTGTTTTGCATTAACTGTAAATATTATTTTTGTGCTGGATTCTGTGCCACGGTATTTCTATGTAACTTTTAGCAGAGAAAAAACTAATTATATCTTTACTTTATATATACCACAAAAACACAGCCGTTTTTGTAATTAAAAATTCACATATTTTTAACAACATATTTTTTTATCGGAACGAAGTACAGAAAAATAAAGTGTAACACCGTTGAAAACATGGCGTACTGACTGGATTTTTAAAAAAATATTAGATAGTGTTAGCTATCTTTGTGCATTAAATAAAATGCGTATTTATATACCTGGATTTTTAAAAATAACCCAACAGAGCACGACTACGACGCGACAAAAACGGTTCCGCTTTTTTGAGGAAGCTTCAAAATACAACTTTCGTGAGTACTTTACACGGGGAAAATTACATCACGTCAAAATGGCTGCCAATGGTATTTTGACTCGGGAAGAACTTCAAGAAAAAATTAAAGAACAGGGAGAAGTTGTGCGAAAATTAAAGTCGTTAAGTATACAGTCAGATGACACTAAAACTCAGGTATTTTATAAAAAGTGTAACAACAGACAGAAAGCGTAATTGAATGAAAAATTCGCTATAAAAGTGAAAATGGCTTTACAGCAAAACAACCAAAAAGTCACGTTTTTTCATTCTTTGATTTAATGAATTTGTAAATTCACGAGACTCCATGCTTAAATATACGACTATTAGACTACTTATAGAATTTTGTCGGATTGGGTAATGCTTTATCACATGCACCAACTTGAACACACGCTACATTGTCTTGAGCATAAGGCTCTGATCAAATAAAAAGGTAGATGATCATGTGATTTCAACGAACCATTGAGGAGGTATTAGAGATAATAAAGATTTATCAATGTACCAAATCCTTTTTTTTAAAAAAAGTTGCTTCCATTAATTAAAATTTTTTATAAGATCATGTCCTTTTGATAAGCAGTTGCATGGCTAGATATCAAGGTTTAAGAGTTCATTGATAACAACAACAACCCAACTGCTCCAAAACAAGTGGCTTGACTCAGGTTTAAGAAATTGGTCTTATTTTGGTTCCAGGTGGTCCCTAGTTACCCACACAGCAGATAACATCAGTTATTTTCATCGTTTCCAACTTATTTTGCCTTAAACATTAAAGCCAAATGTACTGGCTTCACTAATCTTAATATACTTTACTTTGACATCAATTTTGTTTTAACAAGATTGGTAAATTAGCTACAGAACAATTTTATATATAGGTGTTTTTTTATAGACTTTGTAAAATTGTGATAAATATAATTCACTTTGCACATATCACTTTCTTATTATTTTTTAGATAAATTTTCACTATTTTTCTATATCAAAACTATTTAAACATTTGACGATCGATCAGCCATAGTTTTTTTTCATACTTTTTTACCCAACGTCGGTTTTTCATGCTAGCATGGGTTGCAGTGGAAATCCCCAAATATAAAGAAAACAATCTAGCAAACTTTTTTTAAAATTGGCTATATTATCATTTTGGATCCCTTCACAAGTTGAGCTAAATTTTAGCATATGAAAAGTTCAAAGAATTATTTCTAAGTGTCGCATTTTTTATTGTTCTTCGAAGCAGATTATTTCAGCCTCTTTTTGTTTTCAAGCTGTATCATTTGCTGGTAAAAAGCAAATTAGTCTTGTTTCATTTATAACTTCTGTGTTGTAGAAAAAGAAACAAAATGAAATATAATATACTTTTTATTACAATGCGGACAAATTTGCTTCGAAGAACACGTTGTGGTTCAAAGACAATCTTTTCCAGAGAGGTAAATTTTAGTATGGGGTCATTCAAAAAGTATACTTTGTCTTTATATGAGAAAAATAGTTTTACTTCCTGAAATGATTAATATTATTCAAATGCTAATGCAAACTTTCAAGTTTGTAAAGTAATAATAGAACAAAAATCAAAATCAAACTGGAGAGTAGAATACCAGTTGTTGATAACTAATTAAAAAACTTCTTTGAAGAATTAAAGTTAATGATATGATACTTCGAAGTTGAAATACCATCAACGAAGGATGTTCTTTGTCTGAACAGAGAAAAAATATTGATTTATGTGGTTTCAGGGTTATAACAAACAGTAGGAAGGAAGCTCACAGATGTACAAAAAACAATTGCGGGCCACAAGTGTGTGTACTTTGTGAATGGCCCCTACAAGTACTTGTATTAAATAATGACTAGCCTGTTATTTGTTTGCAATAGCATATATAATGCTGTTTAAAATTTATGTTTTTTTTCTTAGATCAAAGATGAAGTCAATAAATTGTTGGAGTTGAAAAAGCTATTGGGAAATGAGCCTACAAAAAATAACAAATTTGTCTTAAAAACGCCTAAAGTAAGGAGGATTGGTTTATCCTGATGCGATGATTCTCTCTATTTACTTGATATACACTTTATTTTATATTTTTTACAGGGAACAAAGGACTATGGTCCAAAACAGATGGCTATCAGGGAGAACGTTTTTAAAACTATAATAAGTACATTTGAACGGCATGGAGCAGTTCAGATTGATACACCTGTCTTTGAGCTAAAGGTTTGAATTTTTAATTTTTTATAAGCAATTATTGGTCAATAAATCTTTGCAATTGTATAAGTTAATGGATCTGAGCCTTTTACTCAATCCCTCTAACGACTGAGCTCCTGTTGTAATGTTATTGCAACAGTCCTAAGTAGATGATGCGAGTACATAAAAAAGTTTTTAATATATACATATAATATTTTTCTTATACTTTTCTTTTTTTTGCAGGAAACACTAACTGGGAAATATGGAGAAGATTCTAAATTAATATATGATTTGAAGGATCAAGGAGGAGAAATCTTGGCTCTTCGCTATGATTTGACTGTATCTTTTAACAAACTAATTGAAGCCTAAATAACGAGTCATTGTTTTTTCTATTTGTGGTACACTGAAAGAACTGTTGCCAGGAACGATGTGGTAATTGTATTAACTAAAAAAGTTTAAATAAAGTTGTAAATTATAAATGAAAAATTAAGTATTCCTTTAATTTGTTCTTAATCATCAGCCTGTTCTCTCATTTTGTGCCACTTGTCTGATTTTAGTTTGAATTTTTTCTAATGAACCTTGTTCCTTAATTTGTAATTGCAGGTTCCATTTGCTAGATATGTTGCAATGAATAAAATAGACAAAATAAAAAGATTTCATATAGCTCGTGTTTATAGAAGAGATAATCCAGCAATGACAAAAGGACGATACAGGGAGTTTTACCAGTGTGTAAGTACTTACCTAAAATGCATATACCTGTAATTACTTGTAATTATTGTTTTAAGTATTTGATTCTTTAATAAAGTGATGAAAGTTGCAATTAACAACCTTAATAATCTTAATAACATCCTTTTAGGATTTTGACATTGCTGGACAGTATGATCCATTAATACCAGATGCAGAATGTATAAAAATCGTTTCAGAAATCTTATCCCATTTAAAATTAGGCGATTACGTTATAAAGGTATACCAACTTTTTTATGTAAGAAAAAGTTGAACAGCCAAAACGTTGTGAAGTGTAGCCCTTATTGCTTTTTGTAATGCCACACACAATAATTGTTCAAACTTTTTTATGTTCTGTTAAAGTCGGTAAAAGAACTGAACATTGCTTAGGGTGATTGGGGATGTGTGCTAATGTTAATATAAACATTGATATCTTTACACCTAGGTAAATCATAGAAAACTATTGGATGGTATCTTCGCAATTTGTGGTGTGCCAACAGATCAATTCCGTACAATTTGCTCATCAGTGGATAAATTAGATAAGGTATTACCTTATGGTATTATTTTAGCAAAGAATTTATTTTCATGGTTTTTGACTAAATTCATGATATTACATAGCATCAAAATATTTTTCAAGATATCATAAGCGAAAAAAATCCTGAAATGTCAATAATTCACAATTTCGTTTACACAAAGAAAAAATATGAAGTGCTGCTACGAAAGTCATAATAGGGAATCATAAAGTGTACTTTTTTATGTTGTATTGAGAAATATATTTGGTAATATTTTGATGCCATTTGCAAAAATTATAATATCCACAAAATGTTTTACAAACAATTATCCCTGAAAATTAATACCAGAAAAAAAAATTTTCTTTGATCCGCGAAAATGCAAAAATTAGTACCTAAATTAAACCATTATTAGTATAATACAGAAAGTGCCTGCAATAATAATAATAAAAAAATTGTGCAGATATAATTTTTACTTTTATTTTCTACAGACACCTTGGGAGGAAGTTAAGAAAGAGATGGTCACTGAAAAAGGATTAGCAGAAGAAATAGCAGATAAAATATATGAATATGTACAGTTAAAAGGTAAAACTGTACTCAATAAGAACTCTTTTTACCTTACACTCTTCCCTTCCATTTTACATATCATTCGATAATAAGCTGGGGCACTTTCTTCCTTAGTAGTATTAAATATTAAAATTGTGTTGATTGGAAAAAGAAGCATAAAAATACCGTATACTTATGTTTTTTTTTCATTAGGTAAAAAGGAGTTGATAGATAAACTTCTCAATGATCAGAAGTTACCAAATAATAAAATAGCCAAACAAGGCATCGATGACATGAATTTGCTACTGAAATATTGTGAACTGTTTAACGTGCTTGATCATGTAAGAAATTTCTCCCCGTCACTCCATGAACCAGTAAATGTTGTAAAAATAATTATTTGAGGACGTTTTTTAAGAAAAATAATTTTTTGAGGAAACTTTTTGTACAAAAAGTAATTTTTTACAAAATATTTTCTTTGACACTTTAGCATTTGTTTCTTTGGCTTAATATTACATGTTATTTTTAACATTTCAGGTGTCATTTGATATGAGTTTAGCTCGGGGACTCGATTATTATACTGGAGTTATTTATGAGGCTATTTTAACGTCTTTACCTGATGAATTACTCAAAGCAAATCCTGGTAGGTATCTGCACGCAAAAAAACTTTTGTCTCTATTTTTTGTCTCTATAAAACAGTATAAATGACAGTATATATTAATTTCTATAGGGGAGCAGGTTGGTATAGGTTCTGTAGCAGGTGGTGGCAGATATGATGAACTGGTTGGCATGTTTGCTGCAAAAGGAAGGAAGGTACAGTAATACTGTCATGCTTTAAATCTCTTTTAATAATCATTCTTGATACAACAAATTTTCTGGAGTGGCTCTTCACAAATTTATCTGCATAAACTGTGTTTTTCAATGCATTTTTATTTAAGTCAATGTTTCAGCATAAGTTTGACGGTATCTTGGTTTAAAAAAACAACTTTTTTTGCAACAAGTTCATGTAAGCTTTCGCCCGCTTCATGCGAGCATGATTACACAATATTTTAGCAAAGCCATTGCTTTTAAAAAAAAATAAAAAGTAATAATAAAATTAATGACTCGTATCAAAATTATATCAAAAAAGCTCAAGAGGCATAGACTTAACCGATTACTTAACTTATTAAGGAATGGTCGATCTCGCTCTATGAGCAGACTCTCCTTCATTTTTATTTCATTATATTTAGTTGTTTTTCAACTTCACCTTCGTTTTTATTAACTCATTACGTATTTTGAAAGAATTTTTACAAGTTGTGAACTTAAACGCAAATGTGTCCTACAAGTATGGAAATTTTTTCCTCTGTGAGCACCGAAATGGGAGTAGTCGTGTGTTCAAATCTCATATTGGTAACTATTTTTCCCTTTTTTTTTTTGCTGGTGTAAATTTTATTTTTTAAAAAGATAAGATAAGTGCTCAAAAGCATTATTTAACTAACTGGTAAAGTAAAGGTGTTTCAGCCTAAGTTTTCAAAAGTGAATGTAGGCAGAATTAAGGTCTCTCCAAATGCCTGGTAAGTAGTTTACGAAAAATAAAATTTCCACATTATTATGTAACAGAGAAACGAAGATGCTCCACCATATCAAGTTATTTAATACATCGATTTTACAAAATTTGGTTAAAATGTAAGCAAAAGGCAAATTATATTGTAAATAATGACGAGAACGGAATTCTTTTCGCTACGCTAATGACACTCAAAGAACGTAAATTTTCTGATTCCGTTCTTGTTATTTGTTTCCGAGCCATAAGCTCACAGAATTCTTTTTAACAAAGTTTGTTGTTTGTGACAGTTCTGGTAATATATATTTTTTTAACTACAGCAATTTCCTTTTTCGAGCAATTAAGATTTACTCGTATATTATTATTTTTTTCTCACTAAGTGACTTTCTTATACTCCGTTATTTTATGGTCTTTCTTCTTCCTGTCAGTCAGTTTACCCCAGAATTGCCCATTGAAATTTTGAGGAATTTTTCGTTCAAGAAGATCTCACAAATCAATTTTAAAAAATAACTGCATAGTGTGTAACAAATACTATTGCCTATCTGAATAGCAAAATATGTCGTGTCTAACTTCGTAACAGAAATCACAATCTGATAGACAGCTTTTTGTAAACTTTATTTGCAAGGTTGTTTATGTATATCATACTTCTTGTTTTTTTAACCGTGTTAATTGATAGTTTTCTCTAATCTGTAGATTTGAAAATATGTTTATGGTGTATGAAGCAGTTTTACTAGAAGTGTAAATGGCTGATAATTTTTTTCTAATATTTTTTATTTAATTCAGGTTCCATGTGTTGGTGTCAGTATTGGTATTGAACGAATATTTTCAATCATGGAAGCCAAAGCTGAGGTACACTCCAATTTTTCCTGGCAAAATATTCACGCATTTTACGACATTTGAATTTTACAGAATGAGTCAGAATTTTTTGTCTATCTGCATTTAATTTTTTGTCTACCTGAATTTAATTTTTTGTCTACCTGAATTTAATTTTTTGAATCTTTTTAATTTAGGCCAGTTCTGACAAAGTTCGAACATCTAAATCGGAAGTTTTAGTCGTTTCTGGCCAAAAAAATATGTTGGAGCAGCGTCTGCAGTTGGTGAATGAATTATGGGACCAAAATATTAAGGTAGTTTCTATAAAGCTGAAAGAAATTTAACTTGTTCTCCAAGCTAATTTTAGATAACAAAAAGTATCAACTTTTATCTCAAGCTTCATTTGTGTGTCTTTTAGTGAATCAATTCAACAGTAATGTTTGTAATAAAACATGTGCAAATTACCTTTGCGGATAAAAAATCCTAATAAAAAAATGATCGGAACTTCTTCCGCATAAAATTCTTTTTTTAACATTCTACAGTTTTTGTTTGCACTTTTTCTGTAGGCAGAGATTTCGTATAAAAACAATCCGAAGCTGTTGAACCAGTTTCAATATTGCGAAGAAAATGGGATACCATTCTGTGCAGTTATTGGGGAGGAGGAGCTTAAGAATGATGTTGTAACGTTAAGAAATATGGTCACGAGAGAACAGGTAACCTTTCAATGCATTGGTGTTTTTTCTTTTCTTTTTTATAAGAACGAAGAGGCTGGGATGGTTAAAAATAAGAACAAAACAAGAACAAGGCTAAACTTTACTGATTTTCTTATTCTAAAAAACACAGCAATTATGAAGAAATATCTTTAAAAGAGACTTTAGGTCACAAATATCTGCAATGTGCTGTTTAATAATTTTTTTAAAAAATGCGTAAGTTATAAGTACAAAATAAGAACAACATGTGGAAAAAATAAAAACATCCCAGGTCTGGTCTGTATAGCTTATTTTCTTATATTAAGAAGTGTGTACACTTTTTCGTGTAAAATCTCTTGATATAAAAAAGGAGCAGAAACGGCAGGTGCTCATTTAGAAATTTTACAATGAATCTAAAGTACAACATAATTCATGTTTTCCACTTTCTGTTTAGATACAAGTAAATCGAAAGGACTTACCAATGGAGATATCAAAAATACGCCAATAAAAGTCTTTGTAATTTTATTTATTCGAAATATAGAAATTATATTTACAGAATTCGTTATCAATGAAACATGAGACGGATTATTATCCGGACTATGTGTTTTAACGCTGTCCAACACGTTATTTGCAGACAATTTGCTTAACCAGGACGCAACGTATCAAAAGGAACTTTAGCAGTTCGCGGAAAAAGCCTTTTTTGCTTCAACACCTTCGTAATGACATGGCTTGTCAAAAAATTTGATAAAAGATTCTGGCAAATTGAAAGCTGATAGATAGCTTAGAATGGTTTTTCCAATTGTGGACTTAAAAAAAATTAACGCCCCTAGACTACCTCGTAGTTTGGCGTTCATGTTAAATTCTGTGAAATCACAAAAATTCGAAGTGAGAAATCTCGCTGTTGTTGCACAACCACAATGAATGATAAACAAGAAGCCCTGGGGGCTCTAAGAATTTCCGCGCGCTACCAAAATTTTTGATGAAAACCTGCTAATTCGTTGTGTTATTGTGCCAAACATTCGAAGGGGTTCGGTGCATGAACCTCTGAAGATAAAGCACACCACTGACATTATATCTTACAACAAACGCAAACAAATCGAAACGTGTCATTAAACTCACATTTTAAAAGAAATTGCTAACAAAAAATACGGCCTATCATTCATGGTTGAAAGTCTTGCGATTGAAACGTTTATGGTCTTAAACGGCATTAGTTGACAAAAAATCAAAATTTTGATGTGACCATCATTTTCAGCATACTTTTTTATTAACTGTGTCAATTTTTGTCGAAAATAAAGCAGTTTTAATTTTTGGATAAATTTTGTCCTGAAATGACATTTAGGTGACAAAAAATCAAACTATTGTACCATCATCATTTTCAGCATACTTTATTTGTTAACTGTGCCAGATTTAGCCGAAAATGAAGTGGTTTTAATTTTTGGACCAATTTTGGCCTAAAATAGCATTTAGGTGACAAAAATCAAAATTTTGATGTCACCATTATGTTCAGCATACTTTTTTTGTTAACTTTGCCAATTTTTGTTGAAAATGAAGTAGTTTTAATTTTTGGACCAATTTTGGCCTAAAATGACATTTAGGTGACAAAAATCAAAATTATTATGTCACCATTATGTTCAGCATACTCTTTTTGTTAACTGTGCCAAATTTTGTCGAAAACAAATACCAATTTTGGCCTGAAACGTCAATACGAGACTTCCCAGTAGTTAAGGAGCTTGGGTACGAAGTTTACATCTGTGACTGAGCAAAGTGAAATCCCATGGTCGATTTTTTCTCAAAAAATGCTCCGAAAGAAAAAAACGACGGTTTTAAAGAATTTCCTACGCCTTCGGGCGCGGAAATTCAATAATTAAACGATGTTCACACAGTGCAGATATAAATCATTTCAGAATATAATATGCATAGGCTAACTTGAAAGGCCAGCTGTAAAAGGTAACCAGCTTATTTGTTGAGTAAAGGCAGGTCACTTTTTTTGTTTACATGATGCTGTTGCAGCGAAATCCGATTAGTCTAGTTTTCGTCCGGGCAGATAAAAATCTTTCCACAATGGTCAACCTTTGATAGATTGAAAACAACTGAACAATTTTTCTCTTTCTTACCGTGGGGCGTCAATTTAACGAAATCAACTGCCCTCATGTCCAAACATTATGCACCCGAAATCTCTTGATAGCGATTCCGCGTAGTGCCCGCGTTATGAGACGCCTACGTGCCATTGACGGCAAGTGCCCTTTTCAATTAACATGACGTACTCATCATTGGTGCACTCATTATGCTTTATTATCACTTGTGGCTTTTTATTAAAAATAACGGGAAGCGATTGTGTAGTTATGATAATTATAAATTAATTGTTTATTAGTTATACGATTTATATTTAAATATTTTTAACTAAGACATGCAAGAAATTCCCAGTTTTAAAATACTAAAACCAAAGCAAAGCGTTCCGTTTTCCTTTTTTAACAAAAAGCCTTTTTTTTATAAAAACATGTTTTATAAGAATATTAGGCGGCTGGGATATCCGGATAAAAAGAAAGTTTTGTTTGGGCAAAAAAAATGATACCAGCCTGGTCAAAAATGTGGTATTCTTATAAAAAGAGTATAAGTGTCCACCCTATATAATGCGTGCAATCAAATGAGTATATAGACGCCTGGGCTGTCTTTTGACTTCTGCACTAAACTTTTCAGGTAATTTGCATGCAAAAATATCGTAGCATACCTAGCATCCTAATCCAACGAAAGAAAGGCGAGTTTATGAAACATGAAGAATAAGATAATGAAGAAATATCATTTGAAAGTGCCGAGACCCAGCATACCGTCATTCTTCTAATTTAATCCTCCGGTAAAAATAATTATTTTGAAGGAGTCGTACTAATAATAAGAGGAAATAAAATACCTTGGAAATTGAAGTTGATTGTCGTACTTATAATTAGAGTAAAATAGGAATCAAATCGTATTAAATTAGGGGTTGAAAAATTGAAAACACACTTTTTGGTACTTTTTCTTTTTTTTTTCTTTCTTTTTTAAACTCTTATTTATACCAACTTTTCTTCTCCCTTCAAAGTTTTCCAGTTCCTTGAGAACTTTCTCTCTCATTTGATTGTGAAGTTTTGCATCGACTGTTTTGAAGACAAAATCAGCTGGTATCTCCATACCTCCTTGTGGAAGATCGAATGAGAATCTTCGCTCTCCTGTTACCTTTATTGATAACGTGCCTTTGTATTTAAGAAAAAAGAATATCAGTTGCGAGAGAAATTTAGGCACATGTCCAATTGTTTGTCCATTATCTAATACAGCAATGGAATATTTATCTTCAACCAAAGCACCCGGTCTCACTTCTGGTTCGCTCGTTAAAATTGATCCTATTTCAGCTTTCCATTGCTTCCATCTGTAAATATGATAACCTCTGATGCAACAAGGAACAGTAAATTCTTTTTCCAATGGTATTGGTATCTCTAAATCAAGAAGTAGTAATGGAGTAATATCGTCGGTCATTTTTCTACAACTTTTCTGAGTACGTCGAGGTAGAAGCTAGCATCAGGCAAATACGGACGTCTTTGCATTTCGAATCCAATGTTTTTGTTCGGAGGAAAATCCAAATGATATTGCGAGCTCATTGCATTGCAAATCGAATGTTTCTTTTCATAGAGGAAAACCCAAATGATTTTACAAATTCAAAACAATCGATTTGGAGCACTCTTTTCTTTTGTCAGTGCTGTTAGTCTGTCGCGCGTGGTATCATCATGTCAACCCAAACCAAACTGTTTGGCTATTTTCAAAGCAACGTTAAAAACCAACGAAAGCGTCAATCAACAATATCCTCTTATTTTGATCCTGGAACTGCAAAAGATGACGACGTGGTTTATTTAGGCAGTAAGTAAAACTTTAGTTTAATGTGAATCAAATTATGATTTCAACTTTGAAATGAAAGTGACAGAATAACTCATAGGGGTGATTTTTTTTCTCAAATACTATACATTTGAGTTTAAGTTATTATTTGCTCAAGGATTCTTTCTATTATTATTTTCAGGAAAAATAGCGCCTCCTCCAAGTAAGAAGCCTGTTGGTAGGCCACCCAAACCGTACACAGGTGAACAGATCGAGCGAATGATAGAAAAAAATCACGACTTCAACAATCTAAAGCAACAATCTCAGCATTTCGAATCGATCATATGTAATTTCTATCTACACCAACGAGCCAATATCGTCGGTGGAAACGAACACACAACACGTAAGAGATTCACTGAAAAAACGAAAATCGAAATGCGAGAACACTACGCACTCACGAAAAGTTATACCGAATCAGCCAAAGCTTTCCATGTGCACGAGTCAACTCTTCGAAACATCGTGAAAACTCCAGGCAGAGCAGTAAAGCTGAGTGATAAAGGGAATCGTTCAGGAGCTGGTCGACCAATAACATATTCGTTGGAAGTCGAGAATGATTTGATTCGATGGATTCTCGAACTTAGAGATTTGCATGTCCCAGTGTCTGTTCTTGCGTTACAAGAGAAAGCAAAAGGTGTCGTCCAACCTCACAATCCTGATTTTAATGCTAGCCAAGGCTGGGTCGCGAAGTTCTTTCAACGACATCGTTTGTCACTGCACAGTAGGACATCAGTGAGCCAAAAGCTTCCACGTCAATTGGAAGAATCGATTTCGAAGTTTTATGCAGATGCCGGTCGTTTCATGAGAATTGGGAAATATCCCAGATCATTGGTGGGAAATATGGATGAAACTCCAGCTTTTTTCGATATGGTCCCAACAAAGAGCATCTGTAAGATCGGTAGCAGAGAATGTGTTGTTCGAACGTCAGGGAATGACAAGAAACATATCACCATCGTTCTTTCAGCTGCTGCTGACGGTACTTTGCTACCGCTGATGCTGATTTTTAAAGGGAAGACTGAAAGAACTATCGGAAAATTGCGTGTTCCTGAAGGGTTTGTCGTAAAAACTCAAGAGAAAGCATGGATGGATGAAGATCTCATGATTGTTTGGCTGGATGAGATATGGGTCAAATATGTGAAGAAAATCAACAAAGAGCTCGGATTGGAAAACTAAGTAAGCTGAACGAAAACAAATCAGATGCCTTAATGATCCCAGCCGGTTGTACTTCAAAGTGTCAGCCAATGGATGTATGTATTAACAAACCATTTAAAGCAATTCTACGAAAATGTTGGGTCGGGCATTTCAACAAAGCAGTCGAGAAGATGCCCACACCTACACCTAGCGATTATAAGCTACCTCCGCCAACCAGACAGGACATGGTGGATTGGGTTGAAAAGGCATTCCAAATTATTTCAGATGACAAGGATATGATAATGAAATCCTTTGATGTATGCGGAATAACTACCACAGATCCTTCGAAAGTCCGAAGTGGCGAATTTTATTCAAAATGCATGGAAAAAGCTAAAACCATCCTAGACAGTGACGATACTGAAGACAGTGACGATACTGAAGACTTTGTAAATTAGATTAAAATTTTTCATGTTTTTTTAAAAAAGAAAGTTTGAAACAAAAAAAATTACGTGTTTTTTACTATTCGTACTATAATTAGAAGAAAATTTGACCTTTAGAGGAAAATCTGAAATTAGTAATTATGGACTCGTACTAATAATTAGAGTTAAATAAATTATTTCATTTTGCCAAAATAATTAATTCGTACTAATTAGAGGACGGATTAAATTAGAAGAATGACGGTAATCAAAACAGTAGGTGGCATTCTCTTGCCCCTGAGCCGTTATTACCGAGCGGCCAACAAATTAATCAGAAATGTGGAGGGTAATGTGACAGTAAAGCTAAGGCGCCACGAGGAACATTTTCATGCGCGTGCTATGCAACATTGCTGCATAGCACGCGCATAAAAAAAATTACTCGTGTCCCATGCCTATTTTTCACTGCAATGCAGCAAAAAAATGTTGCATGGAGCAAACATTTTGCTCCACAACTTCGGGGACAAAATAGATCTGAATCTATTTTGCTCCCGTGCTCCGGGGACAAAATGTGCTGAAAAATTTGTTGTGGAGCAAATGTTGCACGTGTCCCCACCTTCTGCAACAAATATTTTACAAAATTATTTGAGGCATTATTTTATTGACCAATCAAATCACAGAAAGATATAAACAAGTTTTTTTCTTGAGAAGTTGAACTGCAAGTGAAGAGTAGCTAGTGAGAAAATAGCGAAAATGGCGGATGAAAAGAAAAAACTATCAGACGAGGAGAAAGTTACTTTAATAAACTTTTATAAAGCGAACCCAACGTTATGGGACAGTGGGAATATATATTACAAAAATAAAGACAAAAAAGAAGCTGCGAAAATAGACCTTGTCACTGAATTTGAGGGGGCGTATAGCTGTGATTTTCTAGAAAAAGCATTCCATTCTCTTCGTTCATCGATGCTCCGTGAAGTTAAACGTAATGCTGGAAGCGAAGTTCCATCGAAAAAGTGGAAGTTTTATGAACAAATGGAGTTTATCGTAACTGATCTAACAAAAGAAAAGAAAAAAGCGCAACTTTCGTCCGACGAGTTGGAAGAATTGATTGATTTTTATCGTGAAAATCCCGCGCTTTGGAACCACACTCTACAAGATTATAGAGACAGAGTGTTGCGCGAAGCTCTGATGGTCAAACTGAGTGAGCGTTTTGATGGGAAGTATACCGTAAACGAGCTCAAAACGTCATGGCATAACGCATTGACAAAGTATAGAAGTGAGCGCAATAGGGAGATTGGATCAAGATCCTCTGGTGCAGGTGTAAACGAAGCATATTTTTCTACCTGGGACCATTATAATCAAATGGATTTCGTTGAGATTACTTGCGATATGGATGAGACCGTCGATACAATGAACGAGGATGAACCACGTACCCCTGCTCCTAAAAAACGACGGGAGAAGAAGATGACGGAGGAGCAGTGTGCCAAAGCCGAACTGTGGAAAGCGTTGACAACTTCCATCACACAAAGGGCTGATCACCATGAAATCCGGCCGCAACAAGCTTCTACATATGGATGCGAAGCGCAATCTGCTGTCGAAAAACGTGCCCAAATTTTTGGAAGTACAGTGGCCGACAGTTTGGTCCAGTGCGAACTAAAAGATTGGCCAAGGTTGAAGAAAAAAATCATGGATATTTTTTTCGAGTATGAAGAGCAGAAACAACACCAATCTATGCCTACCAACCGTCATGCTCGTATGTTCGCAGCTTCAACGTTTACTCCATACACCCCATCATATCCCATGGCAAATACATATACTGGTATGCTGCAATCGCCACCTCTACCTTCTCAAAATCAGCCGTATTCACCCGCAAATTCATCCTGTTCGAACGATACGTTTTGATACGTTACGTTATGGTTGGCAGACATTTTCTGGAGTAAAATAAATCAGAAAAATATATTAAACGTTCAGTAAATCTTATCATTTTTTATTTATCCTCGCAAAAAATAAAATTAAATGTCAACTCTAGCGCAATGCCACTGCCAGCGTACAGCACCTTCCATTACGAAATACTCCGTGAACTCGTCTCTTATTGCTTTGGCTTGATTACTAGATCGATTGCCGTAAATGTCATTGGACAGTGAAAACCATGTGCCAGTAGGAGTATCTTCTCTCCAAGCACCTTCGATAATTTCACCACGCTCATTCTCTCGGTCGACAAGACCAATTGGTAGCTCAATTTTGCCCACAGAACTTTTGCTCCTCTGCCAGTTATGCAATGCCACTGTTGCCATTGTGATGGTAGAAACCTTTTCTGGTTCTAAGTTTATAGGTCGACGAAAAATGCGCCACCGATTTGCCAATATCCCAAATCCGTTTTCAGAAATTCTTCTCTTTCGTGACAGTCGATAATTGAAGATGCGTTTGTTTACTGTCAGATTTTTTTGTGGATAAGGCTTCATCAGGTAATTCTTAAGAGGAAACGCATCATCTCCTGTTATCACATACGGCACTTTGTTGTTTCGACCTGGTAAATTGCAAACCTCTGGTAAATTTAGCGATCCACTGTCTAGCGCCTTCTTTAAATTACATTGGTCCCATATACCTCCATCAGAATTTCTACCGTTCGCTCCAACTTCCACATAAAGAAACTCATATTCTGGCCCGACAAGAGCCATGAGCACTACACTGTCTGTCCCTTTATAGTTTCGGTAATGAGACCCTGAATTTGGGGGCTGCTGAATGACGATATGCTTCCCATCGAGAGCACCTAATCCATTTGGGAAGTTCCAACGCTCATTGAACTTTCTGGAGATATCTAGCCATTCCCCCTGTGTTTTCGGAGTTGAAAGGAAGGTTGGACCCAACCTCTTTATGATAGCTTCAGATACCTCCATAACAGCTGCTGAAATTCTTTTTCTTGACACTCTGAATTGAAATTCTAAAGACATGAAAGTCTCACCAGTCGCTAAGTAACGTAGGGCCACGCAAACGAGCTCAGCTGGTGTGATAGAATTCCTCATATTTGTATCTTGTTTCTGCAAATCCTCAGAAAGAAGACCGACTAGGTATTCGAATTGAGCGTTATTCATACGTATATACCCTCTACATTTCTTCTCATCGTTTTTTATTTCGTTGAAGATTGTATGAAAAGCGCCAAGACACTCTCTATTCCCAAGCCACGGTTGCACCCAGCAATTTCTTGGTGGTTCTTCACGATCTTCCTCTTCTTCTTCGTCCAACAAAAGTAAAGCTAAAATAACTTCTCTGTTTATTCCTGCCATATTTTAATCACACATGAACTCAATAAAAAACTTAAGGATACGGTATACCCTTTGAGCATGATTTTTTAACTTCGATTTTCGAAATAATCTTGCAGCAAATAAGATGTGGCGCCACGAGAAACATTTTCATGCGCATGCTATGGGACATGTTGCATAGCACGCGCATGAAAATGTTCCTCGTGGCGCCTTAGCTTAACTCGTATGAGAGAACTCAATTATAAATTAACTAGGATAATAATAAGTTTTTGTCAAAATTCCAACGCCTTTCCTGCATTTGTCTGTTCATCAAGAGCTATGGGGAAAAAGTTGTAGGAAAGTTTTTTCCTTAGATTTTAGAACGGCACGTCCCAACAGGTCTTTTTGCCGCATAAAAATTATTGAAACGATCTAAATTTTGCGGGATTTCAATCTAACAAACATAAAAAAGGCACCACCAAAGCTCCTTCAGGTAAACCTCGAGGTTTATCTAAAAGAGTATGGTGACAAGAATGGCGCTACATTTTTTCTGCGACAAAATTTCCCTAAATAAAGCGCCTAACAACTCCGCTCTGTCAACTGATGCAACTCTCATTCTATGTTCTTTAATAACTTCCACGTTCCCAGGGCATATTGTTACTTACAGGGTTGTCACCCATTTTAGAGACAAATTTGAGATTTGAGATATTTTTAGGCTTTTTGTAGATGCTGAAAATAAAAACATGTATGAAAGTTGTTAAAAAATCTGCTTCTGGAGAGGGGACTTTGTGGCTACCCTGGCATAGGTTGAAGCAGTATACAACCCAACGAAATGAAAGCAATGGAGTACGTAAACGAATTGAAAGCTGAAAACGTCATCGCTATAATAAAATTAAGACTGAATATGATAGATGTAAAAAATAATTTTAAAGGAAACATGCCCACTATGCCAAAAAGCAGAGGACACCATCACAAAACATGTATTTTCTTGCGAACAATCAACAAAAATTTTACAAAGAAATTATGAAAATATAGACGATCTATTGAAAAAGACGATTCCGCAATTCTAGAAGAACTTTTCAAATACTCCAAATAAGTAATACAACAAAAGCGAACCATAATAGTATATTAAAGAAACGGAACTTGCAAAATATTTTAAAATAAAAAATGTTGTTATTTTTTGGCCACTGAGGTGGAGTGGTTCAACTTAATAAATAAATAAAAAAACACGATATGAGAAAAGTGCGATCGAATTATTTTGCCTGCTAAACACAGACGATTTACCGTGCAAGAAGAAAATTCAAATTACTAGTCGTTAGCCCGTGGAAAATCCACGGGTTCGCCCGTCCTTTTTATGCCGCATTGCGTGCTTCTCGCTACTTGCGCAGCTAAGCTACCATTTTGGACGGACAGACGTATAATATATATAAAAAATTAAAATTATTTTTTTTTGTTCTATTTCAATTTTAAACTACCTTATTCCATAAAACTAATGAGTCATGAAATTAACGCGGTTTTTTATAATTCGGGTTAATTTAATGACCGTTAATTAAACGCAGATTTCTTGACTTGTTAATTAAAATACTGTTAATTTGGTGACTTGAATATATAAAAATAACATAAAAATACAATTTTTTACAAATTTTCTACTATTTCTTTCTTATCGGACGATAGCTCAGCGCTCTGTTTTAACAGCTTTTGTATAATCTTCATGGTCTAAGTGAAAAATTAACTAAAAGCACTCCTTTTTTTGTTTGAATTTTTAACGTTGTCTTTCCAAACAACGAAAACTTTTTTGATTTCCAAACTCCCTTGTAATAGAAGAGACCGCTTCATATTACCGAGAATTCAACTGTTGCCGTAATTTTTGCTTCGTGTGATATTGCATATTCTCAAATTCGCGTTAATTAAATGCATTTTTAAAAATAGAATGCTTAACCGCGTTAATTAAATGCCTTAAAATAATTTCATTGAACCGCGTTAATTTCATGAGCGTTAATTCTTGACGTGTTATTTTCGTGGAATACGGTATATTTTGAGTGCAACATAAGAAGGGTTGTTAATTTTCGAGTTCAGTTGATTACACAAAAAAAGATTAAGGCGACCAGAAAGTTGAACAGCGTTAAACCGTTGCTAATGCATCAAATACATTTCCATTTAATTTTAACAATTATAACAGATGTTCACCATAGCCCATCGCCCTGCCTTCTTGTGTAGTTGAAGCCCCTGGGAAAGAGAATTAGAATTTGGAGTTACTCGATCACGTATAACGGCGCTTCTTTAATTAGTTTAAGTGGACCGAAAGAAGCAGACAAATAAATTTGTGTGAAATTAAGTAAATTTCAAAAAAGAATCCGAATGTCGGAGTCGCAAGCGCAAATGGTGACTTTATAACTAAGAAAGTTACATTCATTCTCGTTCTGGCTTAAGACATGTTTATTTTAGAGCTCCAGGACAAAATTTGTTTAAAAGTCAGAACACGAATGAGTGGATAAATTGTTTTACATCCCAAAGATAAACATTTTTAAATTTTTTTTTTTCACTTTTTGGCTGCAAGTAATTCATGACGAATTCGAGTTGATCAAAACATATAACAAATCGGAGCTTCTTCAGAAAATCCAGATTCCAAGAAAATAAGAACAATGACAAAAAAACATGTTTACACTTTTTACAACGTTTATATGTACAAAATACAAACTAATAATGTACAGATAGAAAAAAAAGCAAAAAAAACAAGAAAAGCAAAAAGCAAAAATAATCTTGTCCAGCCTGTTGTAAAAGACTTTCACAGGTTCAAAACTCATAATGTAAATATAGAGGGCGTAAGCGTATCTTTCCTCAAGCTGTATAAATTGATGTGTAACATGATCAAATCAAATAAAACACAAAAACCACAAAAACAATGAGTAATAATATAAATATAAACGACATATGCTAATCGATGTCCGAAAAGCATGTATGTAAGTTGTTCTTAGCGTTAAGCACACAAGAAACGAAGTCCTGGTGAGCTAGTGATGGTGTCACAAGTCAGAGCTAGTGATGGTGTCACATGTCCACACTACCCATTAGACATTTTATCAGGGTTTTTTGGACAATAAGATAATTTGACAAGCTAACAGAAATAAAGAAATAAAACATCTTTCGGTGATTCACGTTTGTTAACATTTTTTTAGTTGTTAATGGCCAAAATGGTTTAAAAATCGACGCTATGAAAAAAAGGAAGAGAGAAAAGGGGATAGTAAAGGCATATAAAAATAATAAAAAAATAAATGTTGACAAATAAAATTAAATTTCAACCAAATTTTAAATATTATAAAAATATATAGAAAAAAACAAACTAGTTTTGACTAACATTAATCCAACATTTTTACTCTAACAAAAGATATGTTTTTCTTGTGACGTCATATTAATTTTAGCCAGTCAATATTGCTACAAGAATGCGCATGGATTGACTACGACAAATAAGTAAAAACGTATTCAACCCGAAAATAGAAACTTATAGCTAAACACGACAGCAATTATAGTTTACACGTGAACGCCTTTAAAGACGTATTAGCTTCTTAGCTCTGCAGTTTATATCTATATCACGATTCTCAATAACGTAAACACGCCCCAGATCGCAAAAACAGGGTGGCTACTAAAGTTTATTTTCAGAAACCCATTGCAGCGAGTCATTATAAGAATTAATACTAGCTTCTTTTCTAATTACTAAATAACATTATTGGTGAGCAGAATAGGGCGGAGGGGCGTTATAAGCCTTCCTTTGACTGTCCTTGGGCGACTGCGGGGCAAGTGGTGCTCTTTCATCGCTTTCTGTGGAAACAGATGTGGACGACTCTGGCCCATCTGGAGTCCCTGCTCTGGGCTCGTATGAGTTTGAAGCTGGCGGTTTCTCGTGAGGAAGAATTAATGGCTGCAAACTAACGAAATCCGGCTTCTCGTCGTATTCTTCTAGGAAAATAACAGGCTTCTTTTTATCTAAATAACTGTCGTCCTGACCTGACTGAGGCTCGTACTTTCGTTTACGACGGTAGACGCAACAGAGGATGATGGCTATGATCAACAGGATAATAAGAATTACAATGACAGGGATAAGGATGCGCGTGAACAAATTGTCATCGTCCTCGAGCGGAACAGGCACTACTCCAACACATTCCTTTTCTTCAACAAAACCGACATCAGTCACGATAGCAGTGGTAGCCATGGCATCTTTAAACTCTGAGCTTTTCAGTAATTTAAAGTAGCTTTGCACTTCGACATTGTTGCACTCTTTCAGACTGTTGCTATCTACACCCCACTGAACAACAACAGAACCTGGTTTGAATTTTAAATTTCGAAGGCTTTTATAGGAATACTCGACGGAATTCACACTCATGGCTTTCCCAAGGTCTTGCACAAGCATCACACGATGTTTGACACTGTTATTGTAATCGCTATAATCGAGTTCGAGTGTAGCATTGAACACGTTGTTATAAAAGTTTGAATCTTCCATCACCTTGACTTTAAACACATCATTAATTTTAGCACCTGAAGGATCAGTCGCAGTCAGGGTGTAATAGTGCTTGCCTATTTGACCTTTTCCTGGCAGCATGTAAAAGTGTTTGTTGCTATATATGATCCAATGCGTGGATGGCACTGGTATCTCACCTTTTACACCATTTATGTTGTACGTAAAAGTAATGTTCAATTCGTCGCCATCTGGATCGTAAAACATATTCACGGGCAACTCAAAATTTATTGCTTGTCCATGATAAACAGAAATGGTACCAAGTCCAGCCTGTAACACTGGACCACGATTTTTAGGCATGGTAGGTTGTTTTGTAGATCCACTTGTAACTTCTTTAGTTATGGTTTGAGTTGTTGGGTCTGAAGACGTGCTTTCTGTTGTACTCTCTGTTGTGGCTTCAGTTGTTGTCGTGGTAACCTTTTCTGTTGTTGTTGTTGTTGCTTCTGTTGTCACAACAGGTGGCATAGTTGGTGGAATAGACGTCATTTTCATAGTAACAGACTTTGTCGGAGATGGCTTTACAGCAGATGGCGAAGGACCAAGCGTAGGAGTACCACCAAGGCTTGGGGTAGGATTTACACCTGCAGAGCGACCAAGAGCACGCCGAGCTCGATTTGATTTTGTTGATGTGATAAACCAGCCAACAACAGGAACCTTGAATGTCTTTTTGAAGTCCTCCTTCACTGTTAGATCACGTAAAGTTGCAACCGTTGAATCACCTGCAGAGAAATCGCAGCAAATATTTCTTATTATATCTAAACCTCGTTTTATTTCAAAGCATCGCCAAGTTTACACGAACAAACGAAAAAATATCTAAATTGACTTACCAGCTAAATCATACCCGCATTTTAACAACCATGATACGGTATAGCCAGTCTTTTCACCCTTAGTCTTATCACCAGGACCAGCCATTCGAAGCATCGAACTCAGTAGTGTATCAGATTCAGATCTGTCACCATTTTCCAAGTATAAATCATGAATACTTAAATCCAGTTGGTTAGAGAACACTCTCAGATGTTTAACAAGTCTTTCTGGTGAGTAGTCGTTCAAATTATCATGAAAAACAATGGACGCAACCGTGATAGTTTTATGTGGGCAAATAAATGGATCAACATTCCTTACAACATCAAGATGCAGATATTTATGCTCTGTGATACCATCAATAGCATTTTTATCCTTTCTTCTAAATTCTATTTTTAAACCCGTCTGAACATCTAAATCATTTGGTATTCCTTGTAATTTGTTATTTTTAGAATTCAGAGATAGCCAATTTGGCAATTTATCACTACCAGCTTCCACAGCCTAAAGAGAAAATTATTATAATTTTACACTGAAAACTCCAGAAGTTGCTTTAATGTCTGATAATTTAACACTACAAAACTAGCATAAACATGTGAATGTAAAGCATTAAAATAGAATTTACAATTTGTCTGGAGAAATAGACTTTGATACCTGGAATTTTATGTTGATATGCATACTTGTGCATGTGAATGTATTGCAGATGCAAATCTATACTTAGTAAATCAGAATTCACGATGGAAAATAAAAATTCAAACTTTATTGGACATTTACGCAAATTTAGCCAGTTATTTGTCAAATTTTCACCAATCATTAAAATTTACACTACTGTAAGAAAAAAATATAGTACCAAAAATTTCAATGTTAAATTTAGCACACAAACAACCGTCTATTGTGGAAAAGATATTAGTAATCCCGAATTACACACTTGAAAATTCAGTTGTTTTAATTTTTGTGACAATATGGTTGTATTTGTTACAATAGTGGGGTGAATTTTTCAGGCAATGTTCTGGCAAATAAATAAATTCCTTTGTTACCTTACACCTTGGTTTTATATTAGAAGTAAATCGAATGAGTTTTAGTAGTTTCATAAGTTTCAGAAACTTGCTTTTTAATATATTTTAATCTTAGTTCTATCGAGATAAAAACAAGGAATTTAAAACACAAAATATTTATCATCTCTTTTTAAAAAAACACAGCTTGTGTCAAAACATTTGATAATTTAAAAAGACTAATAAGAATGCTAGAGAGATTAACATCAGCCTTGATCAGACAATGAGGCACAGCTTATTGTTCTGTTTTTTAAAAAATCTTTTAAAGAGGAGAGGGTGAAAAATTGTAAAATAAAGTAGTAAAATCAGAAAAAAAGTATATACATGTTTTTTACAAATAAAGCTGTTTCATTTTTTTAATAGAAAATTTGTGTTAAGATTCAACAATGAAGTACAATAAATAAATAAATAAATAAATAGAAAAGTTATTTTTTTAGCAATCCAACTGAGTTCATTCAAATCAATAATTTAAATACATAATTTGAAAAATAAGATCCTGCCACAGGATTTTGTGGTTTAAATAAAAACATGATGAATAATTAGGTTAGAAAGTATCTGAGAAAATCAAACTTGGATGTTCCTTTGAACTTTTTTAACTCCTGAGTTTCCGTTTTTTTGCTTGCATCCAAAAGAAAAATAAACTAATTAGTTGTGATGTCCAATATACACCATGTACATGACCTCATTTTAATTGGGTGTCTCAACACCTATAGTTTCAAAAAAAACGTTTTTACTTATGCCTTTGGCTCACCGCAATGCACTATTTTTAGAATGCATCATTATCACTTGTGCTTACTTACTGCTTACACCCTGAAACTAAACAAACAAACTTGGTTTACGTTTAGTATAAAAACTTTATAAATAACTGTGACGTGTTCATTGAAATCACTAAGTTTGACGTAAAAACGACAACTATAAGAAAAAAGTTGCTTACCTCATAACCTGAGCCGGGCAATCTGTAACGAAAAAATTTACCAGTTTTTATTTTTATATAGCTACCAGTTCTATCATTATTAAAAATTTCTTCCACTTTCTCATGGAGTTTCTCTTGGAGGACTTTCCAACTAGGAACTAGTTCAGCAGTCCTAACTGCATATAAACAAAGCAACAATACTAAAAGTTTTGTATACATGTCTTTGCAATGGATAATAAATAATAGCGTGTCTTTCAGTTAAAGCAGAATGAAGTCAAAAACCATCAACAACAACAATCTTAAGCAATGAAAAGAAC
This sequence comes from Hydractinia symbiolongicarpus, assembly GCF_029227915.1. NCBI lineage: Eukaryota > Metazoa > Cnidaria > Hydrozoa > Anthoathecata > Hydractiniidae > Hydractinia > Hydractinia symbiolongicarpus. The sequence goes on along the minus strand of NC_079882.1, from coordinate 19,163,718 downwards.
TGTCTATTCAGGCTGTAAGTGTGCTCTTATTAAATCTAAAGAAATAAAAAACAGATAGTCATCATAAGTAACAAACTTTTCACATTTTTCCTTTTGACAAACCAATACCCTGTTGGTTAAAATTAATTGAGGTAATTACTAAGTTATTGTGGCAATTAAAAAAACACATTCATATCTTCATGATTTTTTCACAAGCACACATGATAATTCTGAATATGACCATATCTTTCAGCATTAATAAACATGCCACACTTTTACTAAACAGTCACGTCAAAAAATTAAAGGAGGGGTGTATGATTCAGTAAGTTTTGACAATAACTAATTTTTTAGACAAAAATTGCTTTAATGAACTTTCAATACCGTAATTAATTTCAAACAAAAGAGTGTATATAGTAATCAAAATTAGCTATTATTATTAAAAATTTAAAATATATATTATATATATATATATACATTGTAATAAAATATGCAAAATTGTATAATATACATTACATTGTGTTGTCATTAAATATTTACAAAGATGAAACACCCTTTCACACCCGTAAAAAAAATGCCAAATCAAACACAAATCATGTAAATGATAAATTATATGCATGAAAAAACCCAAAGTTTAAGAAAGTAGCAAATCAATTTAAAAACGAATAAGTTAGTGTTCTTTTAAATCGAATTTTTTTTATTCAGCATAAGTGAACTGTGAATAAACATTCAAATTTGATTTGTGTATTCATACTAATATTATGTGAATAAACAAAATGGTCACAACGGAAATATTTAGATCAAACTGACTAACATATTTACAGCACTAAATCTATTTGTTACTTTTACAAAAACTAAAAACATTTTTTATACAATTATATTGTATATATATGTATAAATACATTTCCATGTATATACTTTATTTTGTTTTTATTATATATACCTACATATACTCTATTCACCCGAAAGTTTACTTTTTTGTCAATTTTATGTGTCTCCTCTTGGACTCCTGGTTGCCATCCTTAAATATTATTATAAAAGTACCCAGTTTAGCCTAAATATTCGCTAAGGCATTTAAATATCATGACTTACAGGTCCGGCAAAAAAATAACTTTAAACATGCTTTAGTCTAACCTTTACAGCAAAAGTTATTTGTTGCCTGTTCACGGTTGGTTTCTACTTAAACAAAATTAGCCTAGTTAACTGAGCTTTCTTCGAGATGTTTAACATTGAGTTTTGCTCAAACGAAAGCTTAGACGCACACAAATGTATCAGAGCAAATTCTAATACAAATGTACTAATAAACACAAAACAATTTCAACAAATTCTTGGGTGACTGGGACCATTCTCGCTTAAAACATTATATAAAGAAGAAAGAATTTCCCAATATTGATTATGTGAGAGAAAAAAACAATAGAAATAACTAATCAAAAACCCAGCATAATTTTTTGGTAAGAAAAATTATGTTGGGTCTCCTGACTAAAACAAAATCCCGCGGATTGACCGTTGTTGATTGAGGTAAAATTAGAATTGCTTCGGTCAACGTCAATCGATTTGATAGATCCGGTTATTTTTGTCAAGTATTATCCAAATTGTAAATAAAAAATACATAATTATTAGGCTAAACATAAGAACTCAGGGTAAAGCCAAATTCACTAATTCTTTTTAAAAAAGAGTTCCCTTATAATCTTACCATAACATGAAAGGTGAAAAGGAAATATGAACCAAGGATTGACATTTCATAAAATATAATCCAACTTGCTTTAGGCCTAACAAAGCCTATACATTCTCGGATCTGGGTTAACATTTTTGAAATTTCTGATTTTCTTTATACACAAGTACAACTGCCTCTATTAGTAGCCAAACTTTTGATGTTTTATGAAGAAATGACCACACAAATTAACTGCAGTGAAAATTTTTTACTGCAATTAGATATTATGGTCACTCTTATAAAATTTAAAAACTTTAAATTACAATAAATCCTGTTCTAATAATCTTTTGGTATTCTAAATTTCCTATGGTATATAATTTTTGCTGATAAATCCAAATATGCCACTCATTTTTTTCTCAAAAGTTCCTTGTTTTCTTTTTTAAAATTTGATAATGTTAACCCGGATCTGAGAATATATATTATATAAATCACCTCCAAGTTAGTTTATATATATATCTGAAAAACGTTATTTTTAAAAAAGAATTAGGCAAAAATAATTCTCTTGACAACAATGTTAAAGTTTACCATAAAATCGTACTCACTAAGTGCAAAACTGAAAAAAAAGTGATTAAACTTTCAAAACTAAATTGTCCCTTTATAGTTTCTGAAAACCACAATGAAAATGGGAACATTATCCTTTGCGGCCAATTTGATTTCACAGTACAGTAAAACTCCATTAAATATTTAAGTAACATGAGTTTTCTCAGCAAGCTTTAGCTGATAGAATATAAAAGGAAAACATGAGAGTCTATAAGACGATACAAATTTCTTTGAACAAAATAATAACAAACCTCTGATAAAGAACATATTCGTCAAATAAAACTTAAACGTAGCGTATAGATTACTTTTTGTAAGCCACTGCCTTCTCAATTTAAAAACATGGCGAAAGAACAACATTAGTTAATTTAGTTCACAATTAAATCGACCAATCACATATTACATTCAGAGCTACAGACCAATCAAAATTCAATGATATTTAAAATAATCGCCCCGGGTAATTGTTTATCTTCTGTATTTTAACTTTTTGTCTGTCGAAAACTTTCTCGCGGTAGAAATTTTCGCGATTTCGCGTAGACTCGAAAATAAAATTCCCGCGAAATTTTCATCAGCCCCTGCCCTTTGGCAAATGTAGTTCTCCCGTGCGACCAATTTTTAACTTGAGTTGTGTTCACAAATCGGGGGGGATCTTAATATGACAACCCGCTAATTTCAAATTTTTAACACAATTTTGTTAGAAAACTATTTGGTGAGATATTAACTTTAGACTGATGTTTTATTTTTTTTTCACGCTTGACATTGTTCTTATTTTGCCTTTACCTTTTGACTATTTTCTAAATGTTTTACAGTGAAGTACAATTTTTGCGACCAAGCCCCCACTTGAGGAGATTTGAGGGCACTGCCATAAAGAAGGTATGAGTAAAAAACAAACTATTGTTGTGCTCATGTAGCATTTCTATGCATCAACCATACAGTTTTGAAACAATAAAATTGAGAAAATTTCAGGACAATGTTTGGAGATTGGAGGAGTTTTGAGGAGACCATATAAGATTAAGAAGAATTGAAAAGTTTCAAGGTGTGGCAACCCTGATTGCAGTGTGCCAGGGTCCTTTTTTTAAGCCTAAGGTTCATTGCAATTTTTGTTAGAACTTTGACATAAATCTTTGTTTTGAAAATTTGAATTCTATTCATACCAGAAAATTCGCCCAAACAATAAAGTTCGAAAAAAGCTCGCGCCAGAAGCTACACTTTTTTTTATCAGAATCGTACTTGTTGAACCTCGTTATTGTCAAAAGAAAATAAGCAGAAAAACAGTTTCAGCCGTAAATTTTTCTTAACAGAGCTTCTTAAATCATTTTTAAAATAACCGACTAAAATATGTACGATTAGACTACTATATTACTTCGCTTTTGGTAAAAATACATATTTCAGATAGTTTGATTTCTAAGAAGGAAATAAATAGTATATGATAACAAAATGTTCTCGTTCGTTCCCATACCTTGGATGGATCGAATCATATTTATTTCTAATTTATCCGAGTGGAGGCTTGTTGACATGATGCAATGTGTATTTACTGATTGGCTGTCATGTTTATATACAAAAAATTTTGCAGGAATCAAGAGGGAAGACTTGTTTCTGTATGTTTACCAGTGGTTAGTAAGATGGCTCTCCCAATAAAACCTTAAGTAGCGAACAATTATTGTGTCCCATCTTTGGGTCAGTATTTGTTCGAGTTAACATGTGTGAGAGATCGCAGTTGACTGTATTTTGCTCATAATAATAAATAACAAGATTTGGATCAAAATTTTGTGTTCTAAAATTGTCTTGATATAAAAATATATAGAACATATTACACAAAAGTGGGTTTTAAAAATCGCAAATAACAATTTGATATTACCTAAAAAATGACTGATCTATGAATAATATATAAAAAAATGTTTTCGCGTCAAATACCCGGTATGATAAATAGAACTCTCTCAGCGTTTTTAAAGTCCACGATGACTTCAATCACAGCAGAACAATTTAAACAATATCAGTTTCACAAACCATAACAACTTGGGACATTTCCGATTTAAAACACAACAAGAAGAAAAATTATGTCATGACAAAAACATGTACGCGACACTAAAAAATTTGTGCTGCTTAAAAATGTTAAAATTTCTTGTGTAAATTTAGCTACGTGAATTCAGTTTTAACTATGTCTTTCGCTGCGACATATTTTCTTCATGCAATTATATATTTACTACCTTTCGGTTCGGTAATAGGGTTTTTACAGACGAGTAGTGGAGACTTCTTTTGGTTGCTCGATTATCCAGACACGAAACAACTCGTTTCAAAAGTATTCGAAAACACCAACACTTCTCCCCAGCTCTTCGCAGAAAGAACCTCTTGAGCTTTTAGTCATCTTTACGCGACATCAACAACAGCAACATTAAAGTGAGGCAAATCTTTCACATCCGCCGGCGGGGAGGTTTGGTCGACTTGTTCGTTTGAATCGCTGCTCCTCGACTGCTGCTCGATAACTGAGTGAAACGAATTTAACCACTGCTTTTTATCGTGCTGGTCGTGTGCTTGCAAAATGATAGATTTTCCTCTCGCCCAGTCCCTCGTGAAGACACGGAATGCGTGTTTCGCTAGAACGATAAAATAGCATTGTTATAAACTAATCATTAGGGTATAACGTGTAGACGTTTCTTAATCAAGTTTAAACAGATTGCGAAAACAAAATTTTTGCCATTTCGATGCACTTCGTTCATCAAATTAACATATTGAGAACAGCCCCTTTTGTTAATTTGTCATTTATTTTATTAATACCCAGCAATTGTAACCAATACCGAATACATAATCTTAAAGGTTGTTTTATGTTCCATTCGGCTCTATACCTTTGTGCTTTTATTATCACGTTTATATAGAAAAGTGCACTGTCTCGGTAAGCAAGATTTGAACTTTTTTTATGATTTTCATTTTATATGCAATTTCTTGCTTTTTGATTTTAGAGATCTTCAGAGAGATTCTTTGCCCGTCTTTGTGTGAAAAGCAGTTTATTAACAAACGAATTCTACGTTCCAATTAGACGAATATCAAAACGAAACTTCCTATCTTCTTAAAAGAAAAATTTTTCAATCAAAATTAATCCTTTAATCAGCTAATATTTACCATGTGTTTGTTCAATACAAAAACAAATATCTATGTTCTACTAATAGGATCAATGCTAATTTTCAATGAGTGTTATCATTAAGTCCAGCAAACAATTGTATTAGATGACTCCACACGAAATGTATGCGAAGCATTAATCACTTAATTAGCTATGTATTAAAAAACGTTAATCATTTTGTTCGTATATAATTAAAGAAATTTGATTTAATACCTCCGGGTCCTTTACTCAAGGTTGTACGGAACGAGCCACCCAAACGCACCTCGCCATCAGAGACGTCTGCAACAGCCATGTCACTGACCAGGATAGGCTAAAGATAGCACGAGTTTAAAATACTAGCAAATAGAATAATCCTGGTACGATAGCAAAAAGGAGGAACTATGTTTAACTACACGGTAAAAACTAAAAACCTTAAAAACTTGTTTTGGTTTTACTTGACAGAAAAAAAATCCAACCTTAAAAAAGTTAAAAAGATAAACGAGGCAACAGTAAAGCACACAAAAGAGACGGGGGATCCTATTCACCTCCTTATCGTGAATATCTAACTCTATTTCGGACAAACAATTTAGTCCCCTGCCGGGTTTTTTTCCTCCTTCTCTGTCCGATTTTTTTTATCCCTTGATGTTTAGAATACTGAGGGTCCACTGTAGTACTAAATTAGCTAGCTAGAATTCAGATAAGCGGTGTTGTTACCTCGCAAGGAAACGTAATTATATGTAACAGACTTAAGATTTATACCCCAAACGCATTATAGGTTTAAATTTAAACAAGATTGCGCTCCTTTATACAATAACATTGGGACGCATTACTGACCATTCAATGTATGTTAATAACGTTATTTTTATGTCAAAATACTTCGACGCATTATCAAACAAAGAAGTCGAGATACTGGCACGTAGACATTCAAGTCCATGGAATTCATTTGTTTCATCCGTTTTTTAAAAGATTAATATGTACTAGAATCAATTAGAAAAAAAGGTTCCTTTCTTGTCAAATCAGGAAAAGCAACGGGGAAATATTCCATGAAGGGAATTTAAACATCTGACTGTGTTGTCATTAGAAACAAACGCTTCACAATAAAAACTTTTATTAGCGATATCTTGTCTATTTACTCAAAATGACGAACACGGCGCATACGTCAACGCGAAAGAATGAGTCAAATTAAACAACACGCCGTCTCCAGGTTGGTGGTTTACCTGGGAAAACACGTGATATACTTTTGTTCCGCTTCTGGTTGCTAACCTGGTGCAAACAAAGATGGTGTCGAATAAAAATGCTTCCAATTTCTAAACAGATACATAGAAATGGTAAACTTTACGAAATGTGATAAGTAAACATATAAATTAAAAAATAAACAAATAAAACAACTGAAAAATGTCACAAACAAATTTAAAAAGTGGAGATAAAAGAGAAACGTCGTATGACGTCACATAGTTGTCGTGGCTGTACAGAAAGTTGACAGTTGATGATGGAACGATAAAAGGAGTTGAGTTGTGGTGACACACACCACTTAAGCGGTTAAACAACAGACAAGTAGAAAATTAATAGTCATTCAATGAGGTCAATTTTATTAACTCGTAAAAAACAAATTTCCTGTCTGGGAAAGGAGAAAGGAAAAAAGATGCACAAATATCTGCAAATGAATTATTAATTACAAAAGGACTACAACAAATAAATGACTTTTACTAACACTTCCACTTTTGTTTCGTAAACAGCCGTGACATATTAGAATTTCCGCGTCGTCTAACGCCTGCTTATATTCACCCTCGTCCATAATGTACAGCCTCTCCTTGTAAAACGCGCACTAAAATAGAATGAAGACTATATATAGAATAAAGTAAGAAAAAAAAAACATTAAAAAGTTTTTTCTTTTAGATCTTATCATTTTTCAATCAGTTTCTTTATCATTTTTGGATTGTGAAGTGGCTATCAGTGTGACAGCTGTTATACTATATAATATTCTGCCACCTCTTTGAACCTGACTTCTCACATGTTCTCTTTTTATTTTTTTTATTAAGCCTACACAATAACGTTAACATTTGATGAGGTCACGACTATATAATTATTTTTGTCACCAGAACGTCGAGATGAAAACATCAAAACGAAATTAAACAGACAAGTAGTACATGTCTATATCAATAATTCAATCGCCATAAATCCGTTGAAATCAATTTATTATGAGCAAATGAAAGGATGTCATGGAAAGATGGTTGAATCATTAGTGTACCTCAGAATATAGGTATCTGCGAAATTGACAAATAAATTATTAGTAAAATAGCTAAAACCCGCCTCATATAGATTAGGAATAACAAACAGGCTTTCATATAAACAACTCTTCCATACTCTAAGCTAGCAATTCTTAAGCAACATCTCCAGCCTTAGTTTCCAAAATTTTGCAATCCAAAAACTTCTGAAATGAGTTTTGACATTCATATTTAAAACATTCACAAAGAAACAAGTGTTAAACTGTGTCAAAAAAGTTCAGCTTATAAAAGCGCGTAACATTTTTACAGGTGAAAATTTGTGCTCGACGTAAAACACTTATTAAATCAATCACGACGGAATAGAATTAACACATTCCATTTGAAATTCAATTCGATTAGACGTTTCATTTCTTTACCACAATGAAATACGCAACGCTAGGTAACGAAAATAGACAATGACGCTTCGCTTGGATAAACATGTTCCGTCATACCTTCGATATTCCTGCTTCTCTGTCCGCTTCTTTTATCAGCGTTTCCAGCTGCTTAGTCTAAATAAAAAATAAATAAAAAATATGCTAATATTGTATTTCTTGTCTTGTCCTATTTCCTTTAAAAAGAGTCTGGTATCTATAGAAAATTGTGATATCTGCATTATAAAAATAAAAACCAATTACTCACCGTTCGATATAGTATTGGTCTATCGGGGTGATCTTTAGCAGTCTAAATAATGTAGTATATATCGTAAAACACACACTATCGAAATTTATGTTATTATACATAATATATAATAATAACATTTACAAGTTTATTTTAAAACAGTTTTCCGAATTGTAGAAGGCAAACATGGCATCACAATAAGTTCCAGCAAAACTACTGTACCAATGCTGCATATTTAAAGAAAGTCAACAACTTAGGCAAGAAAATGCATAACAAAATTTTCGTTACCCCCGCAAAAAATTCGTCACTTTTGTGCGGCATTTTTGCCTATCAGGTACATTAATGCAGATACTTACGTATTTATGTATGCTTGACATTAATAACGGATACTTGACAAGTCGCCCTCTTGGAGAATCTAGATAAAGCATTTTAAGAATTAAAGCCACTTAACACCTCCATACAAGTAAAAGAATTCTTACATCTTTTAAATCCTTTTTACAGATTTTAAAATAAACATGTTCTTGTAAACAGATGAAAACGAAGGAATGGTCCAACAAAAGGGCTCCTGGTTCATTGGTTTGTTTCCGGCCTTGGGGTGGGGCACACTGATAATATAAAAAAGAAACTGACCTAGAAATGACCATAGATCAAGTTTTCGACTAAATGGTGATTCCAGGCATCTCTAAAAAAGAATAGATTTATCTGCTTAAACAAAAGATAAAAACAAAAAGATAAAATGAAATAAACAGAACAAAGAAGTTCATTTTTTGTGGACGTTACCTGAAGGAAGTCCGAAAACTGTTTGTTATCTTTTACTTTTTGGAACAATATATCTTTTGTCTGCAACTGGTTCGCACAATATGGAATGTATGGACGTAAAGTGGGTATCTAGAACATTAAAAAAATGATGCTTGAAATTGAGTGGGATGATAACATATAACAAAAATGGATACTGGATTCGAGCTATAATGCAATATCATTATAAAATCAGGTATTCGCATTGAAATCTAAATTTGTGCGTTATGAAAAACTAAAACGACCACTGTAGCCTTTTCTAGCGTGTGTCTTTTTGTTAAAGTCCGCCTTTGAAAGTAAGCAGTTTGGTAAAAAAGAGGCAAAAATTCGTCTTACCCAATCTGTTAAAATTTTCCCAACATGTTCAATACTTCCATTTTCACTTCTTGCTTCTTCCAAACGCTTGACTAAATCTGTAGTGTAGAAACAAACAAAAAAAAAGATTTGAACTACGAAAATTTGTTCTGCTTACTGAAATTTGTTTTGCTAACTGAAAGTAAAGATAACAGGTGTAGAGTTTGTTTTTGCACTTAGACAATCTTACCTTCGTGTAATGGTAGCAAGGCTTGAATGCTTCCAAATATACTTGCTAGGTCTTCTTCACTTAGCAGTTTTAATTTTGATGCTGGATTAAAATATACCTAAAAAAAGTTTCCTCAAAAAATTAATTTTTAAAGGGAAAAAATGTGAAAATGTATAGAGGTGCATGATTTTGGCGACTACACCTCCCCTAGGTCAAATTTCCATTGCTGTTTCATGTCATACATTCCAATTTTATGCTAATTGAATGTTGCACATAATTTTGCTTAAGGAGTTGTTTAAATTTAGTTGTGTTATCAGTGATCCAGGAACTATCATAATAAAATTAGAGAACGTTCAGGCTCAGATGTTAATAATAAAAAAGCAGTTGAGTTCCTTAGAAGAAATTAATCAAGAAATAAGTGTATAGAGAAATTTTTTATTTTTTGTATGCATGTTTTTGTATGCAGAAAGCACAATTATTATGTCTAGATTCCATATCCTGAACTGATAAATTTTCAAAAACTAAGGACGAGAGCGTTGCTTCACAATTGCTTTAAATTTCAGTTCAATTTAAGTTTTTATTTGAAGTGTGTGATTAAAGTAATTTTTTTTACAATATAAACTGTGCTTGTTTTTACAAGCATGGTGAAGATTGTGAATATAAAGTGCAAAAGTTTCAGAAAATAAGATTTGTGAAAAGAGTGTTGGAATTATACTTATGGCTTCACACCCATTTCAAAGTTCGCAGTTACAAAATTTACTTAATTCATAAACCCATTCAGGGAATATGCATGAACAGATCACATAATCCCATACTGCACCTATCAGATTTTCTAACAAAAAATGTCCTTCCTAATTTTCTTAGATTTTTACCATTAATGATTTTATATTAATTCTAAAGAAATCAAAGATTTTTTTAGTTTAGCTTGGCAGTTAGATGAAACTCATTGGGTACTCCAGGAGCCCAATGTAAATGGCTGTTGATTGCAGCTACTGTTGTACAGAAGCGTTTTATATTGTGCTAGTATATTTAAAAAACAACCTGTGTTTTGTTTCGGTATGAAAATGGGTCACTACACAATTTTGACAGTTGTTTTACTGAATTTGTATATTTAGCCAATCACGAAGACCTCTTTCATATAATAACCAATCACGAAGACCTCTTTCTTATAATAACCAATCAGCATAGCAACTTCAAGATTTGTTTTAAAACAATCCATCTATTAAAAAGACATTTTCAAAGTTGTTGAGTTGGTTGAAATCGTTTAGACATGGACCCTTTATTTTTTTTACATCTAAAAGCTGAGTATTTTTAAAATGTATAATAATTTTTTATAGCCTTTTAAATATTTTTTATATATAAGTATAAATTTTGACTAACCATAATTTTATGATTTTGGCTACAAAAGTACATCATAAACTGTGATTTTTTGTACACTGCAATAAATTTTGCATACAATTAATTTTTGAAACTTTTGTAACAATTTATTTGCAAGACAAAAAAATTGGGTGACTGAGCAATGAGGCAATGTTGGGTTTTCTGAAGTTAGATGTGGTGTAAAGACTTTCATTAAAATTTATTTTGCAAAAGGGAAAAATGTTAAAAGAGTATTTAGCTAGAACAGGTTATGGAGGAAAGTTCTTTTTCGAATAACAATTTAACAGTAGCAATAACATATACGCATATTGTAACGCAATAAGCACTCCACCTAGATTTCTGTCACAATACCTTTCACTGGCAAAATGTTAAAAACCCAGAGATTCAAAAAATTAGAAATGCTATACCTCATGCAGTAGTTTTAAATCTTCCACTAGATCAGTTTCTCCACAATATAACTCATAAATAGCCTAAATGAAGACATATTTTTATAGTAAAATAAAAGCATTTAAAATAGCCAATCAGAACACAATAATCCTTTCCATAATTAGAATAGTTTAAATATAGGAAAAGTAAAATAACATTTTCGCAAGAATTTATTTTTCTTGACTTTTCCTTTTCTTGACTTTCTTTTAATTTCATTTTTTTAGTATACAGAGACACAAAAAGGAAAATTTTTACTATACACCGCCAATCAATTAACTGCATTACTTTTTCTGTAAGTATACATAAGAAATAAGACAGCACAGAAATGTGAGTAGATCATAACAGAAATTTGAAATATCTGATTGCAAATTTTATTTCAATTTCAATAAAATATCCTACCTCTTGTCGCTTAATTTGTTGCGGTGTCCATTCACTATCTTCAGAATCTATGGATGCAACAGATTCCACCCATAGCTAAAATACATAAGTATAAAGAAAACCTCACTGATTGTTTTAAGACTTCCGAAGATTTTAATGTTCATAACATAATCAGTATTGGACAAAAAAACATTTGTTTTGCAAATACATACTGTGAAACCAGAAAATTAACAATGAAATTGTGTTTTTCCTCACTTCAGTCATTTTTCCTTCAAAATGGCTTTTTGTTGAAACGTATCTCAGATTTACTCCAATTTTGATGTCATTACGTTGCTATTTATATGAAAGGGTTTTTGCAGTCGATATGCCCTCGTTTGTGTTTCCAGCGACTTAATTTTGGATGGAGCAACAAACATCAGAAATGGAAACTTTATTAATGTTGTTGATATATAAAGGACATCCTAATGATATCCCTATTAAAAATTTGATCATTTGGTCACCAACAAGTAATGACGTCAAAATTACTTGGATTCTGACACTTTATGCCCAAGCTCTAGTTAAGATGGCAATAAGATTTGCTTGGAAGTAGCTTGTTTGACTTTGTTTATTTAAATCTTAGTACTCTCTTATAGATGGAAATCAGGCAAAAAACTGATATTTTTTCTTAAATACTAATGTTATATGAGTGAAGAGATTAAGTTGTTTTAAAGTGTTTTTATAAAGCTATATTTCATAAAAGATGCATTAAGAATGGTTGTTTACTAATTGAATATACTAGTATTGTTTTAGACATCACCACACTATCTTTGCCCATTTTTGCACAGTATCCCATTCTTACTATCTGTTGCTAAATTCCACATTATCAGGTCATTTTCAATACCATAGCATAATTTGACTCAGCTGTGTTTAAAGTCTTATTGGCTACACTTTGCATTCATGAAATTTAGATAAAATTTCAAGGCTTTTCAAGTCATAACTTACTAGGACAATTTTATGTTTTCCCAAGGTCATTATTTAAATAAAATTTTAATTGAAATTGTTAAGGCTGTAAAGATTATAAATGACCAGTATAAATGACAAAGATAGATCATAACAAAAAAGAAGATTTTTTTCGAGCATCGTTTTTAATTATTAACTAGACTTTAATGGACAAAGAATTCCAAGGATTTTTGAGGTGTAACTATTTACTACCCATTGTGGAAAATGTTTTCAAGCCACGTGCAGATTTAGTTAGATATGGAAATCAACACAAATCTATTTTTATTTTACCTTTGAGCCTCTCCGTCTTGTTGGTGTTGGTTGTTGAAGTTGTTGCTTGTACTTTTTACTTGATGAGCGTGACAATGAATTTGCCGGAGATGAGGAGTGCTTTGATAGACGCACGCTAGATGAACGCTAAAGCAAAAGACATGATTATTTTTATAACATAGGAGTATAAAAATTCATAATTTTTTTAAATTAACTTATATAAAGATTATTGTCGTAGATTGAACTTCAAAGAAGAATTTAAAGGACTCTTAAAATAGAGGGGTTAAAAGTAAGGAGATTGAGGAGGAGACTTTTTGTTGTGACTGAAGCAATCCATGTCAAAAATTACGGATAATTAAGAGAAAAAAATTTTAAAACAGAATTAATTGTTGTTGCAATGGTATAAAAGCTGTCTGGACAAAAATAAGGATGGATTCTTTGAAATAAAAATGGATATAAAGTCAACAAGGAAGTATCATAGGACTTTTTATTTAGTACTGAATCCATAAACTCCTTCGCACAAAACTAAATAACGATAGAACAGTCAATATTAGGGAAAACTTAAGAAAGGAAAGCTATATTTCCAATATTTCTTAAGGATTTTTTAAGAAGATTTTTTTTATTGTGGTTTAAAAAACTTTGAGGAATAGTCAACCTGCTTTTCTCTGTTATTTAACCAACAATATTTTTAAGGCTTTGTTGCCTTCTTTTAAGGCAAAATAAATAATTTCGTATAAAAATCCTCTCATTCTGCTTTTCCCACTTTAGGATGTTATTTTTTTTGTACTGTATAAACAGTTACACTTCAGCTTGATTATTGTTACATCTACGAAGAAACTTACTTCAAACATTGCTAACCAAATCTTAGTTCTTCATTCTTGTTTCTGTAATACCACACTTTTAGTTTCACAGTTAGTCCTTATCTACACAACTTTAAATGAAAAATAAGGTATTTCCTCATACTAAGTTCTAGCCACTCTCCATTACTATGTTTCAGAAAGATTAGATAACCATTTAGACAAAACAGAAATGTTATAATCCTCCAAAATGCTCCTGTACAACAGTTATAAAACAAACAAGCCTGTACAGAAACAGATTATTGTAATAAGAGCAGGCATTAAAGGTTTTTTTATCATGAGAACTTCTGCACAACACAAGATGTCCAGATTTGTAAAAACAATAAACAAATAAAATCAACATAACTGTGCTTGTAAGGATTATTAGCTAATTTAACAACTAAACCAAAACATTTTTCACATCCAAAACAATCACAAAAGAACGGTACACGTAAGAAAAGCAAAAGCAAAAAAACAAACAATAATAACAATGAAATGTGAGTGACCATTGATGTAATGGCCGCAGGTGTATCTCATGAAAACTAAACAATATTAAATCAGGGCCAAAAAGATTAAGATGGCTTTCATCATTTATGGCAGTATGTTGTATGTTAATATTATTAGGATGTCTTTCATCATTCATATCTTGTATGTTAACATTATAAAGACCTAAGAAGAGTTAGAACTGAACACTTGTGCAAAGGTAACTACAATCAAAGAGTCTTTAATCCAAAAAATCTTTTTTGGTTGTTTACTGAAAGAAGGTAGGTAAAAATAATGGAAACTGACATTGAAAATAAACACCATAATCACAGCTATCAAAGAGAAAATCCCAATACATTCCCCTATTTATTTGATGAAAAAGTCCTAACGAACATTAGTTGCATGCTCAACCCTGAATAAATTTGCTATGTTACCCTTCTCACATACAGAGCAAATTCTAGATGATGAAGGTCCTAGGATGCTGATGTCAGCAACAGGGATCACTTGACAACACCTTGCTTATAGTTACACGATCTGATGGCGAGAGTTAAATTTTTTAAGTAGCGGAATGGTGTGAACAAACAATGAGGCAGGAAGAAGAGGATAAAAATCGAAAAAGTTTTATTTAGTCAACAATTGCACAAGAAACAGAGATGCAATGCATTATCATAAATTGCTTACTCCAAAGTTTCGATATATCTTGTCAGGTAAAATGTTTTATGGACAAGTTAGCCTTTTATTTTGTCCTATAAATAATTTTTGTGAACATTGCCCAGGGAAAAACAGCTGTGTCATTCTATATAATTACGTATATTATCTTTAAGTTTACTTCTATTAAAGAGAAATTTTGCTGGTCATGAAGAAATCTAGTAGATGGTTATTCAGTTTCATAGTCACCAGATACAGACATCGCTAAAATATTTAGGACCTTGAAACAATTGAACTGATGACATTATAGAATACAACTTTAGTTCTACAGTGAATGACTAGTTCTTCTTATACTGATCATCTACCTAGTGGAACAAGCAACTACATTTTATGGCTTGTTAAATGCAATTCTTTTAAAAGACACTTGCCACACTACTCTATAACTAGCAGCAAATCACTTGACATAGTAAATATAATTGAAAAGACGTGTCCTTAGCATTGTGTTACATTTTTTGAGTACAAACATACAAAACTTATCACTATTGTGCAAGAAAGAAGAAAAACTTGTTGCATACAACATCTCTTTTACGGCTCTTATTAAGCGCTCCACAGAGTGTTCAATGCCGGATCACACCTTTACTTGTGGCTTAACCCGGCGTTTCGACGCCGGGTTTCCCGGCTAGTTCTTTAATAAAAATAGCACTATATGCTTGATCTTTATTATCTAAAAAATAATGCATATTGTTTTTAAATTATTGTTTAATGACACTAAAAAACATCTAAAATTGTGTCTTTTTTTAAAATTGATCAAAAGGAGTTGCTTGTTATAAACAGATTTATGTATACAACAACTAACTCCCAGTAACATTTACACTTTTATGGTCCCAGCGTGTAAAGAGTGTAAAGATACAAGGTCAAACGTACCAGAAAGTTTTGTGGAATAACAATATCATGATTATTGCAGAAGGAAAGTTTTGTTCCATAACATTAAAGTTGCTGAAAAAATGTATTGATGGGTAAAACTAACATAATTGGAACCGAACTATGCAAAGACCATAAAAACTATAATTCGTATATATAAAAAATAAAATATTAATTTAAAGAAAAATGTCATGGATTCACAATTATTTAAATAATTAAGCAGTGAGAACAAACCAAGTTACCAGTTGTAACGGTTAAAATAAGAGTCATAAATATATTGTTTAAAATATTTATAGCTTTCACCATTAACAAATATGAGTCAAAATATCAAATAAATTGACCGGTCAACACGAAAGAGTATCAAAACTGAAAAAACACAAATCTTTCTTTAGTGTTCAGTAAATAAAAGAATACACAGCCTTAATTTAAGTCAAAAAAGTGAACATTCTGGCTTGTTGGTTCATTACTAATTATAAATTATAAATATTTAAATGCATTAAGAAAATAACCATATATTCTGTTTTCGTCAAATATTAGATATATTTTTTTATAACACAATATATATTTCTTTAAAATCTGTTTTGTGTTTAACAACCTATAATAATATAGTTTTTCTACACTTCACCGAGGTTTTTATTATCACTTCACATCATCAATTAAGGTAAGATCCTAAAAGAGTTGGGAAGTATCCTTATAATACAGTAAAGTAGAAACTTAAGTATGTTTAATAAAAGTGTTTTTTTTACTGTTTGTGTTCTTTCACTACATGCTTTATAGACAAACATGCTTTAAAGCTAATTAAAGAAAAATCCGAACTAATATTTTATAAGCTCTTCATTGTCTTTATTTACTTTTTTCATAATCAGAAAATATATGAACTAAACAACTTTCTTTTATTCAACATGTGAAGATAAATATTAGAATTGCTCGAGTGTTTTCGTTTTTAATGACAATTTAAATAGATTGTACATAACACATACAAAAAAAATTTTACATCTGCCCAGCATAAATTTCAATGAAGAGACACGAAGTTTTTTATTTCTCTTTCTTTCACATTAAATACAAAGATACAGAAAGAGTTTACCACTAGAAACCTGATGCTCTTTTCTAGGAAAACAGAAACAAAAATTAAAGCCAAAAAAGCTACTTTAATTTTGAGAACTTGGAAACAACATCAAGTGCTGGAAAATATTATGTGACATGTCATGATATTTTTTTATTCTTCCTCTAACCACTTTAATCTCATATCAAACTTCTTCTCCATAAAAAAGACATTGACAAATCAAAGCTCAACAAAGAAATAAACCCTCGTCTTCTACACAATGATGAAACATCAAAACCGTACAAGAAATATCAATTAAAATATCATTAACAATCAATTCTATTACATTGACATTAATTAAGGAGCCCATAAAAGCCCACATGTTTATTGACAGTAAAATATTTCAAACAAAAGAAACTTAACCAACACCATTAAAAGTATAACTTCATGAAAAACATTACATTAGAGAAATAGATAAACTAAGAGGAGTTGATATCATTCCATGTAATATTTATGCTTACACCTTTTAACAACTTGCTCAATATAGCCACAGCTGGAAGAGACAATCAATTACCGTAATTAAACTTTAATCAACTCTTTCCTTTTTATAATAACCAGAAATTCAAGATGGTGTGGGAAATACAAACTGGTGAGGGAAATACAAACAAACCAGTGCAAACTTAAAAAAAAAGAATTGTAACATATTTTTGGTTTGTTCCACAAGCTTTTATTAGAAATTGGACATTATATATGTTTTTTAATTCCAATTTTCATAACTCAGGACTTAAAACAGTTAGGCTTTTTATTTAAAAAATCTATTTGTTATTAGCAGTAAGGAAGATGTTATTCATGGTAATTCAGCAAGGAATACTCTGTGAGCCCCTATAGACACTAGTAAAAGTCCTGTAAAGGGGCATACCCAGTATAATTAAGCTACTATTCACATTATAAATAGTGTGAAATCATAGAAGTAAACTAGAAAACCAGGTAGGGTGTCAAATCTACAAAGCAGAAACAGTCTAATCTTAGTCACTATTATAACTTAGTCAAAATTTTTACCCACACCTTTTCACTGTATCACTAGAGGCTATCTCATGTAGAGGCTATCCCATGTAATTTAATGATAAAAGAATATATTTTTGAACAAACACAGAACGTATTGCCACAGCATTTAAGTGCTTAAAGCAATTTGTTAAAAGCAAAGAATTAAAAATTAGGCATTCAATTAAAGCATTACAATGAACAAGCTGCAGATGATCAACAAAATTGAAAGTGTTAAAAAACACAATTAATGTACTACTTATTGTGCAAGTAAATGGTCAAAGCATTCTTGATTGTAATGTAAATGCCACAATCTGCTTCTTAACATAGCTATGCCTACATATAAAAAATATTCTGCTTAGAAGTCATTTAAAGAGAGATGATTCTGGTGTCTTAAAATATGGCTGTTTGCACTGTTGCACATCAAATATTTATCTTGATATGGGCTCTTATCATAATAAGATCATGAAAATTGTTGATCACAAGTAGTATTACGAAATAATTGGCACTAAAATTTCAAATTCTAGACATTTACGTTTCTATTCTGGCAAGTCCAACATAAAAAAAACGAAAAAGAGAAACTTTTTTATAGATCAATAGGATTAAAAGCCTCAAGTATTTGTGTTCTATATTTGAATTTAACACTTTCATATTTACTGTTTGGAGGTGTACGTCCTGCCTTACTATTTTCAATAATCATTAAATGCATTGAAAAGCTTATCAGGATTGTCATACTAAAAACCTTTAATATTGCAATTAATTAATTATGAAAATCTTTAGGTTGTTTAAGACTACCTTGGTAACAACAAATTCAACAGATACACAAAAATATAGTAACCATGGCTATAGTACGAGATTGTAGAATTGCATACAGCTTTATTTAAATATTTCTTTTTTTAGATTTATCAAACAGCACCAGCACTCAGCAAATCAAAACAAAAAATGTATAAGAAACATTATTGCTAAAGTGTAAAAAGAAAACAAAAAACATTTATGAGATTAGAAAAATGTTTCATGAGCGCATTTTAAAACATTTCTGCAACATGCAAAATAAAATTAAAAAGAAATACAATGCTAATTTCTGCATTTAAAGACAATTGACAAATTCCATAGGAAATTTTTAATTTTATTCACATCGACGCATTGCTGAGGACCTTTTTTCCACAATATGAACAAATTGCTCAGTTTCTTGCCTTATTATTATTTCCTGCTGTTTAATTCAAACCTTGTCTCACTTGTTCAAATTGGCATATGTGCGTGCACATTCATTATGAGAAATACTCCTTTCTATCCACATGGTTCACTGTACTGCAATATACACAATAGATCATTTGACCGTTCATAAACAAGATAATATAAACATCAAGAAGATACGCAATAAAAATTTATTCACAAAAATCACTTCGTTCATCCAAGGGCTTTTATAATTCACCTAGTATCAAAGAAAAAAAGACTGCCAGGAATAACAGATAAACTCTTATTGTTCTATTTGTCCTTTTTAGGTAAACATGGTTAACTTCTGCAAATCTTGAAACACTGAAAAGTGAAATGAGTCTCATTAAAGTGCAATTTAAAAAAATCATATTTTTAGCACTTGCAATTTCTTCAAACTTATTATTACAGCATTATATACAAAAAAAGTTAAAAATATGTATACAAGGTGTACATTTTCCCATCACAGTAATGTCATATCTTTCAACTGCTCAACAAACTGACTAAGCAACAAAAACTTTAAAATCACTCTATGTATAAATGTTAAGCCTAGAGATTAAAAAAACTTCAATGGGTAACACCAACATGATACTGGTAAAATGAATTTAAAGCTCAACACACTGTTTCTTTTTTGTACTGTTATCACCTTGAACATAAATCTTTGAAAACACCTCCTTCTATTTAGCACATTAGGAAAAAAAACAGCTAGAGAATAAAACACAACAAGTACAAATAAGAATTCCTCCCTTGAACTTATTCAAATATTTTAGCTATGAATAGTAATTTATGAAAAAGAAAAACAAAAGTCTCTCAGGAACCTTCACACAGAGTGCTAGCAGTTTCAAAAGAAAAGAACACTTAGTCTAATGTTAAACTGACATAATTAAATAATTAAGGCTTTACATTGTCTAGTTAAGAAGTAATGAAATTTAAACATGCTGTTTTTAATTGATTGTAGTGGATAATCACTAGCTTTATATTTACAATACAATATTAATCCCATGTGATACAGGAAAGGATATCAACTAAGCAGCAGATCTACGGATAATTGTTATTAAAAACATACCTAAACCTCCTTAAGTTACCTTACATAATAATACTTTAATGCATATACCTGTGTGTAACAAGCAAAGGTGATGTTGTATGTCTTATTTGGTAATGTTTTCTTCATAATTTTGAAATTAAAACAATAGATTAATGTTAAAAGAGTCAACAAAATTTCCGATGCAATGACATCAACATTTCACATAGAGCTTTAAATTCAAATAACTTGACAACGCTTTAGAAAAACTGACATATTTTTCAGGAGGAGCAAACATGGTCCATCTGGTATCAAACTGTTTCCCAATACACAACATGGGAAATAAAAAACAGTTCAAAAATAATTAGCAAAGCTTTTCAGCTTTGCTAATTATTTTCAGAAAATATAGTGCGTTTGACTAAAGGCTAAAGACCGGCCGAAATACAAACAATTTTTTTGGAAAATTTGTATATGAGTTACCTCTGCTGTATAGACCTTGAGGTGCAGATTGAAATAATGCACTTTTGGCAAACTGTTGCAAAGATATTGGGATTTAAAATTTTGGGTTAACCCAACTTTAGAGAAATTGGTCACATTTTGGTCCCCGTTATCCAGAAGATGACATCAGTTATATTCAGCTGTTTCCAAGTTACGAGGCCTCAAACTTTAAGTGCACTGCAACGGCTTCCTTAATTTAAATGAAGCTATTGACAGTAAATTCATGTTATTGATATTGTGATGTGTACTTTTGTCAATTAACATTTGAAACATTTTCCGCAACTTTCAAGAAAAATGAACACATCCACTATGCCTGGCACAGACACAGTGTATTATAATATTAGTTCAATGCCACAAGATTTACCTGTACAGAAACATCTTCCATGCTTTTCTTTTTGAAAGACTTTCTTGGTGATAGCCCTTTTGCAAATTGCACCATTTTTGATGTGAATTTTCTTTTAGCTGGTTCCACAAACTGAAAAGAAAAATAAAAGAATTAAAGGTAATGCTGAAGTTAAAGAAAAAGAAGCATGAAGAATCACATAATACCTTATGATCATTGAATCGAATTGTTTCAGTCGATATCTTCTCAGTACTACACGACTTTATCCTTTTCAAAGGTGTAGGCTGAAAAATATAGTAAAATTCTGTTATTGTAAACAAAATTTAATCTTGTCAAGACAAACAATTACTATGCAAAAAATAATGACGAAAGCAAATCTTGTTCAAAAGTATAAAACTATATCTTTTACATATCTAGCACTTTTGAAGACACTAGTTCTATATTTTTTGAAAACTACAGAAATTACTTCTATTTAAAATCAGCTTTAAAGTCATATGTCAACCTTTTTAAGTGTTTATCACAGGGTGACCACTAATAAAATGAGAAAAAAAGTAAGGATATTAAGGAGAATTAAGGAGACAAATTGACATTTTTTAAGGATATTTTGCTGTGAATGAGAATAAATAAAAAAAAAATAAGGATAACTAAGGAGAAAACCAATTTTAGTTCACTATCTTTAATGTTACATACTACGTTCATTATAAGAAAATTATACATATTATACAAATATACATATAAATTATGCCCTGAAAGATAGAAAATATAGGATTTCAGATAACAGAGAAATATGTCTATTTCATTGGTGATGAATAATCCATGAACACATTTCTAAAAAAGTTACGATCAGAAAAATTAAGAAATAAGGAGCCAATAAGGAGAATAGCTAAAATTTCAAAATTTTTTTAAGTATATTTAAGTACTTTTAAGGAGTTTTACTTTTTCTAAGGTTATTTAAGGAATTTAAGGAAGAGTGGTCACCCTGTATCAAGTAATTTTACGAACCAAAATCAAAAACTTTTTATATTTCAAAGTTTGCGTTCCACTGATTTACCCTTTTTTCAGAATCGGAAATATATGATGACGTCATATTAGACTGAAAGTTGTCATTCATCACTTTTGGAGGGGAAGCCCCCACAATGCCTAGCCTAAGGGACTGTCTCAAAATGGGGCTAAGAAATGTATAACCCAGTGTTAACTTGTGAATAAGTAATTATTACTCCTTTTTCTACACATTATTTTACAATAAAAGAATAGAAATCTGGACTGAGGAATTTTTAAGTTCTCTTTTAAACAGTTCATTTATTGACTAGCCCATCCTTTATATCAACCCGCCGCAACAAAGTGGATAAAAATATATCGCATTTGATATTCGTGTTTCCGTAACATCATTTTCTAACTCAGCAGAGACAGACAGACGGAATACGGCTATTATTAAAGAGATTTATTGAAGTTAGGTCAAAGACTTTGCTGAAACAATCATACTGTTTTCACTTATCACAAAAAGAATGATAATGATAAACTGTTTCTATGTAATCCCTGCTTAAATATTCCCTTATTTTTTAAAAAAATCTCCTCCCTGATCTGGCAAGCTATATTTAGCAAAGTTACTGAAGGTTTCCAGCAAGTTTAAATCATTTCTATGAAATCTGATTTACATGAATGAAGAATAGTTTTATCATTTCTGTAACCCACAAATGTGTGATTATGTAAAAATTTATATAACCAATTTCTAGTAAAAGATACAACGCTACATTCAACAATCAAGTAACAGAATCATAAATACACATCACATAAAAACATGAAACACACAATCATAACATTAACTTCATTTATAACACCAATAAGAAACATCTGTGCAGTGTGCTAAATTAACAAGGAATTTAAACTAAAATGCAAAATTAACTTCTTGAAGAATTATTATAAAAACTGTAACTAGCTTCTCTTATGAAGCAACAGTGGCTTCTCTGATGTATGAAGCAAGAGTGTTATATGACTACTTAATCACAAAACTCACAAAAATTCAAACAGCTTGTGTATATACAAAAACATTTTAGTGGTTATCAGATGTATTTAATTTCAGCATTATTAAAACTAATTAATTAGACACAACTTAGTTATGTTACGCAAATTCTAACTTTTTAAGTTCAGGTATGTGCATTGTAAAGTTAAATTGGAAAAAAAAATCCACACAAATCATTTTTTATGTGTTTCTCATACTAGACACAGATGCAAAATTAATGTTGAGGAAATACTCCTACATTTCGCTGACAAATTATTACAAAAACAAACATATCAAACAAAAATATCAAATTTAATCATGAAAGTAAGGAAAAATTGAACACTAATATACAGATTATTTACTATGACATTTCCCAAAACTTTAATAATTTTTGCAAAGGTCTTGGCTACTTATTAGTTTGTTCATTGTTTCGTGTGTAGTTTTAATTTTATTTTCATCAATAACTACAGCAAAATTAATTTGCTTACTCCAAGTCTTTCATAGAACCAAGTGCAAAACATTATATGAAATTTGTACAGCACAAATTTAAATGCATACTTGGAAAAAATAAAAAATTAAAACAGCAAAAAGAACAAGCAAGTTATTATATGCCTTCAAGCAAAATAACTATTTTGTCATAAGTAAAAATATTTCTTACCATAACATTTTCAATACTTCGTAAAGACAATGTACTGTCTCGCATTCTCTAAAGAAAAAGTAAACAGTGTAAAAACAACATCACAGTAATTTTAGCACAAGCACTATTAGCTATTTAAGCATCAGGAGTTTGCTCTGTCCGTTAAAATAATATACAACCATTTCACTATACAATTTATGAACAATTTTTAGTGAGAACTTGCAACCTACTCTGCTTTGGCTAAGCACATTAAACGATTGATGAGTGTGGGTGTGTTGCAACATATAATCATTAATTTATCTTAATTCCAAACAGGTTTTGTAACATCTAACGAATATCAAAGCAATAGAATTAAAAAACAAAAAAGCAAGTTAGGGTCCTCCTTAACACAGATGTTGATACAATAATCAAAATTAAGTAACAAAAACTCATTTAAATGTAATAAAATACAATTAGGACGTTTCTAAAAAAACATGATTAAACTTATGTATTGATATTGACCAAGGGTTGCATCTAAAATACAGAATTTTTTTTGTCTTATAACCTGTCGTTTCCCAAACAATCGCAAGTGGATATTTTAAAGGGACCCCAACACGAAAAATTATAAATTGCTATGTTATAGAGGATTAAAAGTTTCTTATCAAGTCTTTTGACTTTTTAAAAATATTTTTAGTTCTTAAGATATTTAAGATTTAGATATTTGAAATTTGGAACTTGTGAAGTTATATGATGACTCTAAAAAAATGCTGACATTACATTTTTACCTGTAAAGGTAAGTTTATTATTCAACTTTTAATGTCAAGATATCATCCACGTTGTAAAAAAAGATTTAATTTTGTGTAACTTTCCAAGGTACTTATAAAATTATTACACAATCAATGGAAATTTTCAAAGCTAAATATTTTAAGAAAAAAACTACCTAAAAACGCTGAATGACTCGATAAGCAACATTTATCCTCAATAACATACACAAACATTTTTTGAGTTAAATAAACAACCACAGATAACAATTAAAAGTTATGAATCTACACAATTTTGTCACCTTCAAGGCACGCTTTTGCTTCACATTTCTTTGTTGGAAATTAGAATCACTGCAACTTGTTTTAATTTTTGGTTCATGTCTTGACTAAAGAAAATAATAAAATAATACAATTACAAGTCTACTATGTATCATGCATATTGTAATAAACAAAACGATTAGGGTACTAAAACATTCCATCTTAATACTTAATTGTGAAAAGGAAATAATCCCTATTAGCAGTACTATAGTTAACAGATGTTTTATTGCATAAGCTGGACGACTACCATAATGCCCATTTGCATAACAGAAAAATAATGGTTTAATGTAACTTTGTGATGGTTTGCCTAAAATCGTATGATTATTTTCATCATGTGAATCATCTAACTTGACCAATATATAATTTTCCAAAATGCAAAAACACCAAACCTATCAAATTAAGTAAAAATTAAATTTATTTTATTTAACCAATTACTAACAGAAACATCTAAAACAAATCATGCAGGTAAATGTTATCACATTGTCCCCTTATAATATGCAAATTAAAGTTATTATTCAGCCATTAATTTGAGATGACCCTAATCAATATACTTAAATTGTGAAATTTATTTTTAGGCTGTGCATTAATATTTCCTGTTCAAATAAAACAACATAAAATTTTTTATAACTACAATAACAATTTCTGCAAGGATTGTTACAATCAAAGGATTTTATGCAAATTTTCACAAAATGATTTTCTAAACAAGAAAATATTTACGATTATTTCAACAATTAAATTTTATAAATCAAATTTGAATTCTTTTAGCCCTATTTTACTGAACTTTTTTAACATCAAATAAATAGATGATTTTAGGTTTACCCTTGCTTCATAATAAAATTTTTTTTCTGACAAGCTATTTTTGCCTTATGAAAGAATTAGTAAAACTTCGCAATTTCTCGTCGACCACAAGAAGTTTGGGTTGGGATTTTTCAACATTTTTTTATTTTCCCAGTTTTTTTATTTTACTAGCCGATTTCTGATCCCAAAATAGTTAAACTACAGCTCAAATTAATCTTCCATAAAGTATAAGTATAGTTAAATAAAAATGTAGCAAACAAATCGCTGAGCAAATAAATAATTAAAACCAGCCTACCCTGCAAAAAAAACTATGAGTCAGAAAAAGGCAAACCAATTAATTAAGGACGGCCCTATATTCAATTGTATAAGAATATTTTTGTTGGTATAGGGATGATGTGTTGGTCAAAATAAAACAGAAAGAAACATGATCACACTTGACTAACAAATATTGCATTATGAAAACACTAACAAAAAATATTAAGTGTTAAAAGACGGCAATAATTTGAAACTCTCAAATAATTTTCATGTTGGCTACAGAAAAGTAAACTCTAAACTCTGGGACATTCCATGACCGTTTTGTTTTTTGTTAGTTTTCTAGGACAAGATTATTGAGATTCCAGGATAAAGTGGAATGTAAAACTTATCTTTGGTAATCCAAGACTTTAAGATAATTTATTGCTGAAGGTTTGTAAAGAGATTTATAATTGATTTTTTGCACTTTGCCCCAAACATTTTTTAACTACCTAGGAAAAAATGCCCCCTAAAAATTGTTCACTTATTCTTCACCTGGTTAAGATTAAACCGGGCCAATTGTTTATTTCCAAAGCATTTTGAAATAAGTCAAAATGTACAATGTCAAAACATTGAAATTTGCGAAAAAATCATTTTTAATTTGAAAACAAACATCTACTTTGTTTGTGTTTAATGACCGTTTAATTTCAAAGTCTTATAGAAGTAACTGTTACTGTAAGTTAAAGTTGCACGGGTTATTTCTCTCACAAACTATACTTATGACTTGGGAAATTGTTTGTTTTTTGACCAATAATTTGGCAAGCAAATTTTTAAATTAATAATTTTTAGTGGTTTTTTAGTGTGTTTTAAGTGTTTTTATTTAAAAATCAGCTTCAATATTTAAGGCTGACATGTGCCAATAATTAGCTTGGTTTTTTTGTGTTTATTTTTGTTGAAAAATCACATGATGTCAAGTTCTTAAATTTTACTGTGACACAAAATAGGATTTTCAAAGAGGGTTACAAAATAAATTTCAACCCCGCATAACACATTAAAGCTGGTGTCAGTCATTTCAATTAAAAAAAAGGCTAGGCGAGAAGCAAATGTTTCAGGCAAGCAACTTTTTTAGGCCTGTAATTTTTAATTTTCTTAATAGTCTGTGTACCAAAAATTTAACTTTTCTACATGTAATATTGGTTTTGCACAACCAATTCTGTATTAGACGTGTCTGGAGGTGCAAGTGTGATCACACATGCTAGAATGACAAGATTGGGTGGCAAAATTATTTTTCACCTGCCAAATCATTAATTACATAAACAAATTCTTACCTTGGCTACAATGTTGGCTAAATCATCAGCCCCTTTGAGTCTTAAGTCTTGCATGCTTGTACTCCCACCTCCATACTTTGTTCTCTGTAACAAACGTGGTGAGCGACGCGGAACCAACCTGTATAAAAAAGAAATACTTTCTTAAGAAATGTTAGGGAGTGTTACACCATTAAACCAGTATTGAATTACTACAGGGAATACACCTGAGTAACACAGAAGTAAAGAATTTATGAAGCTGGTTGATAATATGAAGTTTGTGTTACCTCTTCAGTAGTTTCTTTTCCATTATCTCAATCTAGAAAGAAAAGTCACATTAAGCTAAATTTAACATAACACAATAATTGATAAAAATATGTGAACTTCTCCTTTGCGGAAAGTATTGTATTTTTTGTTTGCAAAAATTAAAATAGTGTCACACTGAACAATGCCATTTTTTTAAAATCTGCATACTTTGTTTTTATTTTGACTTTGATAGAATAAAACAACCAAAATATTTATACATCGGTGCTTCAATCTCTATTAAAGATAAAAGCCCATAATAGAACATACACACAGTAATGCTGTGTGTAGACAAAGTAAATTTTAGATGCAAATAAGAATTTGAGACTTATAGATACACAAAAGAAAACTTAACGGTTTTTTACTCATAAACAATGAGCAATATTTAAAAAATAAACAATAAAGTTTTCAGACAAATCCTTTTTATTGACACTTCAGGTACAGCCTAGTATAATCAGGCTATGTGATTGTAAGGTCTGACACTGATAACACACTGTGATTAAAACAAACAAGTGTTTAAAAAATTATAAATCTAACCAGGTATAGAAAGTAACACTGGTTTAAAGCAAGATAAAAATTTTAATGTGGTTGAAATAAACTTTTGGAACACTAAAGAGTCTGTTGAAAACTAACAAAAAAACTAACAAAGAGGAAATATGTTGCTGCTGATTGAAAACTACCGCAAAAAACTACTAAGAACACTGCAGAAGGCTAAAACATTGACATAAATAAACAAGCTCAAATCTGATTACTAATGACTACAAATTTAATAGTTTCTAATTTAATAAGTCTTTTGAATAAATAAAAAGCATCAGCAAAAATTTGGGATTTGATTTTGGATATGTAGACCATAAGAAATTAAAGAAAACCCAATATATAAAATGATGTTTGATTTATGTTATAGAGCTTAAAAAGTTGGTTAACAACTCTCTTAAAATTTTAAAAAAAACCTTTTTGTTCTAAAGATATTCGTATTAAAAGAATTTCAGATTTAATTACGCTGCATAAATTATGTTATATTTAAGTAATAGCAAATTTTAACATTTTCTGTCATCAGTAATTTTAGAACTGATAGGAGATGCGCATTCAAACTTTATTAATCTATATTATAATACCCATATACGTCTGTCCATCCGTCCGTCCGTCTGTCACGCAAAATGGTAGCTTAGCTGCGCAGGTAGCGAGACGCACGTCATGCGGTATAAAAAGGACGGGTGAACCAGTGGATTTTTCCACGGGCTAATGACTATACATAAATATTATAAAGGTGAATTGAACATAATTTTTTTTGCCAAAATGACACTCATTTGCTTGTTCCAGGCCTCTTAAATTTTTGCCAATGAGGCGACTTCACCTTAATTAGTTGTTCTACGGGCGAAGTCGATAGTAGCTTACGGTCAGTCAGCAAAATAAAAATAATTTTACCGAGAATGTATGGTCGGAAGAACAACATCAAAAATAAAAAAATAACAACAGAGGAGGGTGTTACGACAAGAATATTCTTCTATGTATTTTCGCACCACGCACACAGTTAATATTTTCGTGTTCGAAGGAAAATAATAATAATTTGTCTCACTAAAAGCAATATTTGGATAAATTTGTTCTTTTGTTTTGAATTATTAAAATACCTAACTGTCAAGGCAAGAATGTAAAAATACTTGCATGCTTAAAAACTTGTTTTTAAAAGTTGGCAGCAAGAGTTTTTCTTGTGTTGTTAAAGTTATACAGCAAGAATTAGTCTTGTATTTTTTTGAAAGTATACACAATGTACTTGCAGTACGGGATCTTTCCCCAATCGAGTGAGTGTGCAACCTGAATCGGGTGAGTATTTTTCTTGCTTAAAATTGATTTTTAAATTTTCCGTTGCTTCACCGATTAAAAAAAATTCACCGTGCCGTTTCAATGCTATTGATGATTTCTTGAGTTGGATTGACTACATGGTGCATATTTTAAGTCTAGATTGCACATGTTGTGCCCCTGAAGCTCATTTCAGTTGTCTTATAGACATGTGCTTGGAATTAGTTTAGTAAGAAGCAAGTATAGCAAGCTATATAGAGAAAAATGTGCATATTTTTTATCATATCTGACACAAAGCATAGTAAAGGAATATTGATATCTTTAACATAGCTAGTTAGCTGTCCCTAGAGCTTAAGCTGACTAGATGCTAGGCAAGAACTAAGTCTCTCCCAAGCACCTTTGGTTTGTTTATGTATTTAGCTAGCTAAAAATTTACCACCAGTTATGACTCACTCAATCGAGTGGTCGTGAAAAATTGCCGCCAGTGCCGACTCACCTCGATCGAGTGGTTAACTCAATCGGGGGACACTCACCCGATCAGGGAAAGATCCCGTACTGACTTGCGTTGTTTTTGTGTTATTTGAATGTTTTTGGCGCAGTCTTTTAGGAAAATTTAAATTTAAGTGCAAAATCTTTTTACGGACTATAGCTCATTTGACAATAATTAAAGTCTTTCACAGCATTAAAATTATTTATTAAAATTCATAACAGCATAGCATATTCTACCTTGTTTTTATTATTTTATTATGTTATCGACTAAAAGTCAGGAATATTTGAGTAGGTGTGCGATGATTCACATGTGTAAATCAAGTAACGCGTGTGATGTAAAACGTATGTGTAAAGAATGTTACGCAACTCCAGTGAAAAAAAAATATTTGAAAAAAAAGTTATTTTGACAATACAATACATAAATATGTCAGAATAAACCTTTTACAATCGTTAAAAATATTTATTTATACCTTAATCGGGTCTGTAAACATCTTCAATTTTAAATAAATTTGCAAGGTCGTGTAAAGTCGAGAGGACTAGGTCCGAATAAATGAGCATACGTCACATTGTGCAGAAAGTCCGTAAGCTCAGCAGTACACCTTCTAAAAGTTTGTTTACTTACAGTTTAGATTGTTCGTTGATAAGACGTCTTGTAATAATGATGAAGATTGTAACTTAGAAAACATAGAATCGGATAATTCTCTTCATGAAAAAGACTTTACAAAGCTACAGCCACACGACTTCGAACCTCTTGTGTCTCACAAGGGAGAAATTAATAATGATGCAAAGTGACGAGCTGTCTTTTACTGACTCAAAGCAACTTTCTTAGCAAAATATTTTCTTTTTAAAGAAATAAAATATATATATATATATTTAATCGCTTTTTTTAACATTCTTTTCGTCAAAAAACTTTACTTCAGTAAAAAATCTTTCTTACTTTACAAGCCAATTTATTTTTTTTCCACAGTTCGGCAATATTTTTCCCCCGCATGGCTATTTTGCGCCCATATGCAAACAAATTTTATGTAACGTTGAAATTTTCTCTGTGATGGAGGACCATTCAAATGCGTGATCGAAAGATCGAAAAATGTTTTGGTTGTGATAAGTTGGTAAAACGGGGGTATTATTATTGTATAAAAAAAATCATTCTTATGATTATGGTAGGTCATAAATGCGTTGCAGAAGCTACTGATTTATAAGTGGTTGTTTTGACAAAGCTTTTTTAGAAACTGCATTATCAGCATTTCAAACAGTAACAAAGATTGAAGAAAATGGGTACATTTACCCCCTGAAAATATTCGGCATGTCTTTTCATCAAAAAGCTTCTTTTTTGAAAAACAAAGAATAGAAACTTGAGCACTACGAAAGATACATGTGTAACTAGAAAACTTTTTTTGTAGGTGATTGTATTGGAAATTGGTATAATGTTCTTTTATTTAATATAAAAATGCACGTTATTTGGTTGTGTTCTGTGGATATAAGTACAAATAATGAAATGAGAAGAAATGAGAAACTTTGATCGCTCACTAGCTAAAATGGCATTTTTACAAAGTGGCAATATTTTAATATGGAAGTTTATTTCCTGGAGATCTCTTTTCAAGGAATTACCTGTGAAGTGCGCCAACCAAATATAAAAATTTGATCGCTTGGTAGATCACTTGCACGACGTATTTTGTTTAGCCATGTTTTTTGACTTCTTTCTTTTTCACAGATGGGATTCTGTGAAAACTTACTTCTTTACACTTCTCTGGTCGTTTGGTACATCGAAACGCAAAGCAACTAACCATTTTTTAAAGATTTAAATGTAAATTATTTAATGTACTTCCAACTAATCCGCTCTTTAAACAACTACGCATTTTGAAAGATAAAGATGTATTCAAACTGCATTTTGCTAATATTATCTACCGTACTATATTACAAGAAACACCTATAATTTTCTAGAATGGTTTACACTAACTCATTTTATTCACAACTACAACACACGCAGTAATAAATTGATTAATAGGGAAAATATTTTTGATTTAGGTACTGTTTCAGACCTACTTACACTTCATCATAACAGGTCTAACCTTGTAAACTATGGTGGCAATATGTTTAGGGTTTTTGGTCCAGTTCTCTGGAACAGTCTTCCTGTTCAAATTCGAAATTCGCAATCTTTTAATGTATTTAAAATTAATCTTAAGAACTATTTTCTTGAACAATACATTTAAACTAGTATGGGTATATCAACTCCAGCTATTTGTCTTCTTCTTCTTCTTCTTTTTTCTTCTTCTTCTTCTTCTTTTTTTTTTTAGGACGGTATCGAAGTTTGTACAAATTTTTTTTTGCATGCAACCCAGAACTAGTTCAGCGATTTTACAGGGTCCTACTCGCATCCTTTAACTGGCCTCCGAGAGGTCCCCTACTGGTTGTAATAGTTTATTAATACTTCCTTGTATTTATTCAGTTTAATTTTTGTAAACTTTCATTCCCAGAAAAGATTATCTGTATCTGTATCTTATACTCCTGAAACGATTTAGGCGTGTGCCAAGGCGTGGGCGATCGCACGCCTCTCCTGAAAAAATTTAAAACATATATAATAATAATAACGAAGGAGGGTGTTACAACAATAATAATCTGTCCTGTTTTTCACTTGTATTATAACTATTTTAGCAAAAGTAGGTAATGTTTGTTAGAAATCACATAAAATTTTAGAATAACTAATCAAGGTGAAGTCCCCTGACTCAATAATTTGGAATCTGCATTTTGGTTTGCAATAAAATTTTCTGGGTAGGCTTGTATAGGCCCTATATGTATACTCGCAGATCCCAAGTTATGGTGTTTTAAGCAAAAGTGGTTTCTTTGAAGAGATTTATTCAAAATGTGTTTTTTTCTTGTTTGTTTTGTTTATATTAATTATACATGAAATATTGTACCTGTTAAATTTTCTTAAATAATGTCGATACAATGCTGTTTTTCATTCTCTTTTATACTCTTAAAACATGTTTTTTAGACTGTCGTTATTCTTCATTGACAGTTTTTATTTGCACAGTAAAAAAAAAAAATTCAAGTTTTTATTAAAAAAAATTAAACATAAATACAATTGTTTTTAGTAGCACTGTAAACAGGGATTTTATCTGCATTCAATTTTGTATTGCTTGCATCTTGTTGAACAGAATTTTTACATATATGGCCTGGTACATAAAGAACAGAAACATATCAATAAATTTTCTAAGCGCAGTAAACATTCATTCATAAGAAAGAGAGAGAGAGTGTCTGGAAGAAGTCTGGAGATAAATATTGCAAGCAAGCAAGCAAAATTGCTTGCCTAGACACTGACGCAAGCATTTGATTGCTCAGGAGGTTGTTTAATCATGGCAAGGTCTGATCACACTACCAAACCCACATTTATTAAATAGCGCCACCACCAACGTTCTCACGTTAACGGTTAATCATTTTTACTAACGGTCAATGTTTTTTGTAGTGCGCTTCTTAACCAGCTCTTGCGCAGATTTCTTTCTATTTTGGTAATTGCCGTATTTCTTGCCTGTTACTCAAATGGAAAACCGCAAAGTTTCCCAAATGAGAAACCGTTTCCCACATGGGTATTTTTTTTCCCTTTTCGTTTCAACTCCCAAACTGTCTATTATGTGAAAAGAGGAGTAGTTGTATAAGCTAAGGAATTCTAAAAATAACCTCCAAACATTGCCTTCCGTGATAAACACAAGTAAGTAGCTACTTCTTTGCTAAACACTGCTAAACAAAACACTGCTAGCTCTAGCTAACTTCTATTTCCATTTCCACTATATATATATCCGTAGCTTAGACTGTACAGTCTAAGCTACGGATATATATATAGTGGAAATGGAAATAGAAGTTAGCTAGAGCTAGATGATGTACTTTAAAAACAAACATAAAGTAGCAAAATTTTTCTTACAGTTGGAATTTAGCTCTTTAATTCCAACAAAAAATTAATAGCAAGAGAAAACTTTAAAAACTTTCACCATTTCAATTCAATCCTTCGCTGTATTCTTTGCCGCCATTTTCAGAATTAAAATTCGTGATTTTGTTACTTGAATCACGAAGCGAATTGTGAATGGTGAATTCGGCGGCGGTTAGCTGCAAAATATCTTTTTATGGGGAACAAAAAACATAGTGGCGAATTTTAAATATATACTGGATGTAAGCATTCTTTTTGGGTATTACCAACAAGGCGGTTATTTTAAATTATTTCCAGTTAATGATTTGTCTAAGAATAAACACTAAAGATTGAGTTCTGATTAGTTAAAAGTTTATAGCAAAATATTTAAAAGTGCTCAACCTCGTCCCCAGGGCTGCTTTAGGTTTTTATATTGGGTCGTCATAATATAAAGACCTAAAAAGCCCGGGGTACGAGGTTAAAAAGTGCTGACATGCATATAAGATGTTGTATTGGTTATATAATTATTTATTACATGTATGTTCATTACCAGGTCGTTGCAAGGTGTTGTTAAGGAGATACATGGGTCTTAGGGATAAAATACAGATCAGATTTTAATTGAATTGAAGTGTATATTGATCCAGCGACATGACGTCTGAACCCAATGAATTCATTACATTGTTTTCTTCACCTCGAACATCTAAAAATGCCAAATTCTAAAAATGTACCAAGTGCAATGACAAGAACATCAATATTTCTGGTGAAATGAATCTTTTTACGTTCATTTTATTGTTATAATAATAAACTTTAATAAACTTTAGGGAAATGATCCATATGACGTCATCAAATTGATATTTTTACCTGAAGTCTTTTTGTATTTAAGACATCTTACAAGTAAGTCAAGTTCTATCACTTAAGCATAAGTAAGTTCCTAATTTATGCCATGCAGCCCCCGCCTGCTGCTATAAAGATCGAAAAAACCTGGTGTTAAAAGGGTTAGAAACAAGACCCCATTAGGAGGACCCCAAAGTCTCATCTGTGGAGGTTTCATTTTACCGAAGAAATACCTTAAAAGATATCAATCCGCAAGGTGTGGGACACTCAAGTCTTTTTCCCTTTCTCACAATCTTGGGTATTGAGAGGTAAGAGGACAAGGTTGATAATCTTGACCATCATTCTGTTTAGACTCAACTTCGTTCCCAGGGCTTTTATGTTTAGATTTTGTCTCGATGTAGAAACCTAAAAAGCTCTGGATCTGAGGTAAATAAATTATTTGAACAGGGTCACGCTAGGCTCAAAATTCTTTCCGTTCGGTCAGGCACAGCCGTAAATTGTATTGTATATCAAGTTTCAAAGCAGTAGCAAGAGTAATTATTTATTAAGGCAATTTTTTTGGTCACTGGGCACAGATTCATTTAATGAGAAAAACAAGTTTAAAAAAAGTGGGAAAATCCATGCACAATCCTTATATCATTTTAAATACGAATTTTTTATAACAGCAAGGGCAAAGAATGACTGCACCAGTTAAATATTGCAGAAATAAAAAAAAACGATGTTTTAATTTTTGTTTTTAATAATTATGTAATATGCTTGGTATTGCCGTTTCAGTATAGTTCGCAAGCAAAAGCTATGTTCACAAATAAATGAACAAATTAGAACTTGCATAGTCCATCTAAATTGATAAAAAAACTTGCAGCCACCTGGAGTGTAATGCTAGACGATCAAACAAACATTTTGTGATAAAAACATCTATACAGATTTTTTTTTTCTTCTTCTGCAGGTAAACAAACAAAGAATCTCTGCCATTCCCATTGTTTACCGTAAGCTGTTAATATTTCTTTCAGCACAGCACATGACGAACATGCTAAGCAACGCAGGTGGTTCTAACTTCACCCTTGTTTCCAGAGCCCCTTTATTATTGCTGACCCCCAGTGAACTAGAGTCAGAGCCCTGGGAAGAAGTTGATCTATGTTGCTTCATCGCTAATTAGCATTGTATGTATTAACGGAGCAAAAACAGAGTAACAAATAATAAGTAGAAAAACTTTTTCGATGATAATTTCGGCCAATTAAAAGTATTAACATCCACTCTTCTCTGTTTACATTATAATAAAGAAAAAAGAAAAGAATGTTATTTTCAGCTGGGAAAACAATTTCTTTTCACATTTTAAAGCAAAATCTGGAACAAGCTACGGTTTGGATTTATGGATTTATGTCGTGATATTAAACCCAGTTTGGGTGTTTTTTTCTATTGAAATTTAGTGCTATTTTTTTATGAATATATTGTTTGATTATTTAGTACGTTTCGCTTAAGCAACAACAGCAACGACAACGATAACAACAAAAACAACAACACGACGACAACAGTAAAAACAAAAACAAAATAATAGCAACATTAACAACCAAAACAACAACAACAACAATAACTAACTAACTACAAAAATGAGAAGTCAACAACAAAAATGAAAGAAATAAACGTGTAACGATCAATCTGTTTGTACTGTGGACTTGCATTTAAAATTCCATATCTTATTTGCTTCTAAAAACCAAATTACAAAACAAGTAAAAAACAGCAACAAACAGCCACATGCAATCAAAAACTACCACAAGCGACCAGAACTAAAAACATACCGTCACGTACAGCCAAAAATTACACCAAGCTTTACAGATCATATTTTTATTCTTATTTCAATATTAAAGTCGATTTATTAAATTAGCCTCATCTATCGAAGATCGTACATTAAAAGACTATAAGTAGTTAAATAAATTAAGTGATTTGCACACTTCCAGGCTTTACTTAAAGTGCTTGGCGTGCGAAATTCAGTTTCCACATTATAAAAAATTGTATAGGTTGCCAATTTTTTTTTAGGTTTTAGTTTTTTGGCTTTCTAATTGGATTGGTTTGCACGTGAATTTTGTTTCATATGCTATTATCCTTTATGATACAGCAGTCTCTCTAATTAGCAGACACCATAGGTACAAAAAACCAGTCCGCTTATTAGATGTGTCTGCATATTAGAAAGTTAACAATTCTTGAGCTTTTTCGTTGTTGAGTCAAAAAATTGATGTATACTCTAACCAATAAACTCATAAAGACGTGCCTGCTAATAGCTTGTCCTATGTAGTGAAATTTGCCCCTTGTTTAGAGTGTCCGGTAATTAGAAAGAAAACATCGCCAAAAGTCCTTTTGATGAAGAAAAATGTGTCCGTTAATTGGAGTGTTTGCTGATTCTTTGTTCGCTATTTAGAAAGCTTGCCATGAGGCTTTTACTAGGATTCCTCCACTGTAATGAAATTTTTCCGTTAGTTATAGGTGTCCGCTTTTCAGAATTTTAGAGAAATATTAAAAGTCACCAAGTTTTATCTTTGTTGCTATGGTAAATTACTTTTTTTCGTTGTTTTTTTTGTGTTTGTTTGTGTTGCTTAGGAAGTTTTATGACGCAGCAGCTCGCTTTCTGTCTCTACTAAATTATTATCAAGCACAATCTCCCTCTTATTTAAAATGAAAACTTTATCTGAAGAATAAATAAAGAAAAAGAAATTAATTTCTATGGCTCGCATTTTGTCTTTGATTTTAACAAAGAAAAAAAAAACTAACAAGTGAAATGTGTTAACTAAATAAGTTGTTTTTTTTCATTAGATTATAAAAATCAGTGAAATTTCACTTTTCACACAAGGCTGTTTGAAACAGTTTGAAACAGACAACAGTTTAAATTGAACTACGTGGTAATCATTTATTTTGACAACGTAAGCAAAGATTGAAAACCATAATGGCGCATTTACGAACAAGAAATAGTTATGGCTTACGCCTTGGTAAGTTGTTCTTGTATTATAAGAGTTTTAAAATTTAAACCGATTATCGAAGAGATTTATTCGGATTCTTGAATTACAAATATTTATAATAAACATTGTTATCAATGGAAATAAAAATGAGTCAGCTGGCTTTCTTGCTGAGTTCTCGGTTGCATTTGCCGAATTCTCCGTGTTAAGGACAACCTCGTCCCCAGGGGCTTTTGCCTTTTTAACATCGAGGCCGGGTCAAGTAAGCGCTAGTGGCTTTGGCATAGGCAACAAACCCGCGAGGCGAATTGTAAATAGCGAATTCGAAAGCAAAGTGGCTGCGATCTATCTTTCCAGATGGAGCAAAAAACATGGGGCAAATTTTAAATATTAAATGCAAACACTTTTTTTAGTGTAAGCAAAATACAGTCAAACACTAAAATAAGATGATCACCCTGATCGTGGAAAAGCTGAAATACACGATCATTTTAAACGGAAGAATTAAACCTGATGGAAGAGTCATAGGTCAAAACGGATCGTGTATTTTTTTAAAAAACTGATGTCTTTTTACCTGTCAGTATTTACTCATCAGGCTCCTCAAAAAGATGGACGTGTTCATCTTTTTTGTTTTCACGCAGGATTTTTTTCAATTGAAATTTGGTAAATCTTTTGTTTTAAGAGCCCGACAGGAATAACTTTCGGAACATAATAAATACAGTTGATAAAAAAATAATTAAAAAAAAAATAGTTAAAAAAAAATTTACGAAGCATTTTTTTGAGAAATAAATGGCCTGAACGAACCTGTATCTGGGATGTAACATTGGCGTTGCATAAAGACAAAGATGAGGAAAAAAAATGCTACGAAAAATTATCCGCAGTTCCTTTTTTTCTTATAAATGGTCGGTCTAATAATGGAGATGATGCAGCAACGGTAGCGACACGTTTTATGATTTTGCTTGCCACAACTTGAAAGACTTTTAGGCATATTTTTGTACGTTTAAACGGATTACCTTGGTTTAAAAGTAGAGTAACTAATATTGACAGCCATTGTTGTAGGTTTTCTTAAAAAAGTTATGAAATTAGGCCCTGCAACTGTTTGCTACGCTGTTCTAGGCTAGCATGATCTCCTGACAAAACTTAATATACGCGGATGGACCAATACACACATGGAAAAAAAGTACAAGAAGGAAGAGTTTAACTATAGCAACGTTTTTTATGTGCAGCAAATATATTACTAACTTTCCTCCGAAGAGGATTCCGAAAAAGAATCATCGTCAGCTTCGTATTTGTCATAGCTTAACATCCTCTCATCTCCACTTTCACTGTCACTCTGTAGATGAAATTCTCTCTCTTGTTCAGACATTTCATTACCTTGAAGACCACTAATACTAAGTGATGTTCTGACTTATCTATCTTATTAAAATATTTTGATTTTACATCAAGCGTTGCCAACAGACTTTGTGATCAAAACTCTCCTGAGGCTTTTAACTGTAGTGCATCACTGTGTAATCCTGTCGAACTTTGTAATCCTGTCGCACTTTGTAACTCATTTTGTCGCATTTTGCAATCCCAAATTTATTGCAGTATGTAAATCTTTTATGTCGTACTTTATAATCCCTTCACTTGTGGTACGTTTTTTACTTGACTTTGCATATTCCCATTGCTATGTCATCTGTCATGGTTCGCCAAACTACTAAGGTGCCTGGCATATGATCTCGTTTAGCTGGGCTGAAATATTCAGCAAAAACATTAAAAAATCAGACAAATTTGTTGAACAAAGTGTTTTTTCTAATATATATGTTTTTAATGTACAGAAAACACTTGCACAAAAAAGAAAAACCAACCTGGTTTGCTGGACAGTAGTGTTATGTGAGAGTTTGTTAATAAAGATGAGATCTGAGTAAACTGATGTGATAGCCCCTAAAGCTAGGGGGACATGAGGGATTTTTTACATATACATGCAATGCAACACGATGCATTGCACGCGCATATAAAAGTCCAATAGTATCCTGCGATATGAGGACAAATTTGTGGGGACAAATTTTATGCCGGCAACTTGACATGTTTCATTGTTTCGTCACAGGTTGCTGCAATTTACATTCAGCATATAATTCTTGATTTTTATATGTAAAAAAGCTGAAAAAAAGTTGAGCGTTTGCCCTCATTTATAATATAATCTGTGAACTAGTGCCATATAGTCGTAGCATAATTGTGTGGTCTATTACCTGCCAGAGGAATATATTTGACGCCAGCCAACTGATTATTTTTCCGCCAGGAGCCTTTTATCACGTTTCTAGATTCATCTTCTTGGTCGACAAAGCCGTTGCGTGATTCTATTTTCCCTTGTTTCGTTGATAAAATCTTTTTGTTGGTTTTTGTGGTGGCTACACACGCAACATTTCCAGGCGCCTAGAATGAAACAAGTCCTGTTGTATGCGCATGAAAAAAGTTCCTCGTATCCGCCCTAGCTTAACTTCGTGTGCGGTTATCAGTTCGAAAATATTTGCCAAAAAAAGAGAATAAATTAACTAGTGTGGCTAAAAAAAACACAAAGTTTCGCTTAAAGACGCTTTTCTATGCAAATTTAACGTTATAAAAATTCGACAAAGGAATCTCATGGTCCGGTTAAAAACATTTGCCATGTTGTTAATACTCTTTCTTTCTATAACAACCTTGCTTCCATGGCTTTGCAAAGAGATGGGATGGAATTTGATGTTGTGTGTCAAATTGTGAACAAACAGCTAGTTTTTTTGAAAAAGTGTCTTTTTAAAGCAATGAACGTTGGAAGCCAGTAGGTGTGGCTCTTACTTATATTATATTTGAAGAAATAAGTTTGTAAGAAACAAGGAATTGATTTCCCAGTGTTTTAATCTTTTTGCTTGACTTATTTATTCCATGTATTTAATTACATGCGTATATATCTACTCAGTACCCGAGCAGGTTTTTCTATTTTTTATTTTTTTTTAAAATATACTTTTGACGTGCTATCACATTTGCGGACATATAACTAATGGGCTGAAAATAGCTTCCATCCCAGACTCCATAGCATTTTTCTATTAAATGAGAATGAATCGAGGATAATTATCATGGCTTACAATACAATTTAAATTTTATTCTGAAATGATTTGGAATTCAGTGGATAACTTTCAACAAATTTACATTCACTGGATTGCTCTACACAAGAAACGAAATAACAACAAGAAGCCCTGGGAGCTCTAAGAATTTCCGCTCGCTACTAAAATATTTGATGACAACCTGCTAATTCGTTGTGTTATCGTGCTAAACATTCGAAGAGGTTTGGTGCATGAAGCTCTGAAGATAAACCACGCAAGTGACATTATATTTTACAACAAACGCAAACAAAACGAAACGTGTCATAATAAACTCACATTTTAAAAGAAATTGCTAAAAAAAATACAGCCTATCATTCATGGTTGAAAGTCTTGCGATTGAAACGTTTATGGTCTTAAACGGCATTTAGTTGTCAAAAAATCCAAATTTTGATGTCACCATCATGTTCAGCATACTTTTTTTGTGATCTGTGCCAAATTTTCTCGAAAATAAAGTAGTTTTAATTTTTGGACCAATTTTGGCCTAAAATGACATAAGGTAACAAAAAACCAAAATTTTGATGTCACCATCATGTTCAGCATACTTTATTTGTTAACTGTGCCAAATTTTGTTGAAAATAAAGTAGTTTTAATTTTTGAACTAATTTGGCCTAAAATGACATTTAGGTGACAAAAATCAAAATTTTGATGTCATCATTATGTTCAGCATACTTTATTTGTTAACTGTGCCAAATTTTGTTGAAAATAAAGTAGTTTTAATTTTTGAACCAATTTTGGC
This sequence comes from Hydractinia symbiolongicarpus, assembly GCF_029227915.1. NCBI lineage: Eukaryota > Metazoa > Cnidaria > Hydrozoa > Anthoathecata > Hydractiniidae > Hydractinia > Hydractinia symbiolongicarpus. The sequence continues at coordinate 19,122,584 of NC_079882.1, read as the reverse complement.
CTAAAATGACATTTAGGTGACAAAAATTCAAATTATAATGTCACCATTATGTTCAGCATACATTTTTTGTTAACTGTGCCAAATTTTGTCGAAAACAAATACCATTTTTTGCCTGAAACGTCATTTAGATGACTTCCCAGTACTTAGGAATTTTGGGTACGAACTTTAAATCTGTGACGTTGCAATTGACCATTTGGGACAGGGTTAGTTAGTTAGTTAGTTAGTCCGTTAGCAGTTGAAAACCAATACTATCCTCCTCTCAGAGGAACGTGAAATCCCAGGGACGATTTTTTCTCCACAAATGCTCCAAAAGAAAAAAAACGACGGTTTTAAAGAATTTCCAACGCCTTCGGGCGCGGAAATTCAAAGATGCACTGCTAATACTGAATAAGTAAAACTAATTTTAAAAGAAAACAGAATATATTTTATCTCTTTGAGTTGTTAAGTACTGGCAAATATAAGTTACTATGAAAGAAATTGGACACATCTAAAAAACTAGAAAAAACATATGCTTTTCAGCTGTTCTGAGAATGATTCTTTATTCTTATGAATTATGTTTTAATAATTTATCCCAATCAAAGTCGAGTTATACTTGAAAAGAATGTGTTTTTTCCGAATGTATTCCTAATGTAACACATTTTTCGGAAAAAAAAATAAAAAAAAAAATCCCCTTAAAAATATATTTAATTAGGACAGAAGAAGAATGAAGAGGGATGAAACTTGGAGAATTAGTCGCATTTTACTGATGTACGCGTATAGCTTTTTAGTGTAATTGATTTTTTGACATTTTTATGTTCGGGAAAAAAGGCGTTTTATATATTTTTTATTGCTTTTTTAAATTAAATTTTGCAACGTCCTACTGGCGGTCTAATAAACACGGAGAAGAAATATATTCTATACTAGACAATAGCTTAAAAAAATAAAAAAGGGATATAATATTATGAGATGTAAAGTTTAATAATATCTTTATGTTTTAAGAAAAAAAGAGAAATAAAAAAAGAAGAGCTTAAAAATAAGAAATATAAATAAAGAACGTAAAAAAGAAAAACAAAACAAACAAAAAATAAGAACTTTATTTTCAAAGAATATAATGTCATGTGTGAAGACTCGTTGCGTAGGTGTATAGTGCACCAATGAAAAATGCTTTACTTGAGGAGAAATGGTAAGGTGAATTTTTTGTTATGTATGTTCCGCTAGTGTGATTAAGATGATTTTTAGAAAGTACAACTTTTATAGAGAGCGTCAGTTAAACATGGACGCTTATTTGCTAGGGACGCTTATTATTTGGAGTGAAGAAATCCTTGCTTTCCTTTTTGATTAGTTAGTTTCTCGTGTTCATAAGGTGTAGGTAATGTGACGTCTATGTTTTATGTTCAAAATTTACCATCGTTTTATCGCTCTTAAAAAAGGGTTACAGCCGATTCGTAAAAATTACCTTATAAACTTAAAACTGCTTATTGATGTATATATAATAACGAAAAAATGCATATGCTGCGTAAGGTATATTAAGTGAAGGTAATTTTGGCGAACATCAAAATCCACGCCAAGAGGTTCAATCTTTTTTCCAGGGCTTTTTTTTTGTTTTCTGATATGCGGCTGGTGTTAGCGACTGCAAATTTGGCGTTATTTTAACTGTGGAACTCTTCTCATCATGAGACTTTTTCTATCATTAAGCGGGGATTAAAATATTTAAAGCTGGACGGGGTGGTAGAATTAGTACCAAGAAAAATATCAAGCTGGATTCTTTGCACTTGTGCACATTTTCAGGAATGATCGCTCGAAAGTTTTTGTTTCGACATTTTTTTAGGCATATGTTTTTCTTCAAGTATTTTTCACATTAATCGTTCACGTGTGTAAGGATTTCTAAAGTTTATAAAAAAAGCTGCAGAGTGAAAAAGATATGAGAAAAACTGATAAAACTGATCGCAAATATGCTAATAATGTTAGTTAAAGTCGACTTTAAATTTATTTATTAATAACAAACAGCGTCACAAATGCGATGCTATTTATTGCAGAGTATAAACCCTACTTAAATGTTTAAAATTTGGCCGAGGCGCATTTATGCTTAAATTTTTGCATTTAACAGGCGATAGTGTTACTTGATGAGTATCTAGTTGAGAAGGTCAAATTTACGTGTTTGATCAGGTGCTACCGGTTAATGACGCTTGACATCGTATTGAAACTTGCATATTTTGTAAAACAAAACTATTTTCTGTTTTTGTAATCCCTGTTTTCAGGCTGGTTGTTGCTTATAAGTTGCTTTGTTTATTGATGGGTTCGAGCCTCGTGTAGCTCTGAAATGTGTCTTATTAAAAAAAACGTGTTGTCTATCTTTACCGCAACGATCAGTAGTTTGGCTTATCCGTATTGGAAGAGCATCTGTAACATCAGAGCTTTTAAACATTCCAGATCGCGTTTTGTCGTTAATATCAATCGAATAGAGACGTAATTTGGTGACTATGTGAATATTAAATTCGATCTTAGAAAATAATTTTTCAGGCAGAAGTTCAAATTTATTGGGGACCTTGCGTTGCAGTTTTTCTCTGTGTCAGAAGCTTATTTAAGGTTGCAGTTAAGGTAGCTTTAAAACGGAAAAAGAGCTTTTTTCTTCATGTAGCAGTTTTGGTGGTCTCAAGCTAAACTTTCTAAATTATGCTTGCAAGTCTATTTTAACCCCTAAAATTTTAGAACGTCAATTAGTGTCGTAGCAAGATCGACGACATGCCATCTATTAGCCGCAACTCGTGATCAATCAAGTTTGAGATATTAAAATAAAGTCCCATTTGAAATAGAATTCAACTTTCTCTCCGGCAGTGCCCAATTTCTTTAACATTTTGAAAGCAGGTAGCCAGAAATCGCGCTGAATGCAAAAGATTGTTAGCGAAAAACCATGGATTTCTAGTTTTAATAATAATTCGATGTCTAAGGGTTATATAAAAAAAAGAGGAAATAAAAATGAAATCTTCAAATGAAAACATCGAACGTTTTTACTTACATTAGCTGTAAAATTTATTTATATACAAAGAAAAAATCGTGTTAAAAACAATGTTTTATAAAGAATATTTGTATGACTTATTTCTTTTTCTTTAACTATATAAGTTCCCGATGTTTAGGGGTGGGCGTTACAAGAGTTCTCTGGTTCATAATAAATCATTTCAGATATTTATTATTCATTGCACGCCATCCAATATTATATGGTATAAAAAAACAACGCAAACCTTCTTTTCCGCAATATTGTCATATACAAAAAGATTCCATAAAGCGAGTTTTGTCTCGGTTAGAATTGATGCAATAAACTTGACTTAAGGTGATTACCAACCTCGTTCCTAGAAAAAGAAAAAGAACACTGGATTCCAGATTAAGCAATTAAGTGATAAAGCTAAATTTCCACTCAAGTAAAATACTTAAATCTGATTGGCTATCTTCCGATTATTCTTTTGTTTTTATATTTTTCCCATTCCTGTCCACAAGAAAATTGATGATTTAAAAAAATTTCAACACCCAATTAGATTCTAGAAATCACAAATATTTATTCCCATTAGTTTCATTTCGTTTCCGAGTGGAAGCTCACCGCGAAGGAGAGGCGAACAGCCGTGGCACGGCTGCTCTGATTGAAAATTCATGATGCCTGAGATAATTTCAAAGACCAGATCCGCTGGTCTGGAATATCCCGTAAAACTTTGACAATTGTTTAGTTTTTGTAATATTTAGTTAGCATCAAATCAAGTAAAAAATGGTTTCCTGAAAGATTTGCTGTTTTTATATTAAGGGGGTAATAAATTAAAGCTGTTTGTTTAAAAAAGGTGAATTTGTGGCTTAAAACTTTGCAGCACAACAACACGTTATTATACGCACAATATACCCAGAACATCTCTTCATTAGAAGTTTATTTCAAAATACAAGTTTTTATTTTTATCCTTGAATGCTGAAGCATTCATTTTATGGCTCAATATTTTTACACATTTGTTAAACTGGTGATTCTTCAGAAACAATAATAGATCTTTCGCTACAGTGACAGCCTCGCTTCGATGATCACACTGTTTTTTTAAAAATAATACACAAGTTAAAGATCAAATTAGAAAATATGCTATTAGTTGAATAACACGACAAAAATATTTTTATTTTCATTACTAAGCTTAGTAAACTATTTCATGAGTAAAGATAAAGAAAATATAGATTTGTAAACAAAACTGAAACCGCCATATTGCAGGTTCGATTTGTTGTTGAAAGTTTCCGGTCTGTGTATTTCATCGTTCGAAGTTGGATGTATGTTGTGAAAAAGCGAACCAAAATACGAAAAGAATATTATTATTGGCTGTGAAAGATGTATATAAAGTTCCAAGAAGTATTAACGAAGGTTTTAAAATGCTGGCACTACGGTTGTATGAAAATATTCTTGGTTATTGACAATAACAATGACTATTGACAATTTGTGATCACAAAAAAGCAAACAGCAAACTTGAGAAATTAGTAGTTTTGTAAAAGAGATCGCATTTGTAGGAGAGGGGTCTTTTTTCCGTGTCTATTAAACCTTCAAATTTTATTTTCTCTTAATAATTTTTTACCATTTTATAAGTAAGCATATAGGCTTTCTAAAAATATATACATTAATATATCAAAATAAAGTTTTGGTGAATTATTAGCATTTTAAAATATCACACCTTTTTTGTATACTCACCGTATTTTTATTGTTTATTGGTAAGTACATCTCAAACTTGCTTCTTTTTTACCCACACAGCCATAAAAACTTTGTAAAAATGTTGCTAGGAAGGAATATGGATATTTATTTAGGAAACATAGTTATTTGTGTATCGTTATAGTAGTTATTTTAGTAGATTTTGGGATTTAGACGTTCCTTAATTTTTGCTACCTCGCCTAAAATTTATTTTGTGGCTGCCACAAAAAAGTTTTTTGTTCGCCTCTCCTTTAAAAGAATAAAAATCTAGGAACAAAAAAAGATTTTAAAATGTTGATATGACGTCATTAAACATGAAAAAAAGTAAACACGCTCTAACGAAGTGAATAAATTAATCAATTAATATTAATAAATTAACAGATGGGTTTTGTCACGCAATCTTTAAAACGTTCTGTTGCACATTTCTAACAAGCAATGAACTTTATTTTTACATAAGCAAATGTTATATACACCTGCCGTATTGACTGATGTGAGTCAGGGGAGAATTACTGTGAAAAAAAAGGAGGAATTCCTAAAGAGTGGGGAATTGAGAGGAATTCTGTAGGAGAATAAATCGCCGATTGTGTCAAATTCTAAAAAATATATTGGAACAAAGTAAAAATTATTTCCCAAATTAAAAAACTTAAAAATTATTTTGTTGCTAAGCAACTATACACATCTGGTTAAAAAAGACTTTTTTGGATATCTTATTTCGTAAATCCGTCACGCGATATATCACATGTTTGTGCAACGAAACATATTATCGGGAGCGTTTTGAAGTAAAAACTATGTGGCTAGTTCACTCGCGTCGAAATAATTTCAAAAATTCAAGAAGTATGGAATCGCAAAACGGTATAAGCTTTTCTCAACTATTTTCTTGTTTTCTTGTTTTTAATTTTGGATTTAAATCCAATTCAAATATAATCTTATATAGCCAGCTGATTATTACAACAGTTTTAAAACATAACATAGAATTTGTTTTCTAAAACCTCTGTTTTATGTTCAATTAGTCTTCACTGCTTTTACCCGGAAAAAAAATTAAAAAAATAAGATATAATGATTCAATGACGCCTGATTTTTTAATGGTTGGCAGAAGGATAATGAATTTCTGAGGCTTATTGGTGAGATCTGGTTGAGTTACAAGTTGCAGGTTTCGAGTTAAAGGATAGCCACTTCAGTGTTGAAAAAAATCGTTGTCAATGCAGACCATGTACTATGGATGTTGACATTAGGTATACGCCAGCATTACCTATTCAATGTCTATCAAATCCGAATCCATAGTAATGGCACTTGTGGAACATACCCGCACTGTGGAATGAACAACTGACCTGGTGTTTACGAAGTCAACTCAGCAATCACTGGGCCTCGCCTACGTAACATAGCTACAGCCGGAGGGGAGTAAATGTCAGCCGTTAGGATGGAATCTCCAAGGACTTTAAAACTTCCCGTTACTTACTTACTAAAAACTGGTTCTTTTTATTTTCAGGCTACCCGAAATCCCGACAACATCATGATGCCACGATCGACAAATTAGAATCAACCGACACAACTCCTATAAAACCATCCGTCAAAGTTCTTCTTATTCGTGGTATCGTTATCATAGTGTACTTGTTAGTGGGAGCTTTAGTTTTTCGAGAATTAGAACACAAGGAAAGAGATAAAACATACTGGAAACGAACGTTGCACAAAGAAAGAGAGAAATTGATTAATGAATTCAACATCACGCTAGATAGGTTATTGCAATATGAACATCTTGTTAGAAGGAGACGCTTTGAAATCTTCGTTGAACACAAGGACTGGGATTACTATCAATCTCTCTATTTCGCGTCTACTGTGACCACAACTATAGGTAAGATTGCAGCACAATGGCTTCAGTTTATTTTCTTCAGACATGATTTCTTAGATCTTACCACGATCTGAATAAGCACACTACTTCGTCTTATTTCTTAATGAAACAAGCTTTAAAATATAAAACATTCGAACACATATTTTTTAATACTGTAGTATTAAAAAATATGTGTTCGAATATTTTACTGAGGGCAATATTTAATTCTGTCTCCAGGGTATGGCCATATTACACCTCAAACGCAAAGTGGTCGTCTTTTCCTCATCATATTCGCACTTATCGGCATACCGTTGAACATACTTGCCCTCGCATCGGTTGGAGAACACATAACTGTTGCTATCTTCTACTTTTTACGCTACATTAGCAAAAAATGTTGTCACAAGTCAAAGATGAATCATATCAACATTAAAGTCATGTTTGTTTCGGTTTCACTTATGGTGATCATGCTATTTCTTGGAGGAATGTTGTATTGCTACACAGAAGATTGGAGCTACATAGATAGCATTTATTATTGCTTTGTTGCCATGGCAACAATCGGTTTTGGAGACTTAGTGCCAAATCGTGGTCGTGCTCCAGATAGTGATAGAGAACAAGGCATCTGGTTTTTACGTGCGTTGTATATATCGATAGGATTGAGTCTGGTTTCAACCGTGTTCACTGCGTTATCAAATGCAATGGAAGAAATTAATCTTCTTTTAGGCAGAGGCAAATATGGTAAGAAGTTAGTGCTTTTGCAGGGAAGCTTTGAAATGATCAAAGAGCATTTGATGGGAGCAACAGCTTTTGTTGTTTTCGTTCGTTGACGTTGTTGTTTTGTTGTTGTTGTTGTTTGCTTTTTTTATTATTGTTTTTTTTGTCGTTGTTGTTGCTGTTATGGTTTTTGTTGTAGTTTTAGCATTTATTAATGTTATTGAAATTATGCTTTTTTTTCGGTGTTACAGCAAACACTTGGCGTCCGAATCATAAGGATAAATCAATGACAGACAGCTTTCGTCCTCAGCGAAAAAATAGTGAAGACAAAAGCGAAGAAATATCTTACAAGCATAAAATCAAAAACCATGGAAACCTTGTCCTAAAGTACAAAGTTCTTGGGAAATTTAAACGGAGAAAGAAAGGGGCGCTAAATCTTTGTAAGTACGCTACGTATGTTGAATATAATGTATGATTTTATGTTCTGGAAATTTTATAGTTGTAACAAAATGACAATATTGTTGCATCAAAATTGTATGAAATTGTATATAACCAAGCATAGTGACATTTTAGCTGACTGGGATGGATTACTAGAAGAAGCTAAGCGTAAGGAACGCCATAACCCATCAAGACACTCACCATCAATTATTCGTGATATGGCTACGAAACCGACTATGGTAGTGCTAGCTGATCAAGAAAAACAAACAACACACAATAGCTACATCAAGAACAGCTACCCTAAAGAAAATTTTTTATTATTGCCTATGTTACCGGACTGTGAAACAGCTTCTTCCAAAATTTCAGCAAGTGAGGGCAGTACTCCATCTACTGCTACGAGAAGTGATGATACCTCCGATAGAGAATTTGTGGAGCTGCATTGCAACACTAGGACTGCAAGAAGGCTCAACTCATCTCCTGATTTTAGAAGTAGACACATACCTCATCAGAACGTCTCCAGAAATTATTCCGTTCCTGCTGGAGTAAGACAAATTGACGATGCGGACACTAGAAGACCTTTTCCCAAACATTTAGTTCATTATAACTATAACAAACAGAGAGATAAACATTACCCTAAATATGATGGCCTATCGAGATTCTGTAGGACGAACACTTGGAATACTAAGCCGCCGATTGACGAATATGATATAATTTTAAATCAGTGTTAGCTGAGTTAAAAATTATAAATATCAAAAAATTTCAATAATGTTGGTTCTTCAAATTTTTAATTGTTGGTATAGATTATTTAACTATTTCCGGATTTACAACATAGTAGCCAAGTTCGCTAAGCCCGTCCCACAAACATGTCCAGGGGAAATTGCGTACCCCGCATTAAGGACCCTGAACCTATATCCGGTTCTTTTGCGATTAAGATTTTTGTATTTTTAAAAAAGCCCCTTGAAAAACTTTCACATAAAAATCAAGACCAGAAAATCCTCCTGTCCCTAGTTTTTCTCGCTTGATGACAAAGCCGCTAGCTTTTTATTGACGGCTTTAATGTCAAAAAGGCAAGAACCCTATGGACGATGTTCTAGAAAAATAATAAAAGAAATAATTTTTAAACACTTTTAGTTCAAAGATAAAATAAAAAGGAGAATTGTTTAGAGGTCTTATGTAAATACGTAAAATAAGATTTCGTTAGAAAAGAAAAAATATTTGATCTTTTATTCTTCATAAACCTTCCACGTCATCCACAGGGCATGTAAAGTTTTTCTACATTTAGTAGTAACCCATTTCACCAAACGATCAACCTTAACATGTTTTTTAATTAAAAGGTAATAAATCTGCCAATAAACTTCCCCTTGTTACAACAACTAATAAACAAATAAAAAAATCTGAAAAATTGACGAGGAATGGAGTGCGGAGACCGTCATAAGCTATTTACGAAAGCCTGCCACCTGACCTAGGCTGCATCGCAATGGATCGAGCTAATGTCGATGTAGACTGGAACACACAAACACCATGCACAGTGCGAACTCAGAAGAGAACGTGTTATCAGTAGAAAAAAGGAAGAATGGCAGGTCGACGGGTATGAGCCTACTACCAGAACTGTCTACGAATACCACGGATACAAGTAGCACGGATGCCCTTTTCAACCAGACGGAAGTACAATCTGGCAGATGTAGAGCTATTCATCAAAGCCATAGACAAGACAAGGCTTCAATACTATGACAACGATATATATAGACCTCTTGAAGGATGCGGTGAGTATCCCGGAGGTGTAGATGCCTTATGTGTTGAACAAGAGACCTTGTATACACAAGTGCAAATGCCTGCACGGAATAAACCAAAAACGAAGCTTACGAGCTTTTGCAGACAGAGATGGTTGGTCGGCCTGCTATTGTGTTCTGTAGATATCACAAAAGAGATATCTCGGGTATAAGATCTCACATCCATAGGGAACAACCAAGAACGTGCAAGACAATCCTAGGGCTAGATGCTGTATGCTAACATGCTGTAATCTAGTAGCTGATGCACGACTTCCCCTTCGGTAAAGAAAAGCTAATTTAGGTACCAACCCTAAAACAAGTCACAACCTAGAGTTGCTGACAAAAGGCGTGCAAAATGGGTTATTGTTTGAGTTTGTATAGGTCGACATCGAAGTACCGCTATTTGTGGTGCAGGGAATACCCGATGATTAAATTCCTTAGCATATGCATGAGTACCTGAAAGCAACAGGATAGAAACGTGTTCCCTGCACACGTAAGCTCCTTGGCCTGATAAAAGCAGAAAATATCCTGCTATGTACACCTGTTCAGAGTGGTACCTGGACCATGACAGCTTTTCGCCAGTTTTGGGTACCAAGGTTTACCACGTTGGTAACAAGTACCAACGTGGTAAACTGTTCGCATGATTTCCTATGAAAATGCTGACACTCGAAGACATTCAGATACAGACCCTGACAAGCAGATAACTGAAGCGATGGCAAAGCTTAAGGGGAACTCGTTCTACGGTTCGTTGATTGAGGATGTGGCAAGGCATGCGAATAAAACCTTTATGAGAGATAAAAAAAGGTTGATAAAGCCTTGAGATTCCTGTACCTCGAAGATCTTCAGGATATAGATAATACTTATGAGATGACTTAAGGTAAGCACAGGGTGAGTAGTGATAGAGCCTACGCATGTTGAATTGCTGTGTGCCAACTCTCCAAGTTGCGTATGTTGGAATTCTACTATGACTATTTGGGCAAGTATGCAAATCGCAGAGACTTTGAGTATACCTACATCGATTCAGATAGTGCGTATTTTGCAATTTCGGGAGAAGAGCTTCGAGATGTCGTATGACCTGAACTTTTAAAGGAGTACGACAAAAATGTGTGAAACTGGCCTATGTCTGACTAGTTTTCAAGTCGTACAATATTTCGTGCATGTCGAAAAAGCAAAACGATATGACTTTGCAGTATATGAACGCTTTGTAAGGCCACCTAGATACCAGGAAAACACAAGCTTCCATGTACATAAGCAAGCGATTATGAGCAAAGCAAGCTAAGCTATTAGCGTTGTAGCGTTTCTAACAGTTTTGTGTATACCTTATAGGAACAAGACCCTAATAAAAGGAACATGACGGAGGTTCTATATGCGAAATAGTAAAGATCTATTTATGATCCTGCTAAACATTTCGTAAATGTTACTACGTCTAGAACCTACCAGGCTCTACAGGAGAACAATAAACTCAGTTCTTTAGAGTACCTTGGGTGTGAGAACCGCTTCGTGCACATCATATTAAAGCACAGTTTGTTGAGGGTATGTCTTGGAATAACTATGCTAAAGAGTGGCAGATTGACCGCAAAATACCAATAAAGTACCGAGAAATTGATGAGCCCCATCGCTTTAAGGAAGTAGCTGAGAGGTTGTGTTATACCAATGAACAGCCTTGTGGAAAGCAAAAAATATACCAAAAGGTAACCGTTATATCTCTTTCTAGTGTCTCGAATAGTTGATTTACGAGCAATCCAAGCTAATCCTGTCGGCGTTCTGCGATAAACGTCGTGCTTTAAAAGATGCTATACGCACAAAAGACTAGCCAGAAGACCCAGCATAAAATTTCTTACCACCGGCAAATCGGAATACTTAAGGTGGGAAAATTACGCTGGGTCGCAAACGATTTTTCTGCGGTCAGAGTAGTGAATACACTTTATGATTGGTTACTTCTATTGTTTTATTTGCTTAGGTGATCATTATCAGGGAATCTTTTCTTCTTTAATAATTTGAGCGAGGATGATCTCACTCACTTAACAAAGCATAATAAATTTCCCCATTACTTAAGTGGGTGAGTGGGTAAGATGATCATTAGTTGGTTAAATCAGGGTTTGATCTGACTCAGATCTTAGACGCAAACAAACGAACATAAAATAATTCTTAGTGAGAATTCTTTTATGTTTGTTTGCGTCTAAGATTTGTATGAGAGAAACTCAATGTTAATATGTCGAAGAAAGCTTAGTTAAATAAGCTAACAAAACTCTAAGGCCTATTTTCCACCTTGCCCTAAATCGCGTTAATTTTTTCGCGCTAATTTCTGACCTCAGAGTTAATCTAGCCCCAACAACCTTCTCACATATGTTTCGGGTCTTAAGATGATTTGGAACAGCTTTAAGTGCGTAGGGCTGTTTCTAAAAGGCTTTCTCGCACACGTCTTGGGTCTTAAGATGATCTGGGACATTCTTAAATTGAAGGTTAGCCTTAACAGCCTTGTCCAGCGGTAACTGCAGTGGGTTGTCAAGCAGTCGTTATTTAGTCCCTTTGCTATAAATAATAATCTGGTCTGTTAAATTTCATTCTAAAACTGCAAAATATAGCTATTTTTATAACTATAATCACTATCAAGGACACAGATCTTTTGTTTAGTCAAACGGTCTTACAACACGAATCCTATGATATTACCCAGCAATTCGAATATAGGGGAAAAAGATTTGGTTAAAAATAATGCAGTGTCAGTGAGTCATTCACAAAAGGGAGAAATATGTTTTATTTTAAACAACCAACATAAAAATATCCATGAGAGAGAGAGACACTTAAGCGACCACTTGAAATAATACCAAATCTAGTTTTTACGCCAAAGTTATAATGTACAAATCACATACCTGATGAATTAATTTGAGGATTAAAACAAAGAAAAACAACTTAGGCGGTTATCTCCCCAGTCATCGCTAGCTATACCTCAGTGGTAAGTGGGGCGGGCGTGTTGCTTAACAAGCGGCCGCTTGAGAATCCCCCTATTTATTATCTGCGGCGGTATCATGTAGACGCAGTTGTCCAAATCTACCACGGTACAGCCACGGGTATAGAACTGAAACAGGAGACACACACGGAAGAAAGGATATCCAAGAAGTTGTGCCATTTCGCCATGTAAAAATCATTTTGAGCACGGAAGGGATTTAGAGCAATAGCCACAGATGCCTTTGTCTCGTTTATCAATAACTTATAGGATCATGTACAATATTTGTAGGAAAAAAAGTATGGCAATGTTTGCCGTTCAGAGTTATTGCTTTTTACGTCTGGTGGTTATTATAGTCCGAGAGTTTCGATAATGAAAATGTTGTTGTGATGTGTCACATTTTATAAACATTGTCAGTTTTATAACAGTGACGCCAAAATGCACGTTCCATTACTAAACATTTGCATGCATACACTTTTTTTATACTTATTTTTATCAGTTGCTGTTCTACTTTTTGTGGTGAGTTTTGTATATAATTCTCTTTTTTGCACTAGCTTGCTAGCTGACAGCTCAAGCATATTGCTACAGCTAGCTATAGCTGTACAAATATTTTTTCTCTTAACAACACATTTGTTATATAGCTAGGTAACACTCAATGGGATCTTAAAACATAGATTATTTAATAAAGATTATTACCTGACTGATACAAAAAACGGCTAGCTAGGCCCCATGTTTTAGACGTTTGGTGTGTGTGTGTGCCTGTGCGATAACATGCTTCTTATGGCAAGGCCTGCCAAATCAGCTAAAAAATTAAAATCCATTGCAAAAAAGTCTTAGGGCATTTTTCATAACACTTCCTTGTCAAGGTTTGAAAGCCACTAAAAACTGATTGGTAGAAACAAGACAAATAGAAGTAACCCAAAGAAAGAACTGGCACCAAGATTGAGTCTTGTAGCTTTGTTTATATATACTTTTGCATTGGTAGATAGATAGATGTGCATATTTTAAGTTTTCTCTGGATTTCTCTGTTAAACAAGTAAAATGTAAATTTTAGAGGCAGAAAACATTTTGTCGCACATAATTGTGCCAGGTTACAGTATATTTTATCAGCCATGGTGAAAACTATGCTTGAAATCTTTTGGACATAGTTGACTATTTTAATAACTTAATGCACAGTGCTGTTAATACCCTTTGACATGGTATAACTCTAACTAATGTCGAAATATAAAAATATGGTGAGGAAACTAATAAAATTTTGGTATCTTTGTGACTTTGCAACCTTAACTCATGCTTGAGGTTATCATGTCAACACAACATTACCTGTTGAACATTATAAAAGCAATTTGTGTGAGTTATTCAAATGTGTGAAAAAATTTTTGGTAAAATTTATTGTCTACAAGCTCCTTTTTAAATTATTTTATTTAACTTTTATGTAAATGTTCTTTTTAGTTCCTAGTTGTCTTGTATCTTACTACAAAAGATGCTATCCCAGTTATCCTACGTTATGCCAGTGAAAAAACATTTATCGATCCAATTCAAGAGAAGAATTTAAATTTTCCCTTTATTATAAGTGTTGGAACTCTATCTCTCTCTGTTGTAGTTCCAGCATATAATGAGGAGCAAAGATGTAAGTAAAAATGTTGTTGTTGTTACCCTTTATTTTTTTTATTCTTTTAAAAAAAATTGGTCAATAGATTCCTATGGTAAAATAAGAAGAACTAAAAGTTTTTTATGATCCAGATATGTACAATGTACAAAAAGTTTGTACAGTTAAACTGCTATTTAATGATAGATTTTACTAAACTAAATGCATTTAGACCACCATTACGTGCGTGTTCATGGATTTATGCAAGTGTGCATTATCTAAAAGTAATCATATTTTTAGATGGAAAAACAGCAGTAAACATTTGTAAAAAAACAACCCAGTGAAGATTAAGCTCTATATTTTCCATTTCTTAACCTTACGACAATATGGCAATTAGGTAATGTGTCTAAAATCATATTAAAATGGACATCAATAAATAACTAATTTTTCAAGTTAGGTATACAGTACACTCTTGGTAACTCAAACACCAGTTAACTCAAACTTTTAATAGCTCAAAGTGTTTTCTACAGTCCCTTAGACATTTCTTAATACTTCCTTGTAAAAACTACTCCTTAATTCTAACCCCAGATAACTCAAACATTTGTTTTCTCAAACAATTTTTTGGTCCCCCTAAAGTTAATTTCTTCGGATAACAGGAACTTCTTAGTGTCTAAGTAGAACATAATGTCCACCATACACTTTTGTCCTGGCAGTTGGATAATGCAAGTTACTTGGATGCCATCGCCATCTCCAACATTTACTGCTTTTGCAGTAATAGTGATAACGCATTTTCCATAGAGATCGGCACGTAGAACATAAAAAATTGTTTTAGCTGACTTTCCGTTTTTCCCTAACGGCAAATGCCCAATCACTTACACATTCTTCTTAACAGCGACATCATATTTGTCCGCAGAGTCCCTTTAACGTAAGAAATCGGAAGTCACAACTACTTCAGTCTCTTTGATATCTTTTCCCATAATTTCCATATTGAACCAACCGATTCATTCAATACTCTGCGCCAACTCAGTACCTTAAGGGAAGAAATTATTTGCGGAAGAAATTTTTCCAGATTTTGCCCAAATCCGCAAAAATTAATTCCGCAGAAGTGAAGAAATTTTGGTGATCCGCAAAAATAAATTCTGCAAAACATTTGAAATTTTTCATCTGCAAAAATAAATTCCGCATATTTTTCAAAATACTTCATGCGTAAAAAATCGATCTGTTGTTTTTGCTTTTCAAAAGTTGAAACTGTCCATTCTGAAAACTTTGCAAACAAAATGGATTGTGGAGCTTGATGATTATTTAAGCTCTTGGATAGGTCAAGACATCATTTCAAATGGATGAAAAGCATCTGGCATCACAAAAGCTATAGAAGAAGGGTCAAGAGGTCTACTGAACCTTGATCCTTTCGCTGCAATCGATCCATTGGAGAACACTGAAGTATCTCCATTGCTGATTGGACAAGAAACAATCGATCCTGTAGATATGGCAAATTTTGTTACCTACAATGGTAAAATGATATTGACGTGTTCTGCGAAGGACGATCAATGTCGAAATATTTTCAATATTTTCAGTGACGATATTTGATCTTACATTTGTTTCAGCTTACATAGTATTCTTTTTTTGATATTTTGATGAAAAATACAAAGATGGTATTCCATAAATCGTATGTTTTTCATACACTTACACTTTTGATTTACCAAATTTCTTGCATACGCAAAAATTTATTCGGCAATATCCCTTTTGAGGTCGCTTTCGTAAAAATTTATTCCGCAAAATATGTCATTTTTGGCTCACTTATCTGCAAAAATAAATTCCGCACAAATTTCTTCCGCAAATAATTTCTTTCCTTAAGGTAATATATGTTGTTTAGTGAAAACAGAGCCTATCTTCACAAACACATCAACCTAGTTAGTCGAGTTGTTGAACAAGAACTATTAACAAGGTTTAGTCAGTTAAAACTACTAGATTGTAACATTTGTAAATTTTATAGAGTCTGAAGAAAAAATCGCCTTAATTCGGACTAATATCCCATTTTTGTTTAAGTTCGAATTAACGATAGGTTCGCTTAAGTCAAACATTCGTAAAGTCGAACTGTTTCCTCTGGTTCCTTGGAGGTTCGAATTACCGGGATTTAACTGTAATTTACTGTATAAACTAGGTCCACATAGCTTACACTGTGTTTTGTTGACAAGATTTTATCTTTTGCTTTAGTACCGATTATGCTGGATGAAACCTTAGAATATTTGGAAAATAGACAGGTATGTTATATATTGTTTACTTTGAAAACCAACCTAGAAGTATTCTGTTTAACCCAGCCCTAAGACAAGAATGATTATGATAATGCTGATAATTATAGCACTAACAGTGTTTTATTTTTAATGCTTTTATGTTGTTGTTTTTTTTCAAATAATATTGCAAAATAGAAAAAAGGAGAGGCAAGATGAATTCTGACAAATATAGCTATAATAATAAAGTTTTATTATTACTTTACTATAGTCCATGAGGCCCGTTGAAAAATCCACTTAAGCAGGATTACAATGAAAAAGAGAACTGTCACTTAAATTTTAATGACGGCAGCAAAGTTTTACAAACATATAAAAAAATTTGCTGTTGCCTCTGATGACTTCATCAACCATCCATTCCCGAACGGACTCACATACCCAGGTTTGGAAAACTTACCCAATTTGTTTCCAGGTTGTCCCTAGTAGCCCCTGAGGTGAAGAATAACTGACGTCATCGCCTTGTTTCCAAGTTATTTGGTCTCAAAGTTATACCTGCAATGCAATGGCTTCAACAATCTTATTAATCACATTAATGTCAGTCTAAATGCATTGATGTTGTGCCATATCATAAAGATATCAGAAAGATAAACAACAAATTGGACTTTTTCTGCAATATCAAAGGAAAATGAAGAAATCCACTTTTTGTCAGAGATGGACACAACTTTTGTATTATTATAGATTTAGACCAATTTTTGCACATATTAACTGCTAAAAAGTTAGCTATTAAATTTAGCTCAGAAATTATGTGTGGCACGCTTTGCACTAAAATTATAAATTGGGAATTGAAAATTAATACATCATAAAATTAATGTATATATTGTCATTTTGCGAAAAATAATCTGTTCAGATTTTTTTGCTGTAAGAAAGCTAATATGTGTGAAAATTAGTTTAAACAGGCCATCATTATCATCATCATCATCCATCACCAATATTTCTCATTATGGAAAAATCACATTAATTTCAGCATATGATAAACACCAACACCTTGCCTATTTTATCTGCAACAAAACACAAAATTTTTAAACAAAGCAACAAGAATAATATTTTCTAGAATTTTTAAAGTTAGCTACAACCCTAGACATAATATATTGGGTAAAAATGCAGGATTTCTAAGATCACTACCACAAGCAATTAAGAAAGCCATTTCTATCTAACTAAAGAGCACTGTGAAGTTGTCCAAGTTTACTCGTCCATGTTCACTTGTCCATGTTCACTTGTCCATGTTCACTTGTCAATGTTCACTTAATAATGTTAACGGCAGACTTGGGATCTTAGGTTATTTGGTTCAAAAATGTTAAAGGGTGCTATTTTTTGCTAATGTCAGCGTGCCCCAATTTAAAATATTTAGGTCTTTTTTATGTAATGGAGTGGATTGTTCCATAAAACAGCCATCGTAGAAAGTGCCAATAGCGCACTTTTGACAATGGTTACTCAGCCTACACCTTAGCTAAAGTAGAACCTTTGCAGTCTACTAGCTGCAAAGCACTGGCCAAGTGATGCTGTTTATTCATTTCAAAAAGAGCTGAAAAACAGACAAATCTTAAATATTATTTCCAGGGTTGTAGCTCTACCCAGCTATATAGTCTAATGTATAATTCCTTTGTGTTAGTTAACTATCATTTAACAAGCTTTATTCACGTTGAAACATAACAATTGCCGGGGTGAATGCCTGTATTGACAATTATTGATTCATGTATGTAAATATTTGCCAATGTGGTTTATAAGTTGGAAGTAACTTGAACTTACAAAAGTTTCATTCTTCTTTCTCTTAATTTAACTGTTGTTCATGTATGGGAGTATAACTAAAAATATAAATTGCCCACATATAGCACAAGTTTGCCAATGTGAAGCATGACATATCACATCTGCAATGTTACCTCAACGCGAACTTGAAGGGCTCTGTAACATATAGTCAATTGTGTTAATTTTGATAATTTACATCATGTTAAAACAATGCTCGCTTTATTTTATATAAGAATGTGTGCAAACACTTGTGTTTACACATTTAGAAAAAGGAAGGATCCTTTACATACGAAATCATAATTGTTGATGATGGCAGTAAAGATGGCACCACTAAAGTAAGCTGTTTGAGCTTTTTTTCTTTATGTTAAAAATAAACTTCTGTGATATAGTCACTTAAACATGTAAGTGTGCTGTTTCATAATGATAAAATATAACTTTGCAAGGTCCGTAATTCACATCTGATAATGAAAATTCAATTTTTTTTCCAGGTGGGACTAGAGTATGTTAAAAAATATGGAACAGAAAAAATAAGAGTGTTAACATTTGAAAAGAATAGGGGAAAAGGTGGAGCTGTGAGAATGGTAAGTGAAAGTAAGATAGGAAATATAATTTAAAGTAAAGTAATGGTCTCTATAACTTCATTGCATGGTTAAGGTTGCTAAGGTGCTCGTGCTGTTATCTGTCAAGTATGCTTATGGCACTTTCACATTCAGGGTAAACGCCTAAAAAGGCGATATCTATGTTGTTCATAAAATTACCCAACCAAATTTCCCTGAGAGTGACTTTGTTGTTTCAAATAATGGAATTTTTACATGAAAAATAATAAATGTGGCAGATAATCCGTGACCTAAATAAGTGTCATATTACCTAATTGTACACGAACATGTTCAAATAAATCAGCCAACAATGCTGTAAATTTACAAATGATAAAAAGTGTTTTTTTGAGGATAACTTTTAAACAAGAATGTTTTAGTTACAAAAGCATGTCAGGTGGTGTATAACGTCGGTTAAAAAAAATCTTGGTTAAATTAATATTTCTTGTAATGGGTCTGCTAACACCCCCATGCATATCAGTTTTGGTGACAGGGAAGTGATTAACATGCTATCTCAGAAAGTTGTAGATAACAAGTAAATTGATTATCACTTTTTGCAATTATTATTTGTAACATTTTCTCAAATATATGCCAGTTTTTACTCCACATGTCCAAAAACAGTTTGAAATTTAAGGTCACATAGGCTATCCATTCTAACCTAAAAATCGCTGAATTTTTTTTTCTTAAAAGTGTTTTCCATAGCCCAATGAGGTTACAAATTACCTAGTTAGTCTATAGTGTGCCGCCTAACTAGCCGAGTTAAGCTATTGTAGTCTAATTATGTGTTTACCCTGGCTTTTTGATAATTGTAGTGTTTGATAATTGTAATATTTCCGGATGATGGTAAACCGTAATTGTATCAGTGACAAGTAGTGATGCCGTTTTGTTCTTTTACTTCTTCAGGGAGTATTTTGCAGTAGAGGCTCTAAAATATTATTTGTTGATGCTGACGGAGCAACTAAATTCTCCGATCTGGACCGTGTAGAGGAAGGGTTGGATGAATTACATGAGGGTAAAAACAATATGGCTGTCTCTGTTGGTTCAAGAGCACATTTAAAGGATGACGCAGTAGCACAAGTAGGTTTATACTTTTAAGAGAGGGGGGAGGGGGGTATAACATATGGAGAAACAAGATACTGGAACGGTCATTTAAACAAGAGATCATTTATTATACTGTCAATTTAGGCAAGGAGTTTATTTAAGACATCCTTCAAATGCAGAGATCATTTAAATCAAAGGATGGTATTTTATTGGTCACTGTGAATGATTAGATTTATAAAGCTTGATCATTACTTAAATAAATTATTTTTACTCTGTGTGGAAATTCGAAGTTTATTTAGTTTAACATACAGAATTCTTTTAAAGGGCTTTAGTGAGAATAATTGTTTATTTTTCATCCGTTATATATGAAATTAGAGCGGCAATTTGCAATATTTGGAAAACAAGCAAACAAAATCAAAAACCAATTGGTGTTGTTCTTGTACTTTTTATTTTTTAAATTTGAATTTTAGAGAACATTTATAAGGAATCTATTGATGTATGGTTTTCACTTCATTGTATATTTCTTCTGTGTTAAAGGTGTAGAAGATACACAGGTGAGCTGTTTTTTAAACTTGTAAAATTATTTTTAAGAAACTCTGTGAACGCTGTGTTGACGTTCAGTGAAAAACTAGCAGAAGTTGATTATATTTAAAAACTAAAATGGTTTGGTGTGTGATGTGTTTGAAGCTTGTCAATCACGTTTTTTTATTTAGTGTGGATTTAAATTGTTTACGAGAAAAGCAGCGCTAACATTGTTTTCAAGTCTACATGTGGAGAGATGGTATAAAAAATATTTTTATAGACTTTTCCGTATCCCTTGTCCCCCTGATATAATTTCCATCCATACGGCATAATTTTCCAAAGTCTCTCCACAAGTGATAGTGACCCAAAAAAGAAAGAAAAAGAGCATTAGTAAACTGTTTTGCTATACAGATAAAATTTTCTATTCTAGTTAATTAATTTTATTAAATTTATAATCTGGGTAAATTCGCCTGTGAACCACATGTCGGACAACACAAATTATAGTTTCGATTCGCATCCGATTCCATTTCCGACTCGTTTTGCATATAATCACTTTCGGATATATCGGAAACTTTTGGTTGAAAATTCCTGCTCGTGAAATAATTGACTATTGTTTTGGATATTTTCACGTACAACTCTTTGATATCCGCTGAAGTGTGTAAATGTTTTAATAGGGATAAAAACAGGACCAACTTACGCTCTGTTTTTTTGTTAATAAAATGTACGAGGTCTTTTGTTGCGTTAAAATTGCACGGGCCCACACCGATCATAACAATGAGAACGGCTTTATCATTCATACTCAATAGATATTTCTTAAGTTTCTCTTCGTCGTTGGGAATTCCGTCTGTAATGAGTACCGCTAGCAAAAACATGTTTTCACCATAGTCTAAATCACACAACATGTATTTTAATATTTTTTTGAAGTAAGTTGGTCCACTGGGTTTCACTTTCGGTAGAATGTTTTTATAACTTTGAACCACCTCCTCTATGGTATTCTGATGTTGGATGGAACTGTTTATTTTGAAGCAATAATTTACATTTTCCTCGTCTTTTGTTTTATCATTCACACAATCTGCTTCTTCGTATTCATCGAAAATCGCTCCGAATCCATAAAGTTGTATATTTTTAGTATAGTGTGCCATCCATGCGCCAACTTGTTGTAGAGCGTTCACGTATTCGTTCTTAGAGTTTTCGTCTAAAAAGTGCAAGGACGATTGATCAAAGG
Organism: Hydractinia symbiolongicarpus; assembly: GCF_029227915.1. Lineage (NCBI taxonomy): Eukaryota > Metazoa > Cnidaria > Hydrozoa > Anthoathecata > Hydractiniidae > Hydractinia > Hydractinia symbiolongicarpus. The sequence goes on along the minus strand of NC_079882.1, from coordinate 19,101,228 downwards.
GGTCACCGTTCGATAAAGTAAAATCAACAGCGATGGAACAATTTAAGTGCACTCCTCCATTTATGTAATCAGTAAGTGAATAGACTGCGTTCATTTTAACTTGGTAGATATGAACAGCAGGAGCGGAGGAATCGTATTTTTTTTTGTCTGTCTTTTTACTTGTTATTGTTCGTTGATTGGACGATAATTTCTTCATTGGTATTTTCTTAACCGTCCCAGACACGTTTAATAATTCGTTCGTGTTCATCTCTATTCTCCCGAGTAGCTCGTGATCACCTTTCGGGTTGTAATTGTATATGGTGACCAGGAAGGGAGAGTTAAGGTTGCCGTTGCACAACTGCTCCAGCGTTAGAGGGATTGTTCTCCATCGGGGGTTGTTATTCTTGATGATCATTTCGGAACGATATATCGGGTGAAAAAAGCTTTCTTTTACCTCTCTACTGATCTCAAAGAAAGCATCTATTCGATTGAACAACCCTTTCTTGACAAGTTTGCTGGCGCCAATCGTTACGTGAATTTGCTTTTTATTGTTGAGTTCTCCTTTCAGCTTTATCGCCCACACACAAATCTTCCCTACGGAACTGTTCTCTTCAGACTGAAGCTCAATCTCGGCTTGTTCATCTTCCACTAAAGAACGGATGTCGGTCACACACGAGCCGATGTATTGGCAGCGTGTTAAGTCTTTTGTGTGCATATTTTTACTGTCGTACAAGGCGAATTTGATCATCTCATTTTCCGGACGATTTCTGTCGATTTTAAAAGTTTCAACAAACTTTGGATCGTGACAGTTCATAATGGTTTCTGTGCGCCCATATTCAATCCACTGTCCGTACCTTTTGACGAGTAGAACACATAACGGGTCGGTTTTACTAAACAGATCGCATTTCGGTAAACCATGACATTCCACAAGAAGTTGTACAAAGTCTTCGGTAAATGTCCGTCGCATATATGGTGATGTCACCCGTGTGATCGTTGTTTGAATGCTAACGCCCGATTTATATTTGGGCGTACGTGGGCGGTTGTTGGTTGGAGAGGAATTCCTAGCCTTTAAAAAAGTAACATCTTGGCTGTCCGTAAATAGTGGCGTTACTTTTGGTGATCGAAATATACTTCCTGTCGTTTTTGTATTTTTACCTTGAAAACTTGTGTCGTTGTCGTTGTTTTCTAAGCAGTTTGAGGTAATAGCCATTATACACTCATACTCGTCTGTTGGACACATACGGCTTAATGTCAGTACTGCAATGTCAAAGTCTTCTCTCTCTCTCTCTCTCTCTCTTAGCTTTCATCAGAATTCACGTCTTAGTTAGCAATTCGTATGTGTGCGTTCTGTTGATTGTTATTTTGCGTTGCCATGGCAACTGATGTACAATATTCTCAGGATAGTTGAAGATCTTTGTACTGTGACAAATAGAAACTGCAACAAGAAATTATGATAATTAAAAGATAACCACTTTGTTCGTGGTTTTAACGACCGATATTTTTCATATCCGTCACAGTTTTTTACCAATGAATGAAACATATAAACGTGAAAAGACAACACTATTTCAAAATGATTGTCGGAGCAAGGAACTAAACCGCAACATCTGATATCTACTGTGGCTTCAGATAGCTTGCTCCTTTTTTGTTTTACGAATATATCTTTTACACTAATGGAGCTTTTCCGACATGCATCATAAACGTTTTTGCTCTTTTCAAAAAATCAGACTTATCCCGGTTCAATAAAAATTAAAAGCATGTGTAAGTTAGTTACATATTTATTGATTTTATTACATGCAGTAAGCATAATCATAGGTCTGTGTGATGAAGAAACCGTTCAATTAGGCGTTACGTGCCTTCCTGTCTGTGTACATGCCTCGGTATTTCCCGTGCGTTTGCGCTTTGCACGTGTAAAGATTTTCATCATATCAAAGTGAATATATATAAATAAAATAAACAAATAAAAAATAAATGTATAAATAAAAAATAATAAAAATTAAATAAATATAAATAAGGATATGAATTAGGCACATACAAGATGAAACACTATTAGTTAGTTACACGCAAAAGAATTTTGAATTTATTTTCTACAACAACGGACAACATCCGATAAAACAGTAATATTGTACCTTTTGGTATATCTAGATGCTGCAAACCTGCAAAATTGTCTACACATTTTTTTTATAAGAAACATACAGTTTAAGTTTGCTGGATGTTTCTTAACTTTAAAAAAGATTTTCTGACAATTTATCAGGCTCTTGTTTTCTGCCCTTAAAATGCTTTTCAGTAAGAAAGATGTCAATCTATCAATATACTTTTCTAATGTTCTAAATATTTTGAGAGGGAGCAGTTGGTATCCATAATTTCGGCGTCAAGTTAAAAAACATTGTGTTTCTTATACAAAAAGGATTTTTATCTCATTATCCTCCATACGACAAATATAGATTCACCGTTTACTTAGTTAATTAAATTAGTTAATTAAAGCCGTTAACTGTCTTTGAATTTTTTTTATCTATTTTATCAGTAAACCAAAGTAGGAACCCAACTCAAGAATTAAGACTTAAGTTTCCTGCAAAAAAGTATAATGTGGGGAAAACTATGTGTGATTTTTCTGCATGTGAAACTTTTTTTTAGGGCGTTTGACGTTGAGCTCCTCTACATAGCCCAGTGTTTAGGTATTCCAGTGGCAGAGAAAGCTGTCAACTGGCAAGAAATAGACGGTAAGTCGACTTTTATTAGTTTCTGCTAACTGTGAAATCTGGAAGGCTTTTTTGACTAATTTTACCATTTATACCATTCTTAAGAAAAAAGTTACGCAATCTCCTTCCCTTATGCATTTTGAAATAAGCAGGTAGTTTTCTTTTCTCCAAGCTGTATAGCAACGCATCGCTGCACTTCTTGTGGCGGTTTGGTCACGTGACCATAAAGCATCTGAAAAATACACTTTACATTGCGCATCGCGAATTTTTTTTCTTGTTACGTTGCACACAAATCTTGTCACTTTTAAATCATGCAGAAATAGAATATCTGCTAAACTTAGTCCCGCCATCTTACCCAGCGTATCCTTATTTTTATAGTAAATAGTCGTTAGCCCGTGGAAAAATACACGGCGTCGCCCGTCCTTTAAATTAATCCGTTGCAACAAAGTGGACAGAAATATATCGCATTTGGTGTTGATGCGCATTTAAAAAAATTCGTGTTTCCGTTACGGGACACGACTTTCGCGGACACACAGACAGACAGACGACGGCTATTATTAAAGAGATTTAAGCCTAAAAAACGTTGTGTTCTTATGAATGTTTTAAGAAGAGTTATTAGGTGTCATTTAAGTGGACATGAAATACACGTTTTTGTATAAGAACATTTGACTTAATTGAAGCCTTTTAATTTAAAGCCTCATAATGTTCTTATATCGTTTCTAATTTTCCTTACATTTTGTTATTTTTAAAGTTTAAAGGAGCATTTTTGTCGTTCTTGGTAATGTCAGGGATAAAATTTCTTAACATGTTCATAGTTTGGGCCTCTGAAGCCATAAGTTCTCATATACTGTGTGCCATATGTTCTTATATACTGTGTGTCATATGTTCTTATATACTGTGTGTCATATGTTCTTATATACTGTGTGTCATATGTTCTTAAATACTGTGTGTCATATGTTCTTATATACTGTGTGTCATATGTTCTTATATACTGTGTCATATGTTCTTATATACTGTGTTCTTATAAGAAACGTATATTTTTTGTTATAAGTTGTTTGTAGAGGTATACCTAATAAGAAATATCATTTTTGTCAGGTTCCAAAATGGTCCCAATCTTCAGTTGGTTACAGATGGGTAAAGATTTACTGTTGATTCGAGCAAGGTACATGATTGGCGCATGGCAGTTATCACGTGGTCAACCCAACGTAATTGATGTGTAGATTTCTTTTAATCTTGAATTTTAAGCTCGCATTTTTTAATTTTATTTTTCAAATTCCCCTGTTGGAAACATACGTTTTAATAGAATTGATCTGTTCAGTAAGTTGCGAAATCGGATATTCTAGAGAAATTTTCGGTGTGTTATTGATATCATTCTGGAAATCTCTGAAGAGAGTTTTCAATTTGCTCAATTTAAAAGCTTTCTGGTGTCGTAGAACCATCGACGAAAAAAAAAATATTTAAAAGTTGTTTTTTATACATGTATTATGCAAGTTGTAGCTAGTGGTATTTTTAACAGAATTCTGTTTGGTTAAATGCGAATAACATATGTTAAATTCAAAAACGCTTTCATACTCCTTGTGTTTTTTTAACCTCGTGTATTTCCCTGCGCTTCCAGAATTGAAAGAAGTCTGTTATTGAAGGTTGTTTGCTTGCATTATATGAATTTATATGAATAAATATATTGTATGGATTGGTCTGTATATATATATATATATTTGAGACAACGGCGTGTTATTCTGTAAAAGGCGGGATATTTAAAAAGCATCGGCTTCTGCAATTGTTTTTCACACAACATCGTTTCCAGGTTTTTATTTTTTCATGCCAAGGTCTGAACACGAAAGTAATACCGGAAGAACGTGTAAACGACGACAGTGACTAAAATTGGTACATGTTAAAAAAAATAATTATAAATTAAAAATATCTGTCGTTTGGAGAATTTTTGCCCTTGAATTTCTTTGTTAATTTACTATTTTCCTATAAGCGAAATAAAATTTGTTTCCAGAGCTCTATACCACCCCATATAATTAAACAAAAAGGGGAAATTCTCGTGGTTGGTTTCAAAGCAAAATCACAATGCTGTCATATGGTTAGTATTCTAAACTTAATCTCAGCCTTTCCTGTTTTTGAAAGGTGATTGTATAAAAACAGTTCGCACGAAAGGTTTGGACACAAAGGTGACTTCCTCGGCGTTAGTAATCGGCGAAGTTTAACTGCCAAATGTGGTCGATGAAACTAATTAACCTCGTTGTGGCAATTAAACTTAAATACAGTATCACAACTTTGCGTTTTATTTACTACCATCAACCCACGGTGTAACCGCAATGTCATTGTGTTTTCCCTGAAGAAAGAGAAAGTGAACGAGCGATTGAACATGTTAACTTAGTGTGGAGTTTTTATAGTGTGTATGCGATGTTGAATGTTTGTCATGACACAGACATAATGGAGTTAATATTTTAGTTGTTTATTGGTTTTTATTGAATTGTTCTTGTCTGTTCTCACTTAGTCCTCAGCCTGTGAGTCATATGGTCTGGTTTCTTTTATAGTTTATTGATGTTAAATATGATTGGTTTTTTTGGAATCGAAATTACTTATCTATGTTACTGATACTCAGTTTTTTTGGTTTTTTGTATGTGCGGGAATGTTGTACTATTATTTTTTTCACATAATATAAGGTTCAGCAGTATGAAGTCTGGGTATGAGGTTGTTACGTATAGGTAAATAAAGCAGTGACTGTTGTTTTTTTAACAACAATTTTTATATAATGTTTTATTATCCGTATCTTTCACTACGCATTCAATGACTTGCTTTGTTTCAACTCGTGTTCTAATTGGTTGTTTAAACATTCCAGTCTCCATGGTTACGTTGCTTCTGTGTAAATAAAACGACGGCGATCAATGAATTAATGTGCTCAACACGAGTTCTGCACACACGAGAGAAAAAAAACCTTGCAATTTTTATAACGAAAAAGAAAACACGGAAATATCTTCTGTATGATTCCAAGATGGCCGCCGGAAAAACAGAGAAGCTAAGTACGAAGAATACGTTAGCAATGAATAAGGTATCTTAGTTAATTAGTTCCTATTATGTCTTAATCGCCTCTAGATAGTGATGCGTTTATTGTGGTGATTGTATCTTACAATTTGATTGAATCATAGTCACTCAGATCCAGTGACAAATATTTTTTTATAATATAAAAAAGATTTACTTTGTAAAGTTTCAATAGTCGTTATAAACGAATTGATTTTACTATTAGGCTATCGCTGAACATTAGAGTAGATATATTTTTGTGAAACAAGGACTTTTTGTACACTCTACAAGACGAGACGAATCGTGTACATGTTTTTCAACTAAAGTTATTTACAAAGTCTGCACATTGTTTATTTACGATGTAAGTAAAATATTATGTCTGTTTGAAATAGTGATGCGCATAATAAAATATTATGTCTGATAATATTTTCAAGTTTTGACAGATTTTACTAAACTTACTATAGCTTCTTTATAGAATATATGTTAAATATATTCTGAATATTCTCTTTGTTTGGTTGTATAGTATTATGTACGAATGACGGAAGACAATGACGGAAGTTGATTTTGTTGCTATCAAAACACACGGCGACATTATGAAGCTGCTATTAAGAGATTTATATTACAGTTTTCGTCACCGCATGTGGGAAGCTTTACTTTCACATGACGTTTTAAGCTCGGTTTCCAATTAAGTCCGTAACTGGCGTACAAGAGATGTTGTGTAATTGTTGTAGAAATAGAAAAAATTCTGTCTCTACAACATTTATTGTACAACATCTCTTACATTGCTTTGTTGTACAACATCTGTTTCCAGTAAAGTCGTAACGACGATTGTTTGTTGCTCAACAATTTTCATAATAATGGAAACCAAACTTTAAGCGGTAAAGATAACTGCGAAATAGACCATTGAAATGCGACTTTAGTGACTTACACGAAATACAGTTAAGCAATGGACAAGCTTTTACTGCATTTTTTTACCTGAGTTATACACTTTAGTAAAATCAGAAAAAATGTTAAATTTTTACTCTAAAGCAAAATCTCTAACCTAAATGTTAAAACGGAGAGTGTATAAGTAGTTATCTTACTTGTATACAAGACCACCCAACCTCATTCATCTCCTAATTTCGAAAGATACAAGATTCCCTGAAGGTGAAGTTAAAGACTGCTTTATTTTGTTTTTCTAAAAGTTCTTAAAAAGGTATGGTTGGAGACTGCTGGTGCGGCATTTTTCAAATCAAACACAAGTACTTTGTGTTTCACTGATGAACATATATCAAAATAAACTAGTGCTATAAGAATCAGAAGAAAAAAAACACTATGACAAGAAACAGGTTATGAGTATTGGTAATGTGAGAGTACAAGCCACAGAATCAGGTTGTAAGACATTTACGCTGAGATATGTAATATGATATGATACCTGAATTTTTAACCTTTGTGTATTTTATTATTTAAAGCCAACGCAGAGAAAATATTCAAATGAGAGAAAAAAATATAATCATTGAATTTGACTGATTCTTGGTCATTTCGATCTGGAAATTAGTCCGCCAAAAGTATTCAAATTCAAAAATTCTTTAAAAACCTTTGTGTCAAGGAAGAAGTGGTCAAAAACATTGCTTGAAGAAGTTTAGCTTTTTTGAAATTATCAACTTGATAAACAAACAAACTAAGAAGCCTAGGTTCGACGACGTATAGGCTTTTTTAAGATTTTAATTTTAAGGAATATGGAGAACATTAACGTAATATTAGCAAGCTTCGTGGTCCGTTATTCATAATATGTCGTATACTATACAGTCATATCATCTTGCTTGGACAGAAAAGATAATAAAAATAACAATGAAAGGTATTTTTTTTTAAAAAAATGTTAACAAATCAAACATTTTCTAGCCACAGGCTTTCCGCTACTACACGCGTTTTTTATAAGAATATACTCTATATAAGAACAATTAAGATGAAAATAGAGAAAAGTGAAGAATATCTTAAGAATATGCTCATCTTGAAATTTATTTTTTTTATTAACTCATGTAAACTTCTATCTACCTGAGAAATGACATGGGTGAAATCTCTTTTCTCAGGTTTCATTTAAAGTACCCTTCCCCCCACACCCCCCCCCTCCCAACAAATCTAGTTGTCTGTTTGTCAGTTGAATTAGGATGCTTAAAAAACAGCACCTCAGGGGGTAATTTCTAGTTTGCATTCTCAGACTTTTTAAACTTAACTGTGCTATTAATGTTAAGAATATATCGGAATGATTTTTGTTAAAATGTTGAAATGAGAAACATTATTTTTCAAAAAACACAACCTGTATCACATTACTTCTGTATGTGAGTAATTGATTGCAACAAACAAAAATGTGTATGTTATTAATTTCATTTCCAACTTTTCTTTGTTCATGTTTGTTTCCAATTTTTTCTTTTATCTTCGTTTAACGGTGTTTCGGGTTTTATATTGCTGTGATATTGCATAAATAATTCAAGATGGTCCCTATCAATGAATTTGATGAAAGTTCTTGTTAAAACTCTTTTTTTCCGTTACGATTAGTTTTTTAAAAGAAAGTTGAAAGGAAAGAAGTTTGTTTTTCTGTGAATTGTTAAAAAATGTATCGAAGAAGCAAAATTCCACGAAGAAAATCTTTCTCTGTAAGTATTAAAATATTTCATGTTCAAGTTAAAACAACAACATAACATTAAATAAGTTAACGCTTGTCGAAACACAATCGTACTTTTAGCAAAATACAGTATACCTTACAACCAAACTAACTGCTACATGTTAACAGTCAGTTTGGATTTAAACTCCATGGCAACAACAGTCTAAAGCCATGAACAGCCACACCTATAAATTTATCTCAGAGAGCTGAGAACTAGAGTTGTGTTGGGGCAAGGTTTTTAATTTTTGTAATCAAAAAAACAAATATATACGTTTTTTAAATCATTGTCTTTGACATCGAGTTTAACACTAAAATAAATCAGTGAGAAAAACGCCACCTCGTCCCCAGATTCCCTATTCTGTTCTTTGATCTTGAAGTAAAAGTGGGTAAAATAACGATGCAGCTTAAGTTCAGTTATTCTATTATAGCCATGAAAACACAAAATCTCAACCTTGGTTCTAAAACCCTTTTATAGAGATTTATATAGGAGGAAACGAGACATGGGGACGAGGCTGTGCAGACAAGGTTTGGTCTCATTAATTAAACAATTTAATAGTATGCTGTTAATTTTTAAACATTCGCGTCCCATCCGCGTATTGTTGCTACTATCGAAACATTCGCGTCTCATCCTCGTATTGTTGCTACTATCGAAACATTCGCGTCTCATAACCGCGTATTGTTGCTACTATTGAAACATTCGCGTCTCATAACCGCGTATTGTTGCTACTATCGAAACATTCGCGTCTCATCCGCGTATTGTTGCTACTATCGAAACATTCGCGTCTCATAACCGCGTATTGTTGCAACTATCGAAACATTCGCGTCTCATAACCGCGTATTGTTGCTACTATCGAAACATTCGAGTCTAATAACCACGTATTGTTGCTTCTATCGACTTACTTTTGATCTCAGAGAAATGTGGCGAACACCTGGCTTTTTAAAAGCTTTTTAAAAATTATTACAAGTAATTTTTATAATGTCCATAATAGCTAAACGTTTTTTTATAAGCAACACAAAATTTCGGTTGAGTTTTTTTGCATTTTTCAGGGTCAACTGTCGCTTAATTGTTGCTTGACCAAACAATCATCACGTGTTTTCCTATTCAGTAAGGCTGGTATCTACCACATTTGTCGTCGTATCAAAACTTGATGGTTTTTAGAACAAGGAAAGTGTCGGAAACTGACGCTGTTTTTAAAATGCTTTTGCCTACCCACTTCAAGATGACTGTTTAGAATGTCCAATTGGCTTTGTTAAGGATTTGAACCTCATTTTGTTTATAAGGTGTTGTTAATAGAAAAATAGGTGCAAAACGTATATGATTATATGTATTGATATAGCTACTGTCTGATTTTTTGGCTGAAAATTTTGCTTTAGTTACCAACTGAGTTGCATATTATTTGTATTTGTCTATGAAATGATGAGAAGTCAATGACCCTTTGTCCAAAGTATACAAGGAAGCCTGTAAAATAATTTGTCACTAGGTGTGGCCCTGTAAGCAACGCTTGCTTCCCCGTTTCGCTATAACAACCCTTCATCGCAGAGGAATAACTTTTTTATTAATTTATTAAGATGGAAATAAATAGTGAAAATAAAACATTATTATAATTATTAATGTTCTATTATGAACATTCAACATGTTAAAAGAGGAAAACTGCTTTTTCAAAATAGTTCAAAGCTTGTATGACACAAATTTGACAAATCATAATTCCCTGTGACAAGCTTATTCAAAGAATGCTTTGGTTTTTGTTCATCGCATTTTGAGGGACACAAAAGATTTATTTACAGCGTGGTATGTGTTCTATTCTTCGTGCTAATTAAAATCCTTTGGTTTTATCTATAGCTTTACAAGCATTTCTAAATTATACCGCATCTGTAGTTAGTATTTTTGTAAGAAAGCGCGAGAGTAAATGTAAGAGAGGGTTTCTATGCTATGTTTTTCTTCCCTTCACCGTACAGGGTAGGTTTTCTACGTTTTTATTGTAGTTTTACTCAAAATAAACATTGATCTGGAAGATTTATGTAAATTAATGTTGTTGTTATAATACACTGGCTTACAAAGGTTAACTTTAAACCGTTAAATAAGCTTTTGGAACTAGTAAAATTGATCTGTTATGAAAAACTCTTTATCGCCAACCCTTATTGGCGTTAATTTTTATGTCGGGCGGTAAAACGTCCGGTATTAACTAATAATTCATGTGCGCAGTCATACGACTTTTAGTATTTGATTCATCCCCAGATTCTTGAAAAGCTAAACAATAAGTGTTCTGTAAAATAAATCCTCATAACATTCTGAAATAAAAACCATTACATAAATTTAGGAACATTTTTCTTTTAGATCCAGTTACGTAAGATACTAGGAATTTAAGCCTACTCGCTTTTTTTATGTAAGAAAGTACTTTATAAGAAACTGACTAGTCGTCTTTAAACAAATTAAGAAACTTGTAGTAGTTAAAAAATGTAAAAAAAATTTAAGTAAGAAACTTTTCTCACACACGCCTCCCATCAATCGGACGAATATCGAGTAAATTATCCTGATAAATTGGACGACTACTTAGAACTTCAATAAATCAGATATCATTTTAGAAGATGAAAAAAAGGCGAAAAGTCATTATTTCATCTTTTTTGTATACATGTTGATCTATATGTTCTTATAGAACCTGTGAACATTAAGAAACTTTAAGAACTCAGACTTTAAGAAGCTTTTACTAGCTGGCAGTTTGCTTGGTTTCTTAAAAAAGAATAAACCTGTAATTTGATTCACAAGTTCCAGAAAAACTGCTAAACGTTTGCAATGCAACTACCAAGATATCCAAATTTTACTCGAACGAGTGTTAAAACTCCGAGGATTTTTTGCTTATTTAATTTTAAGATGGTCAGCTGAACTTACGTCTTTTTGGGGGGTTGGGGGGGGGGAAACTGTGACATTAGTTAAGTTTGATATTTTATAAACACAACAACAACAATAATAATCATCATGTTTCAGAAGGGTTTAATTCGCGTGTTTTTTGAAACAACATTGTTAATGCGGGGAAGAAAATAAAATAATGCAAGATTACAGTGGCTTGACAGATAAAATATTTGAAAGAAGTAATGTTTTCTCTGGCATAGTAAAAAAAAAACTAATTTTTTATATAATCATGTCATCTTTAGCTTGTTTGTGAATAATGATTTCAAATTACCAGCATTTTTGTTACAGCTGTTTTCTCTGTATCAAAGATGGTTCTACGCAATGCGATAAAAGACAAAATTCACCTTGTTTGATAATATTTAACGTTTATCTCTTCTTTATCTAGACGGGATCACGTCACGGTAAACCGTCGTCATTATCGTCATTTGCTGGCTCGTCAAAATTAGTTCGCCGTCTTAATCGCTCTTCTAAAAAACAACAACTTAACATTGGAGACCAAGTATCATTTTTATACAACGGGAAAACCCAACTTGGTATAGCACGCTACACCGGTTCCACAAAATTCAGCGCGGGAAAATGGTGTGGTATTGAGTTATTTGAAAACAGCGGAAAGCATAACGGTACTGTTAAAGGTTATCAATACTTTATATGCAAACAAGGTCATGGAATATTTATTCCCCTACAGAAGGTAACCGCTGTGTTGCCCAATCAGATAAGTGACGACATGAAAATTACAATAAAAAGCATAAAGACTCCAAGGAAGTCCAAATCTTCTATTGACAATACTAGTGACGAACTATCTCTGCCTAGAAATGGACTCTCCCAAAGCAGCGATTCTGGAATAGAGTCACCCAGTCATCATATTAATGCTGGGCGGCCTAAACAACCCACCCCAATATCTAATTCCAGGAGGAAAGACAGCAAAAGGGAAAATATTGTTATATCTTCCTTTGTTACTCCTTCACCTGAAAAGGCTGTTTTATTAAATCATGAAAATGAAAACGAGAATGAGAAAGAAATATTCTGTAAACATTCAGATTATGGCTATTTAAGCAAACTTTCGCCGAAAGGTAAATTTACTGGTCATATTGTATCAAGTGAAACGAAAAATGATGTTGAGAAAGAGACCGATAGGGAGGGAGACGGAGAACACAATGAGAACGATGATGTATTTTCAGAAGGTGTTACCACAACCCAGAGATTGTCATCACCGGACGATGGAACATCCAAAATACCTCGTAGGGTTACGTCGTTTAAAGTAAAAGACAGTGAAAAAACAGAACCACACGAAAGTCCTCCTTTGGTTTTTCCGAGAAAAAAAATATCTTTGAAAGACAATATTGTAACTTCTGCACCAATAATCTCGCGATCAACAAAAAATAGCACCTCCGATGGAGGAAAAATAAAAGAAACTTATGAACAGAACAAAGTCTATACTCCTTCGTGGACGAGAAAGAAGAATTCCCTGAAAGAAAAACAGCAAGTGGATAGAAAAGAAAATGGTATAAAAAGAGGTAGGGTTTTGTTTATTGTTATATTTATGTATATATATTTTTTTTAATTCAATATGCGTTCGCGTGCATATCATTTTATTTCATTAATATAATATGAATACTATTTATTTTCATCTTTTTTTTAATCAAGTGTAGCGTTTTTTTATGTTTTTTTTTTTGCACCTGTTTATTTGATATGCATGAAACGAAAAACTCTTCTTCATTTGCAGTTTAAATAAGATTTTATATACAAACGTGGCACGCAGTAACAGCTTGAAGAATTCAAGTGGGAGACAACAGAAAATAATTCGACTTTTCTGAAATATTTTTAAATCGACTATAATTAGGAAACAAGTTTGTTTATAAAAAAAGTGGAGCAAATACCGTGAAAATATGAGGAGGAGTATTTTTAATCGTTTTAAGAAGAAACAAAATTCAAGACAGCAAAAAGCAGTGAATTTATTTAAGTATTGCTATGGCGGCGGTATGTCGTTGTTGTTGTTATCGTTGTCCAGCCTCATCCCCAGGCGTTCTGACCTTTTTGACATTGAGGACCGGCGACGAAGTAACCGTGTTAGTCGCCAAGCAAGCTCTGCGACTTTGACATTCAAACTATAACAAACCTCGTTCTTAGAGTTTGCTAGAGTTTGGTGTTCTCTGCGTTTGTTGGTCATTTTCGCGAAAGTTTATGCCTTTGAAAATTGTAAAACAGCGAAACGCGGAAGTTTTTTCAGGCGAAGTGAGATTGAGACGCGAAAGTTTCACTTTTAAAACTTGGTTGTCAGGGTAAGAAATAGCGCTCTGACATCTAACGCAACAAACATTTTGAGACATATATTTTTGACAAGGATGATGTGAAAAAGCATGCACGTATTTTTTAAGAATCTTTTTTTTAATTTTTATTTTAATGTCAAGGAAGAAGTTACTAGGTGCTACTATTGAAAAAAAAGAAAGGAAATTATTAAGTAGATTATCAAAGTTTAAGCCTAAATTGCAGAATTTCTATGTTTACAGCCTGGCCAGTTGCTTAGTTTTTGACTTTGTAACTTTGTATTGCTTATGCATGTACTACATGTGTGACGAATGATTATCATAAACAAAACATGTCAGTGCGGAATCACGTGGTTGACGGTGTTATAACTTAAAACAGAAGTTACGGATATATGGCAAACACGAATCATAATAATGACCAACCTCTCTCATATATTTCTAAAAATTTGACTAAAAAGATTAAAGATCACTGGAAAATAAGATGGTCCAAATGCCCCGAGAAACGGATGCCGTTTACCGTCACATTTCGTTATAATTGTTTACATTGTCTCGAGTAATCGCTGTGACTTTATGTAGGTTAAAAGTTAGTCGAGACAAGATTATTTTTGTGCTGATTTTCTAACCAGCACACGATGAGGCGAAAAGGTCTAGATTTATTTTTTCATATTGATATATAAATTGTTACAGATAGAAATGTATTAGGTAGGTTAATAATTTTCAATTCGTTTAAATTAGGGTTGTGTAGTGGGTCCGTATGTTTGTAAGCGAAGAAAATGTACGTTATACGCCATGCTGGGAAGACAACAAGGTTTCTTGAGCTTATTAGATAGATAGATAGATAGATGTGCATATTTTACATGGCTAGCCTCACAAATATCGAGGGATATACCCTGTCTATTATTTCCAGTAGGGGCCATGGCTTAGATGGAGAGTCCTAGAGTATTTAATGCTCATTTTGAGCAACGCAGACCCAATTAGGGCCCGCGCTCTACTAGACAACTCCCGGCAACATCCAACGGCCCACACAGTGTGCCATCTTCCCAATTTCCCTCACATGGCTTGGGTTAACCCGGGGCTATGGTAACATTCACTCGCCCATGTTGAATCCCACACAGAGTACGAGAGCTATAACCACTAATCTACGGCGCCACAAATTACAACAAAAACTGTTATTCAATGAATAGCTGTGATAAAATCCAATAAATAAGGGGCCTTCGAAATTTTTTTTCGGGCCCCGTTAGCGGGATATCGCCGCTAAGGGGGGGAGAGGGGGTCTGAAGCTTGAAAAAAAAATCCGCTAAGGATTGAGAAATTTCAAAAATTTGTTCGTGGCCTGAAAATTCTTTGTCGTTCGTGATCATAATTCCTCTTGTCATCAATTCCGATAACTTTTATCTACAAAACACGCCCCCTAAGCCTTCCAAGATTTTATCCGAATGTATGTATTCACGGACAGAAATCCGCTAAAAGAGGGGGGATAGGGTCCGAATCTTAGCGGCAATATCCCGTTAACGGGACCCGAAAAATTTTTTCAAAGGCCCCTAATAAACTGACAGTACAACGACAAAATTGCACCTTCCTTCTTCTCAACAAAATTTAAATGAGAACAATAAGCTTATGCGCGTTGCATTTCGGGCCCAAACCGGGCAGTTTCGGACGGACCCAGGTTTTTCTGAGCGGTTACAGACAAAAACCTTGAAAAAATCTCATGTTTTTCCATAATCAAAAGCACTGTTTTAATTCCAAGGTTTTTCTGTTTGTTTAATAAAAGATCTAGCAACATCAGGGAGCAAGAATAAAAAAATCAAGTTTAGTTAGCTATCATATACCCTCCTTATTATATGATTATCTAAACTACTCTGCTTGCCAGGTAATTTCATTGTTTTGACTATAAGCCATCTCTCAAAAACAAATTTGCAAAAATGCAGCTAACAAGACATAATTAATTATAATTAAAACATTCAACATCATTATTTCTTGACATCATTTGACTATTTTTTACCTTGAATATTTTCTTCTCTGAATTAAATTATGAAGAGACAGAATCAAGATACAAAAGGACATTTTAAAACAAATCTGAAGTTCTTCTCCCAATAACCATAGCCAGTGTTAAAATTTACGAGAAGTTCTTTTATCCCAAAATGATTGCCACATTTTGCACAGGCTGCATAATCTAGTAAATATATCAGAAGGTTTAAATGATTAGAAAATTTTCACATCAATACGCTCTTGTTTAAGACAAAAGATCTTCTTTATTACCTTTTATTACATATTTACATATTTGCAAATTCAAAACAAAATCTCAATTCATATCCCTATCAATACGCTATTACAACCTACAAAAAAGCTGGAGAACAAGTAAAAGCTATGTTTTATGAGGCTATATATATATATATATTTCCAGTCAGTTGTTGTTATTGCAACGTATTGCATAAACTGTTGCTCTTCCTTCTAAAAATATTTTACCCAATGCAACTCACATCAACAACGCAAAACATTTGCAGTTCATCAAATTTATTTTAAAAATTTTCCTTTTTCCTGCTGTATGGTAGAAAGTAGAAAAAAATAATATGCGCTTAAATGCCCAATGGGCTTTTCTTTGCAAAAAAATAAAATATTAACTTACAGAAAAGTAAGCAGCGGTGGCTATTTTGTATCAGCGAAAGTAGGTTGTTGGAATATATTTTTAGACACTGGTAAGGTTAAGAGGTACTGTGCGTATGACATAATTTTTCGTGTGGAAACTTTGCAGCATGTGTTGTCTGTCAATGTGAAGAAAGAAAGTTAGTTGAGTAAATTTATGAAAACTTTGGTTTTTTATTCTAAATTTTAGAATTTTTCATATTCTTGAAAAAGAATATTTTCAACTTTTTAGAAAGATTGTTAAGATAGATAGATAAAGATACTTGCTCAAATTATTTCCAAACTTGCCCAAATTATTTCAGAACTTGCCAAATTATTAATGCAAAACAGCCTTCAAAGTATTACATTATTGTGTGACGTTATTAACTATATTAGAGTAAATTTTATCAAATGAAGCCTTTTATGAGAACTCTGCGCCACAGGAATTTTACACCGTTTTCCAGCAAGTCAGAACCCTCTTTAAAACAATCAATGGCACACAATCTACAAAACTCTAAAAAAATGAATAAAATCAATTAATTATTAGGGAGAGGTGCAAGGATATTTTCATTTGCATTACCAGTGCAAAATATCAATTTATCTTCTTATTTGAATCAATCAAAACAGTGGTCAGCTAATTTCAAAATGGATGCAAATAACAAACAACCAGATAAGGAAATCATACTTATTAGATCATATAGAGAATTTGATACACAGAATCAATTTTTTTGTCAGCAATTAAGATTATCAACATTATGGTAATCTTCAGAATCCTGATGTTGTTATCTTTTTTTTTTCAAACTCTCATACATTTTACTATAGTTTTGTTTTTATCATTTATGAAATTAAAATTAAAAGCAATATTTCTCTCTTCAAATTTTTTTGTATTGGAAGACTGCATCGCATGAACATAAAATATACAAGATTCTAGTTTCTTAACAGAATACAACAGCTGCAACAAGATATATATTATTTGCGTTTTTTTCTGTTGTGGGTCATGCAATATTGATAAGGTGAAACCTTGGTTAGTTTTTTTTAAATATTAATAAAGAAAGAAGTTTTTATTACATTTCTGTAGTTTTAACTTACACAATTACTTTTTAAAACAGAAATTAAAATGGTCTCCAAAAAATTTTGGTTCTTTTGCTTTGCTTGTGTTTGTAGAAGAAGAAATAGGGGTAATGAATTTGTATTTTGTCAAGTGCTCTTTACTGAACTACCATTATTTTTACAATATTTTCACAAGTATAAACTTTTTTTTGCCCTGCAAGTCCTTGATATATTAATCATAATAAATGAAAGTTAAAAATCAAAAACACTAACAAATACAATTCCTAGCGAAAATGGGCTGTCTAAAGTGGTTGTATACAGACAGACAAAACAATCTATGTTTGCGTATGAAGCGGAACGATGTATAAACGAACCTATTTTAATTTTTTCATCTTTTTGTCATAGGAGGCAGTCATGATGAACCAGCATTTATCATGGGAAACAATAACGCCACGCAACGTGGATCTCTTCGCAAGCAAAACACGATTGGCTGTGAAGTGGACTTACGTAATAACCAAAATACAGATGAAATTTATTCACAACACGAAGTACAGGGTGCAATTGTTATTGACAGAAAAGGAAAGGAAAACAAAGCCAAACCAAAATCCAGTGTGAAAACGAACGGTTTTATCACAGATGCAAAATTTAAAAGTTATAAAGACCTACAAAAGGAAATTGACGATCTTCGTAACCAGCTGAATGAAAGGACTAATAGAATTGCTGATTTGGAGGTGACGTTAAAAAATAATATCAACAAAAAAGAAGAAGAAAAAATACAATACGAAAATGCACAAGAACTTATGCAAAATGAAGTTACAGACAAAAATAAAAATATAGCCGAACTAAAAGAGAGGATATTTTGTGCTGATTCTCTACTGGATACTTCAAACAAAGGTTTGCAAGCGTTAGCAGTTGTAATACAGTACTACCTAACGCAGGTTAGTGCCCCTTTTAAAATACAAAAACTTCTGTCTCAATGGAACATCATTTTTCAGAATTAAAGTAACACTCATTTTAGTGGGGATGGCTAGAAAAGTATATCTCACAAATTTCGCGAATAGCGAATTACCAAATAATTTTTGAGCAAACTAATTTTTGCAAGATTTAAAGAAACTCGCAAAAATTAATTCTAATAAATTCACAAACCTTGTTTAGGTTGAAGAAGCTACAGAACAGCTTCGCAATGTTAAAAAGGAGAAAACTGACATAACACGTCACCGCGATGACCTTCTGACAGAGAAAAATGAATCTGAAGCACAAATCACAGATTTGACAACTAGTCTGAGTAAGTACTGTAGGTTTTTATCACATGGCGACCTTGGTCATAGAAAAATAAATTTGTCATTGAACATTAAAGTCCTTGAAAAAAATTTCAAGAAGTCTTAAACAGGAAGCAAATAACATAACATGTGCTTTGCTGGTGCTGTCTATATTTGCTTTTACAATCCAAATCATGGGCGTGGTTATCACAATGTGCAGGGTTCCAACTGCAACTTCTTGATGTCATAGTAAAAAAAAACTTGTGTTGATCATATTCGAGTTCTTCAAAAATAGAAAAAAGTTATCTAAGAAAAAACGTCAGTTTTTAAGATTTATTGTATAAAAACACATCCTCGGAATAACCTGCTCACAGTCCTGTTAAAGCACTGAACATTGTTAATGAATGTTGGATAGACTTAACATATATAGTTCGTCGTATTCTATTTCTGTTGCCTCGCTATGCCAACGTGAGAAATTATTAAACACGAACGTGGCTAAGTTTAAACTGTTTCCGACATGGCCGTAACCGCACAAAAGATCTATAATTAATGACTTTTTCTTAACGCAATGTATGCTTGAGTGATATAATTTGTATCGAATATTTAGCAAGTCACACTTATCGTTATTGCTTCGTTTATAAAAGTTTTTATTACACAGCGTTAAATTTATATAAGAATTATGAAATTTTTACGCTACAAAGTAACAGTTACACGAAAATCTGGTAAAAACAAAGAAAGTAAGTATAAAAAATGTCGAACACATGTTGTGTTTAAGCGAATGTTTTTTGACTTCTACGAGCAGTTTCTTATGAAGGGTTTGTGAGTCTAAATAAGTGACATATTTAAGAGTCCTGCAGACAACATGTTACTCTAGAAAAACAAAAAAACTTATACATTACTTGTTTGCGGAAGTGCTGTTTTCAGTTACCCCCAGGATGGAGAGCATGTAGGGCGAATAAGAAGACGAAATGATTACGGAATTTCGCAGAATAAATTACCGTATGTCAACTTCGAAACGTCTTAAAGAAATAATTTTACGCTGTTTTAGACGCTACAAAATGTCGATGTGAAGAAGCGGTAAAAGAACTTCATTCCCTCAAGCTTAATCACGATGTACAAATCACTGAACTGCAAAACAAATACGAGAAACAAGAGGAAGACATTCGTACAACTTTGGAGAAGCAAAATGATGTTCAAGTTAAAAATTGTAAGTTTGGCTATACCAGCGATTGTCCTCATTCGAAATGCGCTTAATTTCATGAAGTAGTTTTGTAACATTTTTTGTTTCAGTACTAGCGAAATATGAAGAGGAATTAGAAAAACTGAAGGCTGCCCATGAAAGTGAGGTAAGTACTCTATGTAGCCTTGCTTAGAAAAGAATCGGACATTAAAAAATGACCTTCGTTGACCTTTTTGTTCTGTTGTTTTTAATAAAGCAGATTTATTACTACAATACCATAATTAATCACTGATATTTTTCTTTTTACTGTCGCCATTTTGATCGGAAGTAATTTTGTAACATTTTCGTAAACGTCATTTTTAGTGTCAATTATATTGTTAGACAATTCTTTGTTAATCGCAATCATGTTTCAGCTCTTGCAATTAAATTCACACCATGGCGATGCACTTGAGGAAGTGAAGAAAGAAAAGGACGATGCTACATCTAATTTGCAGAAACGGCATGAACAAGAACTGAAAGGTATTTACCACCCCTGTTTCGTATACTCCCCATGAGAATTCTGCCGGGTTTAAAAACTTTCGGCAATGTGTATTAGATATTGAAAATATATATCCTTTGTAGAGTGAGTTTCGTTTGGTGAAATTCTTTTTTTTTTTAATTAAAATTTAAATCGGTTCCAAAATCCCACATGTCACGTGTTCCTTATATGGATTGATATATTCAAAACAGTGAAAGAATAAAAAATATATGGGTGGTGGCTCCACGTGAAATATTAAAGGGGTATGTTACTTTATTAACCTGAGTATCCGACTCTCTTATAGAGCAAAATGTCAAGCACGAGAAAGACGTAGAAATAATACAAGCCGACCACGCCCAACAATGCGACACACTACAAGTAAGTTGCGTTAGTGTTGTGTTTCTTGACGTTCACAAGATGAAGTTTATTTATAAAAAAATTACCTCATTTTAGAAAAGAATTAACACTTTGGAATCCGACAAAACTGATTTATCTAAAAGGTTGGAAGAAGTTGTTAAAGAAGTTGCAAGTGATGCCAAAGTTCAAGTGAGTTTTTTTTATTTATTTATTTGATGATAGATTTGTTCGATACATCGTACACAGTCTAGTTCCATGACGTAAATAACATAGGCTGTGTAATCGTCCTAAATATTATTTTTACCTTAGGGATTCCCATGATGATAGATATCAATAATTATGGAAATGCGTATTTCCAGAGCTCATTGCCAGGCTGATGAATTATTTTCGTGATGTCCTAAAAAAATGCATTTCACGATGATTAATTTTTGCTAATCAGTCAAGATTTTTTTTGCGAATGAGTCATTTTAGGTTTTGTTGCGAATAATTATTTTCACGAGTTTACAATTTTTTTGCAATTCAGGTCTATTTATTACGATAAGGTAGCGTTTAATTAATTTTGCTCCTATCACGGCTGTCAATTACTTTTTTAGCAAATAAGTTATTTCTGGTAATTTATTTTTTCCAATTGAATTTCCGAGGAATTTACATGAAAATAAGTTTTCGCAAAAATTAACCTAGTCGGCCCTTCCAAGTTTTTTTTTTTTTTCCGATAAAACCCCTTCACTTGGTTGCTTATTTTGTAGGCCGCGTTGGCGCAGTACAAACATTTACCAGCTGAGCTAGAAAGTTTACAAGTTGTTGTCGATATGAAAAATAGCGAGTTGAAAACTTTGCGAGTAAAATGTATGGAGTTAGAGAAGAAGGTAAGGTTTGCTTTGTTTTGAAGCAGGTTTCGTTGAACGGTAAAGAGGATAGGTTCACATTTGTGACGCAAACGCAAGAAAAGAAAAAATGCACAAGCTCGACACAAGATATCAAAACGTTTTGATGTTCTTCTGTTTGCGTCTACGTTTTCAAAATATCTTTGTAGTGTGCTCAAGAAAACGCAGACGCACAACAAACGTAAGAATATTCTCAAGAATAAAAATAAGAAAACTGTGGTGATTTAAAATCAAAAATTTATAAAAGTACTGAAAATGGAATTTGTCAAAGAAAAGGTTGTAAAAAAAATTGCTTTTGAAATATTTGTTTTGTAATGATAAAAATATAAAGAAAGATAAACCACTTTTTAAAACAGTTTGATGCTAATTTGTTTATCACCTATCCATCTACAGTGTGGTATATTCTGTTTTCTCTTTATATTCTGTTGTTCTTTTTTCTTTTCTTAGGTAATTACACCATATTAAATCCAAATATAATTCTTTTGCGTTTGCTTCAGAATTTTAAATTTAAAATTGCACATGCGTATGCTGCTTGGGAAAAACGATTTGTGAAAAAAAGTTCGCGGTTTATCAAGTTTAATTACTTTACGCAGGCGCAATGCGAGTAATCGTTTACCTGCCTAATTCTTTATGTTGTGTGTTGTTGCCTTTGAGATCGAACACGTGTTTCTTTGTAGGTTGAAGATTTCTACGAGTTGCAGACGAAATGCGATGTTTTGACTCAAGAGAATCAGTCTCTCGCTGAAGTGTTGAAAAAAAGAGTCAAAGCTGAAAGGTATGTTATTTACACCCCCTTATTTTATTCTGTATGTTTATATTCCTCAAGTTGATTGTTGACGTTGATTATCTTTTAGACAAATATCTGTGGAGAGAGATTCGTTAATAGAAAAGTTTGAACGAGAGAGTCGCAAAGTGTCTCGCTTATCTATGGAAAAAGAACAACTTATATGGCGTGCTTCTAATCCTGACCTGCGTTTTAGCGGGAGTTCACCAAACGTGTTCAATGAGGAAGACGAAGGCGACTCTCCACCGTCGCCGTTACTTAATTCAGGTTCCCTTTCTACGACAAAACAAATGTCGAAAAAGATGAAACGGAGGAGTATGAACTTTCCTTTATCGCAAAATGACTACGACTTAAGATAACGTTTTCTGTACCCCTGGCTGGATTTCTGAGATTGTCAGAAGATATAGTCTTTTTTGACGAGGCTGTTTAGTCTATTTTACTTGTTGAAGTTAGTTTTCTTTCATAACACTTGTTTTCTTTTCCAAAACAAATTTTATCTTCCTTAAAAATATATCTACTGTCTTCTTTCTTTTGCATGGCATTGGTGTGTTTTTTTTCTTTCAAAAATTTCTTAAAAAGGCTGGAACCTCCAAGAAAAAAGCTAGGAAAAAATCACCTTCGATCTTTTTATATTAATAATGACGTCCCTGCATGCGTTGTGATTGGCTGCTGGCATACCAATCACAATGTGGTGTTATTTTATATAATAGTGTAAACACCCCTTGATCACCACCCAACCTCACCCCCGGAAAATATCTCGATGATTTAGACTTCCCTTCCTTAAATATAAACCCATTTCTGATTTTTTAATATAAGACACCCCCAAAGGGAAATGAAAGACATTTCAACCAATTGGCTAATTTTGGGGAGGGGGTAATGTTACGTTTTCTTTCTGCCTCCTTTCAAATGCTTGTTAACGCCTAGACGAAAAATCCCTGCCAATCTTTAACGCAGGGATTTTTTAAAACGAATTGTAAATATATAAACGAAATATTAAGTACGTATACGCTGTTTAGTTACTTTTCTAACATTCGTCTCTCATCAGAAAAAAAACTAAACGCTTATTTTTGGTTTGGGAATTGTAATTATTTATATTCACTGTATTTTATCGAGTTTGCGAAAGTGCTATTGTAAATGAAAATGTGCTGTTCTTGTTCCTCTTCTGAAGATTTAAACACACCTCAATGGTACTTTGATTACCTTTGTTTCATCTTTTTATTTAACGCTTTCAATCTTAAAGAAAGACAGAAAGCTAAATGTGGGGAAATCCAATAAAGAAGGGATTCAAAAGACATGGAAAGATAGAGGTTGACTTAAAGGATTGAAGATCGTATTTCGATTAGGCAACAAGATGGAAGAGAGTTTCAGAGACAAGCAGTACATGAAAGAAGCTGACAGGGTATCCACGTTCTCTCAAAACTCCTCAATTCCCCTGTACAATTTGCTCTAAAAGTAGATTTTTTTAAACAACTTTCTGTTCAAATACCCTTAATTATAACAAGACTATGTTGACTGTCGCTTTTGCCTGTTGCTTTTGTATTGTAAATGCATAGAAAAATTCCATTCATAGAAATGTTACAATAATTTTAACATTAATTTTAACATTAACCTTTTTTAATATTCTCAATTTCTTTGGTAAATGTCCTCAAACCTTTTCAATTATTTTTATGAAAATACCGTATTTTAAAAGGTTGGGAATTCTCGTCAATTAAATATCCTTAAATTTGACAGTATAAAGAGAGTGGCCACTCTGTCTGGCAATTAGAGACCTGTGCTGTAAAATGGTGGGCGGTAGACGATAGCCCAGTAATTCTTGAGAAATTCTTCAACGATGGTGTTATTTCTTGGAAATACTTATAACAATCCGTGAGACAACAAGTGAATTTGACATTTAATACCATTTTTTATCCTCTTTTTAAGCTCTATCTAGCAGTACAAGTGGTTTTTTAATTTCACTTGTATAGGGCAGAGCATATAAAGTAAATCTTTGGTCCTGAACATAAAAACCTACAAAATTTCTGACGGGCAAACACCTTTTTTCTCAAACTCACACATATGCCCTCAGGTAAGAACTTGTACCAGTACCAGTGTTGACCCCTTGTTATGTAGACTTGAACA
Organism: Hydractinia symbiolongicarpus; assembly: GCF_029227915.1. Lineage (NCBI taxonomy): Eukaryota > Metazoa > Cnidaria > Hydrozoa > Anthoathecata > Hydractiniidae > Hydractinia > Hydractinia symbiolongicarpus. The sequence goes on along the minus strand of NC_079882.1, from coordinate 19,076,942 downwards.
AAGATCAGAACCATCAAAATTAAGAAAACGTTTCTGAAGTCAGTCAAGAAGATGAAAGCGAAAGAGTTGGTTGCCATCCATGATGACAGATTGGAGGAAAGTCCTTCTGAAGCGATTTATGTATCTTCATTTTTGTGAAGCATTGAATCACGTTACGCTATTTATTTTAACGCCCTGTTGCAATAAATTGACGCCAGCATTCGCAACCGGTGTAGGAAGGACAGATGAAGTAGCTGGTTGAAGCAGAAATAAATACTTTTTATACACAGTAAATTTGCTATCATGTTTTAAACACTACTCTCTGCTTCGGTACCAACTTATTACAAATAGAGGTACAGTGGAATCTATCTCGAACTCGCAAGGGACCAAAAAATTTGTTTGAGATAGAGAAAGTTCGAGATAAAGAAAGGAAAATACCTTAGGCGGACCACAAAGGGACCGAGACTTTAGTTCGAGATAAGTTCAAGATAGTCGAGATAGGGAGATTCCGCTGTATAAGTATTTAGTTGTTTTCATGCAGTGCGAAATCGATGTGGGTTCATGTGCTTTTAAAACAGTGTTATAAACAACGTGTATCGTCAAATCCAGATATGTCTTTAATTAACGCCCTACCTCGTCCCCAGACCTTCATTGGTGCGAAGTTGTTTTCATTGAGCTTCAAATGCAAAAAAATATATCAATTAGGAGGCAACAAGTACGTTTCCGTTAGTGGATAATCAACTTTTCCATCAGGGAATTCAACGCCAACTTTGATGAAATCGCGCCGTTCTTCTTCCCACATTAATGCTTCAATACTGTACTTTTCGAAAGCAATCAAAGCTTGAGATGTCGTTTTCTGTGTCGTTTTGAAGTAGCTTGTGATTGTTATAAGTAACTTGCGCTTTGTGTCAGGATAGGTTATGTATAACCTTGCGTGGTCGTCAACTTGGATGTAGAAGATATATGATCCAGTTTGTGGAGGAACAAATATTGTCTTAAGCTGACGACCAAAATAATTCTCTGCATAAGGTAATGTCGTTGTATAAAATTGATGAAACCATGCCATGATATCAGGGTTGTTCGGAAAGTTTGGACTGGAAGAGAGACCATCAAGGGAGAATATGTTTCGAAACAATTTGACTTGAATTTTTCCATCAACTAAAAGAAAATGATAAATATCTAGGTATCACCTGTGATACCAAGGCTCTACATGAAATATGTACAAACAGAAAAGTATTTTCTTTTCAATTAATGTAACCTTCCCTCTATAAAAAACGACCCGTTGAACAGATTTTTAATGTGTTTTCCGGCAATCTGGAGATAATAATTTCCGAAATTTTCTCTTTGCATTGATTGTCTCGAAGGAAGACACTATATTTAAGCCCTGCCAGAACGGCATACGGGGAAAAAAATCCAGGGTCTGGTCCGGCATCCGGGGACTCGGGAGAAAGTGCAAATTTTTTAATTTAAATTTTTACGATGACCAGAATATGCTGCGGCATAAACATGGCAAAGAGAGAACGCTAGAACGTAGTGTTGGGGTTTCTTCCTAAAAAAAGATAATTATAATGCGATAGTGCCAAGAAATTTACATGAAGGTAAAAATGGAGAAAGATTTCACTAACGAACAAACAATGTTAGCTAGCTGTGCAAAATAAAAGTCGTGTAAAGCTTAAGCAGCTAGGATAAATATAAATTTAAAAGTTAATCTGGATTTATTCCTATACTTCTCTGCCATATTTGTCTTACAATACAAGGAACTCTTTTTGAATTTTTCAGCTAATTATTCTTTCCCTTATTAGCCTATACACCAATCAATCCCATCCGGCTACCATTATGAAACCGCGTCGGAGGAAAAGACTAGTAACTAGTATAGGAAGGACAACAAGAAGTAAACACGCTCACTTACAATGGAGTTTGATATGATAAGCAAAATAAAAGTTGAAAAAATCAAAAAAATATTTAAGAATGCGAGGTTTAAAGGTGTCTGGAAGGAAATGTGAGTTGGTTGGCAAGGATATTTTCTGCTCGTGAGAACAATGTAAAGCTGGTAAAAACTGCAGCGCATGTATGTAAGCAAATTATTAGTTGAAGATAGTGTTATACCTGACCCAATGGGCATTACTTCTGGATGGTTAGCGGAGGAAGACGGTGTATCGCTTTGGCCAATGATTACATATGGAAATATTTTTAATTATTTAACCTTCACTCCTAGCACACTGGGTAGTGACGACCTAAACGATTACAAAACAAGCAAAGCATATAGCTATTTTAAAAATGGTTGGCTAGGAAAAATAATGTACCATCCGATTGACGAAGATTCAAAATATTGCTTTTTAAAACGAGATTGTAGGCCTTCAGAACGATTAAATGATCCACCTCATAAACTATCGGTATGCATTCTGAAAGGGTTAACTCTTTTAATAAATTTTATCCACTTGTGTCTTTTTTCCAAATATCTGACAGGCCCAGGAAGTCAATATAATTTGAAGGGTTGCTCACAGCCACACAACCTCGTCCTCAGGCCCATTTTTCTCTTTCTGACAATCTCGGGCAGTCTCGGATATAAGAAAAGCGAAAAATTGCCCTGGGAACGACGTTGACAGTCACATTCTTTTTTCAGCACACCATAGTGAGTTTCACATTTACTATTCTTCCACTTTTCTAACATCCTTGAGTTGTTAGTGCATTCAACAACAGCGCAATTGACTGGACTCATTGTAGTTTTAATAAAAAAAGTTTAAAAATATAAAGTTTGCTATGTTCTATAACATTTTCTCCTCTTGAAGCCCTCTTGAAATAACGCTGTCGCTTCTTGTCTGTCCCCTCTAAACTAGAGCCCAGTTTCCTTTATGCGCGGTTGAGAGCTACGGGTTGATTGGTGTATTCACTTAAGCTTTTTGTAAAAATGTTAAAATTGCGTTCAACAATTTATTCCTTTGATTTCCCGATAGTCAAAAAAATTATGCTGGGCCTCCTGGCTATTCTCTTGTTTGTTTAAAAACTACTCTTGACTATTCTTTAGATTTTTTTATCTAAGTTTTAAATTTTCTTCTGTACTTCTGTCTAGACTATGCTCTTGAGTTGAAATGTTAAGAAAAAATTGGCTCGGCTAATTGGTCGGTTGTAATAAAAATCATTTTGCTGGGTCTCCTGACGAAAAAAACTCTGCCCTAATCAATTCAGTTTTGGGTCAAAGTTGTCACATGAACAACCTACGTCCCGGGTCCTGGGGCCCACCCTCTAGAGTCCTGGAATCCTAAAAAATGTTCATTTTACAGCACATTCTGTAATCGGAAGATGGAGAGCCAGAGTATAAATGCTTTCCTGCTGTGTTGATAAAGTCGCATAATAACTATGTTACAAACATAACATCCTCGTGCCCAGGGTTTGTTGCCTGATGTCAAAGCCGCTACTTGACGGTCGCCGGCCTGAATGTCAAAAAGGCAAGAACATCTGGGGATGAGTTTGAAAAGCATAATACCTCCATTTAGAAATCTATGGATTCCTTTTCCATGTCCACAGTTATCTGTACCCAGCTCCAGTCCAACATTAGATTCTAGCAAGCCACCAATTGGATAAGGACAGAAGTCGTTTAGAGGTTTTAAACCATATTCTACAAAAAATGTCCAGTTTTGAATTTTCTTAAGTCTAGACAGTTTGACAGAATTATAAACACCCTCCCGTGGTCTGACCTGGCCTTCTAAAAAGGGTACGTTTATTAGAATTCAGAGAATTTTCTAAAAAATAGATAACTTCAATTTAGCGATCAAGTACCCACTCTCAAATAAATGCCCCTTTTAAATAAGCGCCTGCCCTTTTTTGCAATTTTTTAAAAGCGCCGCTCTTAAATAACAGGGTGGTCACACCTTTTAAAATCTCCTAAATAACCTTATTTTGGACTCAGAGAATTGATTATTTCTGAAACCTCCTAAAATTGTTTATGGTAACTTTCAATTTTTGCAATAGTACCTTTTTGTCATTGCGTTTTATGTGACAAAAATTTCGGCAAAATCTCCTAAAATATGGAATGTTTTTTTACGTTTTTTTTCGTTTTTTTTCCTAAAATGTGAGACGAAAAGCTCTTAAATTTAAAATTAGTATTAAATCCATGACCACCCTGAATAAGAGCCAAGGGGCGGCTACTTGAGTATATTACTAGAGCCAAAAGGGCGTTATTCGAATTTTATGAGAGCTAAAAAAACGAGCTCAAACACAGCTTTGTTTTTAAATCATCTACAACATGAAATTTCATGTCAAAATTTATGTCTATCTTTTCGCTTAATCTTTTCGCTATTATTTCTTTAACGAAACATTTAAACATTTTCTGGTGATATCGTTTAATGTAGCTACAGTTACCATTTTTATAATCAAAGCAACGACATTGTGAGTAAACTTGTGCTGCGTGACATTGTTTTTTGTGCATTCGTCTTTCAGAACAATAATGTATTGACGGATTTAGATAGAAGTACCAAAGGGTTTTTTTAAACTCGAGGTGTGGGAAATTTATTTTGAAAAAGGACATTACACCTAAAATGATGCACTGTTGAAAGAGTTCCACATGAACAGACAACACATTCTCGAGAACATATACCACAGGATAAAAAATACTTTGTCTTTTCTCATTTTGACAGGGTAAAAACAAGTTGTACCGTATGTTTCTAATTTAATCGAAGTTATTTAATATCTGATCGAATTTTCAACAAAAACATTTTACAAGCGAGTATATACTTACGCTCTGTCATATACCAAGGTTGCGAGCATGTCTCGGTAAGTACGACGATGCCATCAATAAAACAAACTCTTTTCTGCGAACATTTGTGAAAAACATCTCTTCGTCCATCATACATAAACTGCTGGCCAGCATCGTTTTTATCACATGGTTTGATAACGATTTTATCGCCATTACTGGCAGAACATGAACTATTTGCATACCAACACCAATTGCCAACTGCTAGTTTGATCAATCCCTCTAATTAATAAAGATATATGGTAAAATATTTAATGTAACTGAATTCGCATATTATTGATGATTGTTAATTTGTAACTGGTAATTGAAGAAGGATGCACATTTCATTACTGATGTTTTATGATGGTGGTTGGTGATTGATGATTGGTGGTTGGTAATTGATGATTGGTGATTGGTGAATGTTGATCGGTGATTGGTGATTGATGATTGGTGAATGTTGATCGGTGATTGGTGATTGGTGATTGGTGATTGGTGTTTTGTGATTTGTGTTTTGTGTTTTGTTATTTGTGATTTGTGATTGATGATTGGCGGGTGTTTATCATTGATGATTGGTGATTGGTGGAAGTTGATTGATTATTGGTGGTTGGTAATAGATGATTGATGATTGGTGATTGTTGGATGTTGATTGGTGATGGGTGATTGGTGATTTGTGTTTTGTGTTTCGTGGTTGGTGATTTGTAATTGGTGATTTGGGATTGCTGATTGTTTTTGATTTATGATTGGTGATATATTAAAATATGAACTAATAAATTTAAAATTATGGTTAATTACCTTTTGAGTAGCAAACACATCGATGTGTTTTTTCTTCGGGTGGCTGAATGCAGGTACATTTGTCGCATTTGTTAGTCGAACAGGATATGTTGTACTAGAGAATAAGCGTAAAAAATGCCGCATTTAATACAATTAAGATAAGAAAAGGGAGAAAAATAACTATATTTCGTCAAATGAGTATCTTCAATTTCGGGAACTTTGTTATCAAAAATTCTAGGTTCAGAAACAGATGAAAAATTGTTCCCAATTGTTTTCGAGCTCATTATGAACTTCGTTATATTTTTATTTATATTACTTCTATATTACTCTTAATCTCATTGAAAATTAAATTGAATTTCATTGAATGAATCAAGGTTATTTACATTTGTGTGATATTTTATCATTGCTTCTTCAACAAGTTCACTGAATCGTTCGAGTTATTTTATTTATATCTATAAATTGTAATACACCGTTTTCCATTAATACTTCTCTTCTAGCTCGAACAAAATCCTGATCTTCTGGGATTTAAGTCAGGATATGCGCATCTCGGACGCGGTTAGTAAAATTGACGTTTAATCTGCCATTTTAAAGCTGCATAGCTTTCTCTTTTTGTCTTGTAAATGATTCGTATGTTTTTTATGCTATCACACCTATGTAAATCTTAGTAAAATGTTTTTTATTATTTTGGCTATCACGGACGTATATAGCAGACCAGCTACGTAGTAAGTGTCAGATGGCAATATACACATACGGACAGCTAGCTAGCTATTTTGTGCTTTTCTCTCAAGTTTCCATTTAGTTTCGTATAAGTCCATTTTGGGCTAGCCATTGTTACTTCTTGTGTTGTTTTTTACCAACCTGAAGCTAGCCACAAAGTAGTAGGGAAGCATATACAGCTTTTGTAATAATAATCCTGCAAATTTTAGCTATGATGTTTTTTTCATACATCAATTGTGTTTGCTTCACAGCAACGAATTAAATATTTTATCCTAGTGGTATAAACGAGCTTCGATGTTTATGTTTTGATGGAATTTCCACGCTTGTGCTTAAAATTTGAAAAATTGACAGATTATAAAATGGGCCAGACTATAGAAGAAGTAAGTTAACATTCAGGGAGAACTGAACCATGTGACAGGACAGTTAGTCCACGCTTAAAGGACTATAATACGGTGCAGATCTTTTTTGCTTAAATGTCCACAATGTCGATATTGTAATGTATGACTTCTCCATTTTTTTCACGCCTGACTACGTCTTTTCAATGTTTTTCCATAAAATCAGAGTTGCCGTTTCAAGAGCATTCATAAATTGAATCTGCTAATTATATATATGTATATATATACAAAATATATATGGCTAATTATACAGTAACAGCCGTCATATTTCTTGTGATGAAGCTGAGGCCATGCAGTGCCAGCAAAGTCTGCATTTAGACAGTTAGCCGGTATGAGTTTAAAAATATTTATCTTTCACGCGCCGTCGGTTCTTGTTATTTTTTTGCTTTTTATTGAAGCATAACATGCTATGAAACTAGGTAAATGACTATTAGAATATCAATATCGAAGAAAAGTACAGAAATTTAAGCAAATCAGATCTCTACCGTATAATTAGCCGCACCAGCAGCTAATTTTACTGCATGTATCATATAATTATCTTGTAATGGCTAACTAAATTTAAAGGCTAATTATCAGTTCACCCTGACAGGTCAAGTTAAGGGTAAAAAGTATCTAGTAGCATTTTTTCACTGATGTATAAGGTAAATTATAATCTGCATGCAAAAACTAGATTTTAATTTTAAGATCAAATTAAGATGCCTTTACTAAATTAAAGTTTGTAATAGGCTGGTTGGTCTACGGCTTATCGCATGCTTATTTTGCCTGTCGATTTGCGCAAAAGATCTTGGGAGTATATACAACACCACATAACAATGGAACTAGTCCGAAATTGCTCAAATTTGTAGAAATTTTCTGCATACCATGTCTCAAAGGGTGTTCTATTGGACTAGCCTTCAATCCATAAAACAACGGTTGACTATCGCGGATATCTTTAGAATTTCGCCCATGGTATATCTCCCTGCCATCCTTTTTGAGGCGTCCTCGGCACAAAATAACAATTCGGCTACCAGTTTAAATAAAACATGCATATTATTATTAAGCTCACTGCTCAGTGACTAAACAGGAGGGTTCTACAATTTAGCCACCTTGTTTAATTTTTCCTCTGTAAAACAAGCACCAAGCATTACCTTAAGGGAATTAATTTTCGCGGGAACTTAATTTCGCGGGGTTTTTTTTAGGAAATTTCGCGGAAAAAAAGGGAATTTAATTTCGCGGATCAACGTGATTTGGAAATTTCGCGGGAATTTATTTTCGCGGATAGAGTGTATCCAAAAATTTTGCGGGAATTTAATTTCGCAGATCCAAATTTCGTTAAATTTTAAGTAAGAAATACGAATTTTAGTAACTCTTAATATATCTTTTTTTAACTATCCGCCATATCATCTTCTAAAATAGAAAATATATTCCCAACGTCATCCTCATTATCACAATCAGGGTAGGTTTATTTACTAAATTTTACGGTATCTAAAATTAAAAAAATTAAAAGAAAAATTAAAGAAAAAAAGGGAATTTAATTTCGCGGATCTACGTGTTTTCGAAATTTCGCGGGAATTTAATTTCGCGGATAAGCCACATTTGGATTTTTCGCGGGAATTAAATTTCGCGGTTTTGACCAAAAACCGACAAATCCGCGAAAATTAATTCCCCTAAGGTAGTTATGCATTCCTAAATTGCAAAGTCAACATTTTGTTGCTTTAATGAGTTTTTTATCTTCCATGCTTTAAAGTGTTTTCTTGATGCTGTATATATTTTGACATAAGCTAGCTCTTATGCAGGGATTTTCTTATATTAAAACATACTTTTACTGGTACAACTTTTAACTTTTATTAGAAACATTTAGTTAAAAAAATGATGTAACTTTTCTAATTCATTATATTTCGGTCTTGTGTTTCTGAAAAGTAATAAAAGCAATTTTTAGTAATTAGTCTAGCATTACCTGTTGCAAATGCTAGGCAAGCGAGGCTTGAGTTTTTATTTGTTTGCAATACGTTGATGATTAGAAATGGGCTTTGTGTATCCTCAGTAACAAAAAAACCCCAGCTCCGTTTTAACATTGGTTCCACAGCTTCAAAGCTGTGAAGCTATCTTGTTAAAATATAAAATGAGCTAGTTAGAAAAGCACCCTGCGTAAACTAGCCCTTAGAACAAATTTTTCTTTTCGCAAAGACAACATTTTCTTCGCAGACATCAGAGGCAGAGTCTTTGGATAAGGAGATTCCATTTGAATGCCAGCTATCACTTCTTTTTTTCCGATTTTCGGGTACATTCCGAAAAAATCGAAAAATTGGACTAATCACGTGTCCGAAATGTGGATAATGATTCATCTTGTTAAACAAAGTTGTGTTGTAAGTACCGAATAGAGTTAAAAAAAATTTGTACTCTCTGGTGGCAAAATTTCTTCTTCGTTAGAACGTACCCTATATCTCTTCTCAGTGAATGTGACTGTTTGCAAAAAATACAGCAAAGAATGTATTTTGTAACCCTATTTCTGGCATTATAATAGCAACTGCTTCTTGAACTGACATTTCGCGATAACATCGATACGCATTTGCAATTGACTTCATTTATACAATTTGTACAACATTTGCGGATTTTCTCATCGCTTCTAGAGATTCGTCTTCAGCTTTAGAAAAATAGGCACACATGACACATGCAAGAAACTGCTTTATAATAATCAAGAACGGGTTGAATGTCTATGTTGGCTTTCCCTGCCATCAAGCCTTTGTTAAAATAATTATTTATAAAACAAGAATCTGAAAATCGAACACACTTTGGGGAGGATGTTGATTAATCAACAAGTTAATTGTGATTGTTAGAAATCATAATAGCTTGAGGTACAAAAAAAAAAATAAAAAAATAAAACGAGGTCGAAAACGAGGCTCTGGGCTGTCTCTGTCTGTTTTTAAGATTCCGCTCCGCGCGGCGAGGGCGGAAATCAATTAGCCTAGAAAAGAAATTTAAAAAAAATTATTACATAAAGCCTTACCAAGTATTTATATCTCCAATTTGAATGTCGAATGTCAAATCCGGTATCATAGTATGCCCATCCAGTTGCATTTACGAAAGTAATGTTATCTGCTTTACTGTTTCTATCCACAGATAACAATTCACATGTTTTTGTTGACATCTTGAAGTTGAAAGATTCGCATGGTACTTTATAAACACAATATTTTCCACAATCTCTAGCACTACAATTGCTGTAGCCTGTAATAGGTGTTGTATCGAGCCTTTTATTGACGACAATTTTTCGGAATAAAGCTGCGTTACCATGCGAAGATCTTTTTATTCCCAATAGCATGTCAACTTGTGCATCGGTTGGGTTAATGATTACCGTAAGTATCGCAAGTGTCGTAAATGCCGCAAGCGTCAGAAGATTGAAATGAGACGACATAACATTACAGTTAATCATTTTTGACATTACTTTGTTAATAACACTGAACTTTTACCTTTTTCACTTTCCAGGCCGTATTCTAAAAGTTTAATAGATTACACAGTTCTGATTTAGACTTTTCATAACACAAAATCTACGTGCATGTTTTTAGAAATTCTAAAAATCTCGAGTTTTTTAGTTTTGCATTTAAAAATCTGAAATCAAAACCACAATGCGATCCACAATGCATCACTTTTCAAAAATACGGCATGCTTTCTTAATTTCTTCGATTTAATTGAGAAGAAACTTACAGTCAATCAATTTCGTCACGTGACCGCTGCAGATAAGGTTGACCAATAGACCAAGGATGATGCAACAGATGTAGTCAAAACAAGTTCTCGTATAAAAATTGCTAGTGTATAAAAAAAACTAGATACCTTCTCCAAAAACTTTCAAAATTCATCTGTAACCAGCCTTTCGTGGTTTGCGCAGCGAAGGCATTTCTTAATTTGAAACATTTTTTTAATAATATAGAAGTTATATTCATACCTCTATTTACTATTACTAGTATTTTTCGCTAAAGAAAATTTTCCATTTATATGAATTTGTGGGTGAAGCGTTGACGTCAGCACATTTAAAAATTAATAGTACGCACTCTGTCAACAGGGATATGCACGTCAGTATTGTTTGAGTAAAACACGGTTAATGTATTTTCGTAAATAAGCACCCAGGGCGTAGGAATGAATGAAACATTCTAGAATTTTTTATTCGAGTTATCGAAACGCCAAAAACGCCGTCCCTATTAATCCCATTTGATCTCAATTCCAGGGCCTGTTGTCTCTTTTTGTGTATCTGAAGGCGAAGCGCAGCATTGTTAACACAAGCACTGGGGATAAGGTTAAGTCCCATCTATATCAATAATATTGGACAATGTATTCTAAATGTTAATGAAAAGAGGTTTCTTTGCTTTTACTTTGCCAAATCAGCCGATCTGCAGTCACTGCGTCCTAATCTTAGAGGTCTTTTGGGGCTTGAAGCGTTAAGGTGGCTGTTTGTTCTAGATGAGTCACCCTCGTCCCCAGGTTTTTTTGTCTTCATCTCTTATATCAAGAAGGCAAAAATCCCAGGGACGAGGGTGCTAGATGAGTATTTCCTCTCAATACACGGTAAACATCTTTTAATGAGGAAAAGTTTGGATTTTACACCACGAATTTGGGTCTAATTTAAGAGTGTTTTGACATTTCGGTAAGGGTAAGGCACATTTTGCATCTCCAAATTTCTGCTCACTTATCCAAATTATTTTTGCGCAGATACGTTGACGCATATTTACTGACCATGAAAAACGTCACTGCAATGAATGGTGAACACAGAAGATTTCAAGTTGTATTTGTTCGTCACGATTTTTCGCACTTAATTATTTATTTTAAAATATCTTATAGATTCATAAAATTCATTCAACTGTTATAAATTCTTAAAAAGGGTACACGGCGCAAGTTATTGTATGTCATTTGACGTCCTCATTCTGCGAACACGATTTTCAACACGACAAATATACACGCTTTTTTTCGTAGAAGCAGGGGCGTTAGCATAACATATGAACAAAGGATAAAGTTTAACTAAAAAAAGCCTGTAACGTAGCCGTAACCAGTTCCATTTTTGCATTGCAAACAACTTTATAAAAAAGACGAAAAAACATTTAAATAATATTAAGCTTGGTATAATTCTTAATTCAGTTCAATTTTTTTTAGACATGCTTATAATAGCCAGTATGTTTATTTTGATTGGGACGAAAATTCTAACAAGCTATGGACGCATTTTTCAAGGTCAAATTAAAAAAAAAGCAAGGCTGCAAGGCGAAGATTATGGTGCTCATCTACATATTTAAGATTAAAGGGGGGAAGTTAAATTATTTTCTCAGTCTCCAACTAAAATACACCTGCCATTGATTGTTACAAAATTTACACCGTATGCGTTTTTATCTTTTGTAGCACCTCTTATATCCGCTTAAGAGGATGTTTATTTGAAGGCTCACAGAAATTCCAATATTTGGAGCAGAACATTACACAAGTTGCTGATGTTTCTTGTATGAAGACACAACTTAGAATTCGTTCCCATATTACCACAATGATTCTGACAAAAAATAAATAAAATAAACATTGTGTTGTGTGGATCCGTCCAATGGTTTATATCTTGCAAACATGAAAATAGCATCTTTTCAACGTATAAATAGAACAGTACAATGTACCGTATAATTATCTTTAAAATTTATTTAGGGTAAAAGATGCCAATGAAATATCCGAGGTCAGAGGTAAAAAATGCAATGCATTGAAAGCTTTGATTGGATTGTAAGAGTATACTGTGAAGAAACTTTATTTTCTATAAAACTGAGAAAATTGTGACACACTTCAAGCAATATACGCTTCTGCTGAAAAATATTTTTAGCTTTTACAAGCTACATTCCATAAAGTTTTTAATCTTAAAAATAAAAAATAATAATAAATCCTATCAAGGTAACCTCACCATACTTCATTACACGAAAATAACGCAAGCATTACTTTAATGTTAGAAATGTTGAAGAAAACTTCAAATTTTAACCGCAACAATAAATTGCGATTCCGATTGATCCTGCGCAAAGTATTACTAACAAAGTGGATATTCGGTGTTTAAAATGAGATATTTCTAATTTTTTTTCTGACATATTTAAATTGAGAAGTTTCTTTTTTTAATTTCAGCAAAATTTAATTTTCGATCATCCAAAATAAATTTCTGCGAAAATATTGAACTTGGTCAATCGCGAAAATTAATTGCGCGAAGATGCAAAAGTTTTCAGGTGTCTTGGAATAGCAAAATCTTCTTCTCGCAAAAATTTTCTTCCACATTTAGTTGTGATAAGCAATAGGTATTTCACTATAATACAAATAAAAAATCGAATTTTCAGATAAATGAAATAAGCGAATGGAAACATTGCCCATTAGATAAGAATGGACTCACAATGTAAATCAGTTACTACAGTGTCATTGACAGAAAGAAAAAAAGGTGAAAAATGGTCGTGGTTACAAATCGACTCCATCTGCGTTAATTGTCAAGCTGCGCTAATTTCGTGTAACAGGGTAGTTAAGGTTCCCTAATATATATATACCTAAATATTTGTTCAAAATCCTACCAAAAGCCTATCACGCAAGCTTTCCATACGTTTAAATGTGAATTCACCATGTAACAAGACAATAGGTCATCAATTAAAATCTGACCAAATAAGCAATATATTTATTCTAATCGTTTTTGGTTTCTTTTATCGCCATTTACCAGGGTTTTTGTGATCTCCTCACGCAGGTTATTATTGCAAAAAGAATCTAAAGCGCTGAGTAACATTCTAATCATCTTCGGTTTCATCATCTTCTTCTTCTTCAGTTTCATAAACACTCTCTCCGGAATCGTCTTTGCCTTCTTCGTCACTTGAATAATCCCAATGCGCGCCCGGATCGAACTCCTTCGCTTCCGTCACATTAACTTTAAATGTTTTTGTGACGTCAAACTCCACGTAGGAATCGGACCGAATAACAACAGTGTATTGGTAACATCCCGGCTTTTCGGGAGCAGTAAATTTTAGTTGTATTTCGTCCGTTTCTTTCAATCCGGTGATCTGCTGGGGAGGCGTCATAAGAGCGTTCGTTTTTCTCGACACAACATACGCCCACCAGTACTCGTGCTTTTCCATTGGAAAATACGGGCAGTGCACAATGTGGCTTTCCTTGGACTTCATTTCGAGCAATTTTTCAGGCTTTATTAAATCGTCATCTTTAATTGACGACCATTCATCGTCTGCATCTTTCCCTTCCCGTTTTTCTTCCGGTTCTTCGTCTCTTTGTTCAGCCGTCTCCTCGTCAGTTTCGTTAGATTCGTCATCTGAATCGACGTCGTCGTTGTCTTCATCCTTCGAATTGTCAACCTCCGATTTTTTCTCCTCTTTTTCTTCATTTTGTGGTTTTTCTTCGCCTTTCTTTGTCGGCTTCTTCGGCTGTTGCTTTTTCGTCGGTTTCTTCGCACCTTTACCCTTTTTCACCTTCCTCTGCCAGTTCTTCACTGGTTTGGGTGATGCTTCCTCGTCCTCTAGATCCTCCACAGGAATGGCAGCGTCAAGAAAGTCTTCATCATCAATGATATCACCTAAAGAATTCCTCGTCAAGTTGACCACGGCAGTCACGATAGAACCTGATGTCACGACGTGCATATCTTCATCGTCAATTACCTTTACTTTAACTTCCATGTCCAACGATGGAAACGAACAGCAAACATTCATCACATCCTGATACTGCTCGTCCGATAAAGTGCGCAGTAACAATCTCCTATCCTCGTTGTTCATGGCAACGAACTGACGGATGTTTTTTATACTCCTCTTTTTTGTATTAAAATGACGCAAGTGTTCCTGGGATATGTGCGGCAACATAAGAAAGGCTGATTTTGAGTCCCACACGCCTTGTATGATCATTTGATTTAGCTTGATTAAATTTTCCAGTGACTCCAGTCTGGGAGGTATTGCTACCCTTCCAGCTTTTCCTAATGCTATCAACTGCCCGACAATGTTGATAATTTCTTTAATTAAATATGGACACTTCTTTAATATAAGCTCCAAATCTTTCAACAAAGTTTGCTGTGGCAAAGCAATTCTAGAAAAATGTGCATGAAGAAGCGCTCTGGCTTTGACACTATAAGGATAGCACAACGGCCTCTCCTTGTTCTTTTCGTTTAACTGAGGCAGCTCTCTCATTAGCTGTGGTAGCTCAATGTTGTCACTTGGTCTTTCCTGCACGTCATTGTTGTGGCCTTTTTCGAATTCGAAGGACGAAGCCAGGATCATGATGGCCCGTTTCAAAGACATGTTAGGAGTCCGATGAAAAAAGTACCAGTAGAGTTGTTCGGTGTCCATCAAAACTTCATCAGCACTGTACTGTATCGATCGATACCACCACGAGCCGACAACGATCGGTAGAATAACAATAAAAGCTAAAAGATACACTCCAAGGACCCACATAGAATTCTTCTTGTCAACAATCCACGACGGCAAGGCAATTCCGAATTGAGCAGCTCCAGGTCCGTCAGGATTACCATATTTATCCCAATTCTCTTTCGCCTCCTCGTCGGTTAAAGCTTGGTAAGCTTTCGCGACTTTCATGAACTCTTTTTCGTCGCCACCTCGATCAGGATGAAACTCCAAACTGAGTTTGCGGTAGGCTTTTTTAATCTCTCCGTTCGAAGCACCAGGCTCCAATTTTAAAACATCGTACGGGTTATACTCGCTAAATTCCTTCTCGAACTGCGACACTTTTACGACGCCTGCTATCAAGAAGGCCCATAGTAAAATAATCGTCCCCTTCGTTAACAATCTCATTGTTTTTTTTCGGGGCTCTTTTTTAGTCAGCGAATCGTGTTTGGCCATGCAGGGTGGACAGTAACATGGCTTCTTCGCATCCAATGTAACATCTTTCTTAGACTCGTCGGGAAAGAAGTAATAAGTGACAGGTATTAAGAACATAGCGAAGAAGGAGAGGAGAAAATAATAAAATGTCGTTCCCTTGTCATCGTACTCGAATTGCATCGCCATGTTGAAGTGATGGTACTACTTGCCCTCCGAAATTGATTTTCCTAAATATTAATAAAAGCAGAAAATTAGCCGTAGTTGTTCACGTAAAACCACAACTGCCTAGGTAAATAACCAAAAGCGGCGGGGTAACGCATATATAAGAAGAACAGTCATATGAAACGTTTGGAACGGTCTGATGTCGTTAAAGGTCTAAATGAAGCAGTTTATCGTGAAATAAATGCTACTGATATATCGACTGCAAGTATAAAGAAATAAGTGTAAAGTCTGTTATGTTTTTTACTAAGTTGTGGTTAATCCACGAAGAAACACGCACAGTACTAGGTTACTGCGATTCCTAAATAAAGTAAGTGTTTTATAACTTATAATGACGAAGATCTTATTCCTAAGCGTTTCTTAGAGAACTGAATACAGAGAAGAAATATAGTGGAAAGAAATTATGTACTGGAAGAAAGATTTGCATCTTGAAGGTTTTAGTTGGGAAATACAAACGATCATCGTTTCTTGTGGATGACGTCCTCTTAAGGGTATTCCCCACCTTTAACACTGCTAAATGAAGATAACCCGAGCTAACAACAGGTCAAAGAAAAAGTTATGAGGACCATTTATATCTGTAGCTTCCTGATTACACACAAATCGATTTCAACATATGAAATTGATGTCTTGTGGTTAGTTTAGTGTGTGTCTACTTTCAAGAACTTGTGCACAAAAATATAGCAATAAAAACCTCGACTACCTGCATCAAAGGAAGAACAAAACAAAAACAAAAAAACTTGCAGTAATAATCTCCTAAAATCATGTAAAAGAGTTTTTAGCAAAAAAACATTAAACAAAATAATTTTGAATAAAAAATTTGAATACGTATTACAACGTAGCTAAACATTCCAACCTCACTGACGTAGTGCATGTGAATAAACCAATTCTCAATATAAACAAATGGATAGAAAAGTATTGAATGAAAAGGTTTCTATTGCAAATGCCATGCCTTTTAAAAGCTTCTCAGCCTCATGGTTTTGTTCTGTTGATTTTTAGTGTTGCTAAGGTGAAAGGTGCTCAATTCCACAAAATGTATAAATACTTCAAGTGCAGAAACTTTTGCGGATAGAAAGCTTCTGAAATCAACAAATGTTCATCTTGAAAATTTGCAGGGTTTTTTTTATAAGGCATTTCCTGAATTAAGGGAAAAACTTTCTGTGTCATAAACTTTCACGATTCGATGCTTATGGAAAATTTTGTGACATATACTTTTGAGAATTAAGTTAAAATTTGCGAAAATTTCTGTATTTAAAAATGCTTTAGAGATGTTGATACAACATACAATCAAGGCCTTTGCTTTAAAAATATTAGCTTAATCACCTTACTCTACTCAGAATTTAAAAATTAACTTTTGTTTTTAAGTCAGAGTAAAACAACACATTCCTGAAAAACAGAGGAACATTCGGCATTTATGTCCAAAACATTATTCAATTATACAATCAGTAGTTCATCAATTATAAAAACGATTATTCTGCACGCATATACCCAATGTTTAATTTATAACTAGCATGAGTTTAAAACCTTTTCAATGAAGGGAAGGGTGGATTTTTCAAATGGCTTAATTTTGGGAAGTGTAAATAAATTGGGTGTTAGAATTTTCCAAAAATTAGTGTTGCCCCCCCCCCCTTTAAAATTAGGTTATAAAAGAGCAAATTCCCTGAAATTTAAGTTCTTGGATGACAAGGTTATGTCCCTAGTCGACTAAATAATTGGGGATAGCCAAAAAATAAACTTTGTATATAATCATTTGCATTTGGAAGTGGAAGAAAGGACTAGAAGAGAAAGGGCTAAGGGTGAACACAGCAAAGTCTAAAGTCATGATTAGTAGCATTGCAGCAAATAAGAAGTGCAGTAGTATTGGTGAAAGGTTAAGAGCTGACATTCAGTTTGTGTGCGCGCGTTGCAAAGGTGAAATTATACAGAATGAAGTATTTCCAGCTTTAATGTGCTTATGGCGCCGTAGATTAGTGGTTATAGCTCTCGTACTCTGTGCGGGAGACCGGGGTTCGATTCCTCTTGACGGCGATTCAACATGGGCGAGTGAATGTTACCATAGCCCCGGGTTAACCCAAGCCATGTGAGGAAAATTAGGAAGATGGCACACTGTGTGGGCCGTTGGATGTTGCCGGGAGTTGTCTAGCAGAGCGCGAGCTCTAATTGGGTCTGCGTAGCTCAAAAGGAGCATTAAATACTCTAGGACTCTCCATCTACGCCATGGCCCCTCCTGGAAATAATAGACAGGGTATATCCCTCGATATTTGTGAGGCTAGCCATGGAAAATATGCACATCTATCTATCTATCTATCTATCTAATGATGTACAACAGTGGCTCGTTAGAGATAGTTGAAAAGTTGTTACTTAGGTGATATGCTGGGCAGTGAAAGGGGTGTTGGAAGAAGTGTTACTTGCAGGATAGGTTCTGCTTGAAAAAATTTCAGAGAGTTACTTCCTTTGTTGACTAGCAGAGTCTTGTCAATTGAGGTAAAAGGTAGGTTGTATGAGGCCTGTGTAAGAAGTGTTATATTGTACGGTAGTGAAACATGGGCAGTAAAGCAGGAAGATCTTGACCGTTTAGAAAGGAATGATATGAGAATGGTTAGGTGAATATGTAATGCCAGTCTGAGGGACAGAAAGAGTTCAGATGAGCTAAGAAGCAGGCTAAGTATCCGTAGAATTAAAGATGTTATCCAGATAAGAAGACTGAATTGGCTGGGGCACTTGGAAAGGAGGTTATAAGGACAGACTTGATACAGAGGAAGTTGAGTTTAGATCTAATACAGTCTAGATCAGATTGGAAGAGGGTCATTAATATACCCCATTCAACCCATGCTAAGCCGAGAATGATGAACGATGCTGATTTGGCGGAAATAAGTTTAAGAAAGATTCATAGCAAGAAAAACTGATTTTGAAAGTTTCTGCTGCCCAAAGGTGATTTTAATGACCAGACTAACTGGTCCACAGTGCACATTTTTTTATTTTTAGCTTTTAGCATTACAATCATCGAAATACATTAACACAAACAACTTCTGCCAAAAGTAATTTGTTACTCAAAGTAATTATTTTGAGAATATGACAGGCAAATTTTAAACGCTGTTCACCTGGTCTATCTACCTGCCTTTGTATTAATTTTTGTGTCCACAATTTTGAGTAAAAGAAGTTAAAAAATTAGCTTTAAACAAAGTAGTACCTTATCAGCACTTATAACCCTGGCCCTAACAGCGTTAATTTTTGTTGGAGGCAAAATTAAGGAAAATCAAGCAAAAAAGGTCAAACGTGGCATTAATTTTAAAACCTTAAGAAAAAGAGAACAATATATTAAAAGAACATTTTGTAAGTAATTTTTTTTTTGTTCTAAACTTGAATTTGGAATTTATTTTGTAAATTTTGTTTCAAACCATTTAAATATTTTATAGGAACAATAAATTTTGTCTGAAGCTGGTTGTGCTTATTTTTTTGCTGAAATTATTCTTATGTTTTAAACTGAACAAAAAGCATAAGAAAATGTCAAATTTAGCTTTTTAAACGCTATTTACAAGGGGAGCATCTTTATTAACCCCAATCTGGTGGTAAAAATGCGCAAATTATTGTTAAATATATGAATTTTACGAAAAAGCAACGAAACACTACTTACGATAAAATATGCTATATAAAGAAGAAAAACAATGTTTAGTTTATACTAGTTCCCTGCCTATAAGTGCATTCACCAGGGTCTCAAAATAAGGGTGTGTGAAATAATTACGACTGCAAATTCCCATAGTTTGCTTGATAAAAATCATACATTTACATGTATGGTTTTTATACAATTTTATCACAACTTACCCACACCAACGGAGACAAAATGGTAACTGAGTTGCAAGAGAATCGACAAGACTGGCTGAATGCAGGAATCTTTTTTAATTATTTTGCATTGATTTTAAAAGGCAAATGCTGCTTAAACGGGAGAATATTCTTTCAAACAGGAGTATGGGAGGATATGTTCAAAACTGGGAGTCTCCTGCTCAAAACGGGAGGGTTGGAACATATGTAAGAGGAAGTGATTAAAAGCATATACTGGCAGTTTTGTTCCTGGTATTGTATTGGTGTTCAGGGATTTTAAATCATAGGTTTCTGTTAGGACTGTAGGAGTGAGATCAGTGAGAATATTTTAAATAAAGAAAATGTTCAGTCAATATTGACTTAAATTGCATTTTGTCAAATATAAGATCTTTAGCTACAGAATTGTATTTCCATGTTTTTGTGTTTCTCTTCAAGGAAAATAGGGAATAGGGAATAATTCTTAATTTTCATTCATTTCACATTTCATACAACTAATAAAAAGGTACTAACCTAGTGCTAGAATGTTGTACTTTAGTTTATGTGTTTCGTTTGCCTACATAATAATCATCATCATCGCCAGTCCGCCATTATGATAATGTTAAAGTCATTAGCCGGACGCAACTCCGCTTATTCGCGACACTTAAAACCCAAAAATAAAATTACTTTTTTTAATGAAATATCAGCTAATATTCTTTTTTGATAGAGAATTATTCTTTTGAACATCAGATACCTAAAAAATTATCTTATAAATGTTATATTTTTAATATATGGCGATGCCGTTTTGTGTTTTGTTTTGCACAGGACTTAGGTCCGTATTTTCGCGGTGCCTTTGTTATGACTGCACACATTTTATGCACACGATCAGCATTCGTGGCAGATTTACACATGGTGCCCAGTCCCATAACAAAAAAATTACAAAATGGTAGCTGGAATAACGAGAAAACAGCTTTACATTTTGATAGTTTTTTGACATAATGTTTCTAATTGTTAATTGTTAGTTGTTTTATATTCAATACATGCACAACATATGGCTTTTTTTTTATGATAGAGTATGTATATAACTGGCTATATACCTGCAGGTGGCTGGCTTAAATGAGGGTTAAAAATGCCCTTGGCTTCAGATTTAACTTAAAGAAAGTTTTATAAATGAACAAACGGGAAGCACTGAGTAAAATTTTGTCCACGAAATGCTTGTTATGTCAAACTTTAACTTTAATGAGTGAAAATATGTGATTTTTTTTTTGAGATCAAAAACAAAATTTTTGTTTTTATTTTTTTACAAATAAATTGACACTGTTCTGACCAAACTATAAGCACCGCCCCAACTTTAGACGCAGGACTGGCCCATCTTGGTGTGGACGCGTCATAAAAAGACTAATCAGTGTGTTCGCAGTTGGGATTGCCCATCTGAAAGCAAATTGGTCTTTAGTTGGTACAGGTCCAACTATTGACAAAGTAATCTCCTGCTTTTTAAAAAACCGTGTCGTGGAACAAACTCAACTGTACATAAAGGACTCTTGCAATTTTAGAAAATGTGTCATAAGATGGGACAGGCCTAACTATTGACAAAGGACAATACACTCAGTTATAGTGCCTTGTTTTTCCTGCCTGCGCAGAAATGGAGGTAATGTGTCCACTTGGTTTGTTTACATTTTTACCTCCATTTCTGCGCGGGCATTATGTAATCACTTAAATGCGCGCGCCAGTAAATATTGAGACTGTGATTCCATGTATTTTGCTTTCAAAAATTGTGCCAAAAAAGGTACATACTATTGACACTTTTTAGAGACAACTGCATCATGTTAGTCTGGAGACTCCCAGACTAAAATTAAACCTTGTAACATGGGCAATTAAAAAAAATTAAAAATAAGACAAGCCAAGCTTAACTGTGGGCTAATGCAGTGTCTGCGAAAGGACAAAAGAGGACAAAAATGTATGACAAATTAATTTAATAAATGGGGATTAGTAGCACAGTCGGTGAAGCATTCTACTCTTGTCCAAGTGGTTGTAGGTTTGATCCCCACATAAGGCTGTCGTCTAGTTGGTCAAGAATCCAAAAATGTTTCTGTAGCACAATGGGGAGCTTTAAAGACTCTAGAACTGCCTTTGCGGTCCATCCTGGAAATAATTGAAAGGGTGTAATGCTCGAAACTGGTGAGACTGATCACATAATATATAAATTAACACATATATTTCTTTAAATCATAGTCATAAATCTTATGACTATGTTTTAATATATTATATACAAAATATTTCAATCGAGGCTGGCTAATTTTTCTACTAAGAAAAAGAACGAAAGAGAGAAAAAAGGAAAAAAGAAGAAAGAAAGGAAGAGAGACAGAGATAGAGAGAGCCAGAGAGGCAGAGATGGATTATTATAAAAATCACTGAATGTTTTAAGGGGGATGGCAGCACATTTTAAAAAGTCCAATTATGATGTAAATTTTCTAAAAAGTGGCAGCACCCTTAAAATTTCTAGTGTTCTTAGCATTTATTATTGTAGTTGTGTAATATAAATATGTCTTTTGGTTTCTGATGGAAATTTTTATCAAATTTTTATCAGATGCTAAATAAACAATGCAGCTTTTCTAAATTACAAAGCTATCGAAACATTCATCGTGATTTTGAACATTGAATCATGAGATTGTTGAAATCTGGAAGGGCGTTTAAAAATTTAAAACTCGGCGCCCACCATGGGGCGCTGAGTTGAAAAGCGAAATTTGTATATGTAATTTTTCTATATAGCCCCCAATATTAATATTGTGGTTATAGCACTGTACCTAGCTGTATTTTTAACATAACATTACACTGAACTGAATGTTATATCTTGATGTCTGAATCATAATTATTCAGCTAGTCATTATGCACACAACAATACAGTTAGAAGTATCTCCAATCATGCAACAAGCAAGTCTGTAACTACTTTAAAAAATGCATTCGCCATTCTATACGATCTTGTCAGGGATGAAAATCATGGATCTAATCTTGCACCAAGAGTTCCGAAGGAGTGTTGTTTTTGCTACCCACCACAAACTTCAAATGGATAACTTGATTTAATCTCAGCTAGCTATATACAACAATACACCAAAAAATTTGCAGCAGGTCAGTTACCGTCTCCAAAGTCAATGTTGCTCCTCTCTAGTACTCCAGGTTTCTGGAGTACTTCTATTAGCATCAGCCAAGCATATTCAATATTCAACATTGATTTATGGAGAATGAAGAGCTCAAAATAAAATTCACAATATGTTATTCCAGGGTTGCAGCTTAGCTGGCTACTTGCTGTTTTGTCTGGTATATGCTGGCTGGCTACCAACAAGCTCATTTTAATTTTTTGAACTGATTAGATTCATATGAAGTGTCACTGAGCATTAGTAAACTGTACATTAAGTTTTAGTTCTAAATTTACTAGGAACCAGTAAAATAAAAATGTATTCACATCATTCTAAAAACGTGTCTAGGTTTTAGGTTTAGTCAGCTAACATACCAAAAGATACGCTCCTAAAATCTAAAAAAATAAAATATTCTTCAAACTTGCATGTAAACAACTAGCATCCCTTAATATGCTCATAGCTAATCTCTTTGTCATGTTATTCTGCATTCTTGCATGCAAATTCACTGACTAATACTTCAAAGGATTTAGGTGTATATTTGTACCTTGTTGCTACATTTTGCTACCTTAAATAATAAACTAAATTTGTATGAACAGGTTTAGTCAATAAATTATATACAGTTTAAAAATGTTATCTCTTACTTGAATGTTAAATATACAATATAGGCATCTAAATAAAAATTGTGTAAAGACATGTGTAGCTGATTGGACCCATAACATGACACATTGTTGGCAGAAGTTCTTGCTTGCATGTGCTACACTAACTATTTTTCTATGTACAACAAAGTGCAGTGAACTTCTACAGTATGATGCTGCTAAGGACGGTCCAAAGGAAATAAAAGAAGTTGATGCTTCGTTTTTTGTTGACAAGAAATCTGAAAAGGTTAGTGCTGTTTTAACTTATTTTTTGTTGTGAGTGACCATGTTATTGCTTTTTTATGCCAGTATGAAAATGCTAAATAATGATTTCCATAATTTTTGTAAAAACATCAAAATTAAGTTTCCTCTATAGCAAAGGCGTAAAATAACAAAATAAACTATACCACAAAAGAGAAGGTTTAAAAAAGGAACAAGAAGCCCTGGGGGCTCTAAGAATTTCCGCGCGCTACCAAAATATTTGATGAAAACCTGCTAATTCGATGTGTTATTGTGCCAAACATTCGAAGGGGTTTGGTGCATGAACCTCTGAAGATAAAGCCCATCAGTGACATTATATCTTACGCCAAACGCAAACAAAACGAAACGTGTCATAATAAACTCACATTTTAAAAGAAATTGCTAACAAAAAATACAGCCTATCATTCATGGTTGAAAGTCTTGCGATTGAAACGTTTATGGTCTTAAACGGCATTAGTTGACAAAAAATCAAAATTTTGATGTGACCATCATTTTCAGCATACTTTTTTTATTAACTGTGTCAATTTTTGTCGAAAATAAAGCAGTTTTATTTTTTGGATAAATTTTGGCCTGAAATGACATTTAGGTGACAAAACCAAACTTTTGTACCATCATCATTTTCAGCATACTTTATTTGTTAACTATGCCAGATTTAGCCGAAAATGAAGTGGTTTTAATTTTTGGACCAATTTTGGCCTAAAATGGCATTTAGGTGACAAAAATCAAAATTTTGATGTCACCATTATGTTCAGCATACTTTTTTTGTTAACTTTGCTAATTTTTGTTGAAAATGAAGTAGTTTTAATTTTTGGACCAATTTTGACCTAAAATGACATTTAGGTAACAAGAAATCAAAATTTTGATGTCACCATCATGTTCAGCATACTTTATTTGTTTACTGTGCCAAATTTTGTTGAAAATAAAGTAGTTTTAATTTTTGGACCAATTTTGGCCTGAAATGACATTTATGTAAGAAGAAATCAAAATTTTGATGTCACCATCATGTTCAGCATACTTTATTTGTTAACTGTTCCAAATTTTGTTGAAAATAAAGTAGTTCTAATTTTTGGACCAATTTTGGCCTAAAATGACATTTAGGTGAGAAAAATCAAAATTATTATGTCACCATTATGTTCAGCATATTTTTTTTTGTTAACTGTGCCAAATTTTGTCGAAAACAAATACCAATTTTGGCCTGAAGCGTCAATACTAGACTTCTCAGTAGTTAAGGAGCTTGGGTACGAAGTTTACATCTGTGACGGACCAACGTGAAATCCCAGGGTCGATTTTTTCTCAAAAAATGCTCCGAAAGAAAAAACGACGGTTTTAAAGAATTTCCTACGCCTTCGGGCGCGGAAATTCAATGAATATATAAAGAGTTAAAATAAAATGGACTGTGTCATATATTAATACTAGGAGGTTAGAAATAAACACAAAAATAACAACCTATAAGAAAGAATTATATCAAAAAAGGAATATATAAAATGACAACAAAATTGTGTGTATATGTACAACAGTTAGTCATGTATATACTTAAAGGTCGGTTTCTAACAACATAAAAAGTGTTGAGCAACAATTTTACAACATTCATACCTGTTGTTGTTAAGATGATCTTTTGTAAAGTCAATGTTGTAAAGGTAGATTTTTTCCATGCAAATTGGCCCCCGATTGGTGTCATTGAAATCCTAATTTAGAATTATGGGGTCATTTCAACAGATTCGAGTAAAATAATAATTGATAAAATGAATTGCAGGCAGCACTTCAATTTTCCCTGCATATTTGATGATAAATGAACAGTTAAATAACTGTGGCTGATTGGTTTATGCTTTATTTCTAAATATAAATACAGAACAAAGGGTTGAGAAAGGATTTTTTAGTTCCATACAAAGAACCATACTCGTCTATGCTTGTTTTATGTAAAAATGAAAGGTTTATTTCAGGACTAAAGCTAATTGTGACCTTGAATAATAATGATCATTATCTTTTGTTTCATTTAGCATGTCATTCGACCTGCCAAAGATGGAGCAATCAAGGATGAACCTGAATCATCAGCTGATATTCAAGCAACAAAACGTCAATTAGATTATAGTTTTTTACATGCATTCATAGCATCCATATCTGTTATTATAGTATCCGAACTTGGTGATAAGACTTTCTTCATTGCTGCCATTATGGCGATGAGACACTCAAGAATTATAGTTTTTACAGGTGCAATAGGTGCACTCGGCTTAATGACTGTTTTATCTGTATTTCTTGGTTATGCAACCACTGTTATACCGAGGGTGTATACCTTTTATATCTCCACAGCTTTATTTGCCATATTTGGTTTAAAAATGTTAAAAGAAGGTTATGATATGGATCCTAACGAGGGGCAAGAGGAACTAGAGGAAGTGTCTGCTGAATTGAAGAAAAAAGAAGCAGAGGTAATGAAACGTAAAAATTAGGTAGCTCAATTATAAGAGTTTTGGATTGAATTTCAAGTCCATATTTTCCCGTAATACAAATCAAGTGATTTTCTGTTTCATTTCCATCAAATTGCAAACTGCATCACCTTCTCTTTGCACAATCGCTGGTACAGTATATTAGCTGTACAAATTTTCAATAAAATGTGTTTGTGTAATTTTATAAAACCATTCACGATCACTCCTATAGATATCTATGTACTGTTACAAGTCTTGTATAGCTAAAAAGAATAATAATAATAATAGTTTCTTCCGTTTTCAGACAATACAGGCATCAAATTTTTTCTAATGAAGATTTATTATAAAATTTTTTTTGCCTTCATTCTCTTTGTAGATGGAGGCTGCAGAGACATCACCAGACGTGGAGACTGGTTTTATAGGGTCAAAAATAAAACGGTCAAAATTGTATCGACTTCTTTCTCACTTCTGTTCACCTATCCTTATACAAGCTTTTACAATGACCTTCCTTGCAGAGTGGGGCGATCGGTCTCAATTAACAACAATTATTTTGGGTTCCAGAGAAGTAAGTGCTGCATGTTTTTTTTGTAATGTTGTTCCATCCTTTTCCCTTTTCCTCTTACTAAATGGCAGCGATTTGGGGCGAATTGTCTATAGCGGTCCATTATACACTCTATACATGCTATCTATATTTTAGCTGGTATCGATGCGTCCTAATCAGTAAAATTGTCTTTTGTTAATCCGAGTCCAATTTTAATTTATAAAAGCAAATTACATGTATAAGAGGGAAAGAGTCAAATAAAACAAGACCAAAGTTTTCATATTTCCTAGCTCTAGGGCTCCCTCGTCAAACCTACGCTCCTTTGTTGTCTGAAAAGTGAATGCCCATCATGCGCTCTCTTGAGGAAGTACGGTCTGTTTTTTATGCATTTTTGCGTCACAGAAAGTTTGATTTCTTTGTAGAATCCTCTTGGCGTTGCAATCGGTGGCACCATTGGACACGCCCTTTGCACAGGTTTAGCTGTCTTGGGAGGAAGGCTAATAGCGCAAAAAATATCTGTGAGAACAGGTAAGAAAAAAAAATTTGGAAAAGTTGTCTTTTTGTCAGCATTTGGTATCGTTTATTAACTTAGTCTCCACCTGAAAAAATTGTTAAACAGGGCATGAAGGTTTAAACTAACCTTTAAATCTCCATGCACATGGTTTCTACGGAGTCGTGGAAGTCGTGGAATGGAAATTGCACATTTTCGGAACCAGTAATGAAAAATCTCTGTGCTCGCACTTAAATCCACAAACGCTTAAAAAATTCACAAAAAAAAGTTTAAAAGATGTAACAACACTGTAATCATTGACGCACTTGTTTCATTGATTTTAGTTACGATAATTGGTGGAGCACTCTTTCTTTTATTTGCGGTTTCTGCACTGTTCTTTGACGAAAGAGGTGGCTGGTCACACCTGATAACTGCATGCACACATTAAACTGTATATAATTTATTTAATTTTTAAACAAGGTAAAATTGAACATGTTTTGTGTTAAACTATTTTAAAGCGAATTAAAGTCTCTTTAACATTTTTTTAAATAAACATTTTAAAGGTAAATTACGTCACGTAATTATTCGATTAACCATTTCTCCTTTTAATAAGCGCACTGTTTGGAATTTAGAAATGATAGATAGGCACGCATCAGTTAGGCGTGTCTTCGTTGAAAGATATCTATTTCGCAAGTGTTCCAATTTAATCTTCACGTGTGCTAACTGGATATGGATAAGAACGTCATATTTAACCTGATAACCTCTCACATTCTGCGTACATTATATAAAATAACCATAAACTTTACTGTAACAATGTACGAAAGTACAAATTGGTTACAGCTGAAAAAAGTTTTAAACCCTATTTTTGAATATTTACCCTTTCTTAAATTATTAAGATGTTTGGAGCTTGATGTTTTTATTTTTCTTTATTTTTCTCTCTGTAGTTACACTGATTGGAGGTGTGGTGTTTTTGATATTTGCTGCATCAGCATTATTTCTAGGACACGAGTAATTATAGTTCTTATCTCAACACAAGTACTAGAGTGGAGATGTGACAAAATAAATCTCTGTAACTTTCATTGTCATTTTTTGTTGTTGTGGTTGTGGTTTTAACGTGAGACCACTCTTTCCGCAGTTTGGAAACAATACGTGTGATATGACCTGTTTCGTCAGCATTTTAGGTTACGAAAGAGGCAAGTATTTTTCTGTTTACTTGTGTTGAGAAATATTAGAGGTTTAGTTTATTATTTATGTGCGTTTATATTTTTTTAGTTTTTACGTTGATTTCATAGAAAATGAAAAATAGATTTTAAACTTTGCGTCCTTAAATAGTTTTTCGCTGGTGTTTTTATCAATCCAGGCTATATACTTTCCTTGACGTGGTGAGCTCAGAATACAGCTTGATTTGTTTCATATTAATGTGAACGTCTTCATTAAAAAATAATTTATTTTAAGCGAATTTTGGTGTAACTTTTTTGTAGCTCTTTCGCCAGGAATTCATTGTGGAAATATTTTTTTTATGATACTGTTCGGGTCGGGTTGCGCTAGACAAGTTTTAAATACGGCCAACATCAAGGAGTATGGAGTTTAAGCACATGTACAGTGGATTTCGGCCCAATCGTCTGATGAATAAATTATTTATTATCGTAAATAAATAGTTTGCGTAAATATGTTTATTTATTGATCGGTTTGTGCTGTACACGATTTTTTTATTTTTAAGAAACGCGAGTTCAAGAAACAGGAGGCAAAAAATTTGCCAACCTGATGGTCGGAAACAAAACAAGAAAGATTTTATTTTTGAAAAAACAAATGACATGAAAATAAAAGAAAATGTAGACTTAGGCTTTTTGATTTCTAACTTCTGAAACCCAAAAACATATTTCGTAGAAAAGGCAGTGAGCTACCAAAAGGGTGCAAATACAGTTATCCTGTACAACTTACACGCATACTCAAATTTGTTTACAAAAGATAAAGCAGAAAAATGAAGGCTCTAAAATAGAAGCGTAGTTCGTGCTTTTGGCAGGCCAAATTCTTTTCTCTTTTTTTTTTATCCATAGACTCAAATTTATTCTGACATTTACAGGAAGATCTTTTCTTTATATTTATTTCTCTATATTGTCAAAAAAATTAAGCGTCAGGATTCTTGGCTAGTTTGTGCGCGTTCTGAAGCAGCTGACTATGGAATGGATGCCTGTAAAACACAGACCAGATTTGCTTGGACGGCTCGGCAATTTCGTTGATCATATATTATTTTGCTTACCATATTTTGAAAACAATCATTGTGTGGATATATATCATAATGAACTGTTGATAAATGTGAGCTTGTATAAACCAGTATTTCTACTATATATTTTTCACACATATCATACACACAAATAATTTATCATTTATTCGCATACAGTATTATCTTCAATTAGCGCACAATGTCCGTGCAGGTGCAATTGTCCGCTAATTAGAGGTGTCTGCGTTTTTGAAAATGTTTTGCAATATAAGCCCCAAATTTGAAAATAAAGCCGAGTTTGTATGCGAAAGATTTGGGTAATTAGTGTGTACCTGGTTGAACTTTTTTACCAACAAACGCAAAACTTGATTAAATATGATTATTAAAGTAGTGTACAAAATGAGCATACCCATATGTATCGAAAAGAATTAGAATGAGTGTCAGTAAAAGTCTTGTGATAGAGGATATCATATCTACATGACATCTGGAGCCTGTTGATAGGGAAGGGGAAATGGTAAAATGCAGGCATGAGCCGTCTAATAAAAATGCAATAGCAATCATTAGAACTGATTCTTTCCGAACGAAAACATTTTTCAAAAATAAAATAAAAAAGTTCCAAACACTTCCATTATGGCTCAAGGTAGTGGAAAGAAGTTGAATCGTGGAGGTGGCTATGGTCTGAAGATTCCTGTAATTTACTGCTTTCATGGACAAGAAAAGTTGATATACTGGATAGTAAGGAGGATCGAAGCTATATAAAGCGAGCTGATAAAGCTTCAAAGTGATTACTTGAAAAACTATTCTTTTTTCTCTATCTTTTGTTTGCTGGCTCCTAACCTTTTTGAACCGTCCGCTAATTGAAAAGCTATATTCACTATTTTGTGCAAAAAAATGTTGTCTGATAATTAGACTGCTCGCTATTTAGAAAGTTTATGAGACTTTAACCAGACAACGACCAGCGAAAATCTCTTTTTTGCTGATCAGAGGTGTCCGCCTTTTAGAGTGTTCGTTAATTGGAGAGAATATAAGTCGTTAGATTTTGAGGGAGGGAGCTTCAGGCGCAGGCGTGTTTACGAATGCTTATGGCAGGTATAACGACCACCTTGTGCCCAGGCGCTTTTCGGTTTCCTTGTGTCATGAACTGGGTTAGGAGTAACCAGATGGTTAAAACATTACCTGATAGAATTCAAGTAATGTTTCTCGGGATTAGGGAAGTAGAAATATATTTGTAGATAATCTTTCTATTTCTAGCTCTGACACCGATTTATTTGTAAGAGGGCAAATAACAAGATTAAAGCGCTTTTACGAATACGACGGTATCTTGATTTACCTAACGCTGAATTGATTTACAATTCGTATATTGTTTCATGCTTCAACTACTGCCCGTTAATTTGGATGTTTTGTAGCAGATGTCTTATTAGTGTTATCACGTCAACTCATTGCAGAGCTCAGAGGGCTTTCTACATGAAATTTTCAGCGTCTTGTGAGGATCTTCTTATTGTTAGTAAAGCGATGCCTATCCATCAGAAAAACCTCTGCCTTCTTATGACTGCAGTATTTAAGTCCTTAACCAGGCTCAATCCAGAATTTATGAGGGAGTATTTTAAAAATAAAAAGATTCTATATGCACTTCGCTTTGGTAATCTTTTATCTCACCCATTAAGAAATAATACCGGTTTAAATGATTTAATATTCTGAGCCTGTCTAGCCTGAAATAATCTTTCTCAGGCTCTAAAAAGTGCTTCGTCGTTAGAGGTTTTTAAGTCTGGCATAAACAATATAGACGGCGTTTATTGTAGGTGTAAGATATGTCGGCAATAGTATTTTTATTTGAATTTAATTTTGTTTTAGCTACTCGGCTTATTATAATATTTTATATATTTTAGTTGGACTTAATTAGTTTTGTGAAATAAACTTTTGTACTTTGTTCCAACGTTAAATAAAGACTTACTACTACTGCTATCACAGTGCCAACGAGCCAAGTATAATGATTTGGAATTTTAGGTAAATCTCATTTTAAAAAACACCAGTATATAACTCTTAACGATCTTTACTGCGCATCGAAAAACGTCTCATGCTGCAAAAGAAAAATCTTTAAAAATCTTTTAATTACGGACTTTCATACAGCACAATATGACACTGATAACTCTTTTTAAGTAGGTGATTGAAAAACTGAACTGAACAAAAAACAGGCTAAAAATTCTCCCTACTGCAAGCTTTTTAATCGTGCCCAGACTGCAATGTGTGAAAGTCGGTAATATAAAGTTTTCTCGACTGTATATTATGTTGCCTTTATTTTGCAAACAGTTTACGTCGCATTCACCATTCACGAAGCCTCAGTGCTTCTTGTTTCATATAAAACGTTTTGTTCTTACAATCAGATATAGCTAGACTTTTTATAGACGGACACCAAATTTGTTTTTCTTTAAAAAACATGGTGCCCGTCAAACGAGGAGGCTTAGTGACTAATTATGCGCTTCCTGGGCCCCCTTTTTACACATATAACATATGAAATATCTAGTCTGTTACATTTTCTTTTAAAAGTGTTGGTGTATCCTAAATGTTTTGTTTGTAGATAGCGCACACGGTCAACCTAAGTGGGACCTCATGTCGTTATTGGGTCAAAATCACAATTAAGTTACAACATACATACTTAATATTAACGTTTTAGCCCGCGTTCTAGCCATATTTGTACAGTTGGATGGAAAGTGTTGGCACTGAATATAACTTTCTCCCCTTTTTATGCAAACGCAATGATGCAAATCGCGCAAAAATTTAAAGAGATATACTTTCCTCTACGCTTGCTTCTTTAATGAAGCTGGGTGTTGGTGCAAATTGGGTGTTGGTGCAAAATAGTGATAAAGTTAGCTCAAATTCTGATAGACAACTAAAACAGAAAGTTTCAATAACACTCTTTAACTTTTGAAAAGTAAAGATAAACAATACAATCTAAATTACTCTCAAGAACAAAAAAAGGTGTTCTTATCCCTTTAGGCAACGACTTCAAGGGTTCTGGGATGGAGATCCCAACATCGGTATTTTCCGTCGCAATTATAATATTCATACTTGGCGTTTTTGTATCGAATTTTCAAAGTATGTGTATGACTTTCTCTTGTGTTGGACGTTCGTTCCAAAACGAACCCTCCTTTTAATTGTATGACTTCGTTTTTACTGAGGCGAACTTCGTGACGATGCGGAGTGACACCAGATTTTTCGGAAAATTTCAATCTTAGAGTGATGTCACCTGAATCTTCACTCACCGAGGTCCATTTCATATTCGATTTTGCAGGATCCATGACAATATCTCGCAAGGCACTAAACTCCTTCCAAACGGACGAACCTTCTCCATGAATAGGCATAATGGGGTATCGTTGTCGTAAAATTCCAACATCTTTAATATCTGGAAGAAAGATACGAGTCCCAGAAGCTCTTACCTTTTTCGGTTGTCCGTTTCGATCTAACACACATACGTCACCCCTTCGCGTAGTATCAGCCGTGTCCTGACCTACGGTCTGTCCAGAGAAGAATTCGGTAGGAGTAAGGTAATAGATCCTGCTGTTAACACCATCGTATTCCTTTCCAGTGACACACCCACCGTATCGACCATTAATGTTCACCTTCTTTCCATCCACAGTATTGGCCTTACCTCTGTATTGGAAATTGTATGGGTTCCACTTTGACAAAGGCGTGAGATAAATAATCTCCAATGGAATAGCGTAAGTCCATCTCTGTGTCAAAGTATAACATGTTCGTTTATCCCACGGTTTCTTACATTTTGTTATGGACATTGGAGCCACTTTTTTATTGCTCGTCATGGCGGCAAACATGAAGTTGTCGGAGTATCCCCGCTTTAATGTGCTCACTCCCATTGCGTCTCGTTGTTTCACACTGAACCATCGGTGATAAAATGCAGCATTTTTGCGCGTCCCATCGACATTGAGAACTTCACTTTCGAAACCTTCGTCAGTTAAATTGCCCACGTAGTTGTCTTTTCCTAGAAAAAATAAAATTGTAAATCGCTCATTTCTTAATTCTATAAAATTCCATTAACATTTATATTAAAGAGGAGTCGCTGTAACTAAAAAGCAAGATGGCCAAGTGGTTATGGGGATTGCCTCGCAATCACGAGGTCCGTGGTTCAGTCCACGACGAGGGCATCCACATTGTTAACAGTTCTTTCAACACTAAAGTGGCCATCCTGTATAAAAAACTCAGAAATAGTATTCTAAGCATAAGAAAAATCACTTGAAATCACCTACCAGGGATTTCTTCCATTAATTCATCTAAAAAAGTTCTTGTATTGTAAGTTCTTTGGTCGTTAAATACACTACTATTTTCCATGTTAACTTGAAATCTCGCTTGGCGCGAGTTAACATATCTCCAAACGTTACTGTTGGTCATAAAACGTGATGCTAAATCATCAACAGGTCTCATTCTGTCTGTGGGAAGCAGTTTCTTTGTTGGATGACATGCAATACGATAATTAAACTGCGCGAATATTGGTATGGTATCGTTGTAGAAACCCATAATGGTGGTCGGCAACAGGGCCAGGTTTTCCAATCGACTTTTAGATCCAGTGTAATCTGTAAACATATTTTTCTGTTGAAGCTCCTGCCAGGATTTAGCGTCGACAAAGTGGCGATCACTTTTGAAAGGTTCGTCAATACTTCCACCAGAAGAAGACTGTGTCCATCCACCTGAAATAAAACGCTTATTTACTTTTCTTCATGACAATAATAGGCAAAACAAAAGTAGAGATTCTGTTTTGTATCTATCCGCTTACAAATGCTAAATTTAAAAAAAGCTTATACCTTCCAAATAACACAAAACTGATTTAAAATACGGTTCATAATTTCGATGAGTTGTATTTTGATCTCTCCATGCTCGAAAATATTCTCTCATTTCTGCAGTGGCTGCGTTTAAGTCGACTTGCTTTTGAACCGATGGCGGTACATCAGGAAACGGGATCTCTTCTGTTTTATGATAAGTTGTTTCATTACGACTGGGCATGAACAAACGGTAATCGTTGTGTCGTGTTCGGAATTGTACCCCGTTTAAGACTGCCTCAATCTCACCCATACCGACCGTGCGAATATTATTAGCGTGGTCATGGATGGAAGCTATGGAGAAGCCATTATGTGACTCTGAGTGATAGTTTTTATTTCCTTGTCGTCTTATACGTACAACTTTTAAGCCGCTGTCGCCGTCACTTCTTGTTCTTTGTTCGGCGTAAAACTTTTGAAGCATTATTTGACGGCCTAAAGCGCCTATTGATTTAGCTATCTTTGTAATTTTATCGTCAGCTTCGGAAAAGCCTTTAGCAACTGTGTCTGTCCATTCTGCAGATATCGCGACAATCAAA
Source organism: Hydractinia symbiolongicarpus (assembly GCF_029227915.1). Lineage (NCBI taxonomy): Eukaryota > Metazoa > Cnidaria > Hydrozoa > Anthoathecata > Hydractiniidae > Hydractinia > Hydractinia symbiolongicarpus. Next base: position 19,042,493 of record NC_079882.1, on the reverse strand, counting down.
ATAGATAGGATCAAGAATTCTTTCTGAAAAAACCATAAAAATGTCTAACAAAAATATTTGTTGAAAAATTTACCTACTTAGGTCTTCGTAACATATACTCTTCAATAAAAAGCGCTCTCATATTCCGGAGTGGTGTTAATGCATGGATTAGTTTAGATGCCCGAAGTATTTTTGAATGTAAGATTGAGCCTACCTTGTCCATTACACTTTCTTTATTTAAAACTAAACAAGTTTCTTTTTTGTTTCTGCTCCTTCTCTATGTAAGTGATTGGTATTAATCCTGTGAAAAAATGTTCTGGATTTTATAAAAAATCTAAGTGCATGATGCGGAAAATTTTTAATTACAAGCAGTTGTTAAAAGTTAATTAAAAAGCAGTCAGATGACGACATGTAATTAGCTGAGGAGTGACCGTCATTATATATGATGTCCGTTTTTTATGTGATTGTCAATTTCTTTTCGACCAATCAGCTAAAAAATGCTTCCTTTCTTTCTCGCCGTTCCGTAAAATATACATTTGATATAACAGATCTGAAAGAAAAGAAGTATTTGTTTAGACAGGAAATATGAAGGAGGTGTATCATTTGAGAAGATTGACGTTGCAAGTCATAATTTTTAATTACTGATCATAGATTGCCGATGTTGTGATGGTTTGTCCATATTAGGATACGAATGGAGCATGAAGTACATTGATGAAACAAATAAATTCTTTTTTTGCAATTTCGAGCTTTTTATACTAAAAAAATGACCTCACGTTTCTACAATCGCCCCCTAACAGCTTAGTTATTCCTATATTGACAGAAAGGAAATTACTACTAGCGGCCCCCAGTGGAAACAATCCACTAACTATAGGTTTTTGTGATTTTCTGGGCTAGCCACTTTAAATATTTATTATTATTATTATTATTATTATTATTATTATTAATATTACTACTATAAAACTTAATTTCGAATTGTACAAAGACGTCTATTCAGTTGGGAAAAGGCAGTAAAAGGTAGGGGAAATTATTAATACTTGATCTGGTCAGGCAAACAGGCGTTCATAAAACGTTCAGCAACCTTTACACGAAGTTTCATTTTAAAGGCGAATTAAACTTTCATTTTTTTTTTAAAAAGTTACCGCGCACGGCTACAAGGCCATTACGCATGTGCAGTTCACACTACCTCGATATGAGAAACTTCATGTAAACAACAAAATTTCTTTGCAGTTTGAAATCTTATTTTGGGTCCATCTAAAGGCTACTCTAGAATGGAACGTTAGAGGAATTCAAGAGCCTTTATGCAAAGAATGTATGGCTCCACACGTCAAAGAAAGTAACTTTAACTTAATTGATCTGTGTTTTTTCTATCTACTACAAGACAACAATTTGACAGTCTATTTCATAACAAGTATATTTCAATAATATTTTTTCTTCCTCTTTACGCATGCAAGCTAAGCCAATTTGAAACATACATACGTAAGTGACGCTACAAGTTGTGGCTTGCTAAATGATCGGCCAGAAGTTTCCATTTAGACGCTACTTTTCATTCAATATTTTAATGTGACCCAACTATTATTTTACAAACATTTAAATTGCCATAAAAAATTATTATTGTAATTGCCAAAATTTAAATCATACGATTATTACTGGAGACGTGATAAAAAGCTCTCTTCTGAAAGGCTAAAGAGACCTAGTCACCTAGCTTTATTTTTGGAATATAAGTATTTATAAAGAAGTAGTACAGGCCTCCAAGTACTTTCATCTTAAGAATGTGTAATCAGGTTTTAGGCTTCGTACTTTGATTGCAGGTTTAGGGCGTCAAAATGAACACATGTTTACAAATTCATTGGGCATGACGTTCATTAAAAAATAATAAAAAAATAATCAGCTTTCTGCAATACCTACCTCTAAAATATATGCTCTTACTTAAAAAAAATTACAAAAGCGAAAGATTAGACGACGCTATGTAGAAATATATAAAAGACGGTATCTTACACTGACATGATGTAATATTGTTTCTGTGAGTGAAGCGAGAAAAGAGCAAAATAATGTAATGTTAACATATCGAATGTTAACTGTATCATTTGCACTTTTGTCGCCTAAAAAACCAGGACATTGACCATCATGCATGCGGCACAAAATTATTTTTGTTTTCCTAATCTAGCAGAGTATCTTTAGTTAACGCCACATGGTCAAAAAACTCAGTTGCTGCAAATTTAAATCAGCTACATGATGTAATTATAGAAAAACAAGAACTACAGACTTTGCCTGCTCTCAATCTGGATAGGGTTTATAGACAAAATTAAAAAATATTGACCAAATAGTGGTAACGTAAACATTCATATCTTAACCATTCTTCAAACGCTAGTGAACATAGAAAATGTTCCTGTCTCTTTAATGAGAGATGGTAAAGGTTAATAACTTTCTGTGATTAAATTGATTGATTTATGGTTTAGGTTTCTATATTTAACAAAATGTTCCTCTTAAAAAGAATTATTGGCAGTTCCCTCCAGCAATATATTCACCTCGCTCCCAGGCGCCTTACTTTACTTACAAATCGCAATCTCACATACCCTCATCATTGTCACTCTGCAGTTGAGAATTCAGAGTATCGTATGTGAAGAAAGGATGTTGTGAACGTAAAGGGATGAAAAAACAAGGGCTTCTTATCAGGTAGTGAAATTCATCCATCAAATCAAATAAAATCAAAGCTACCCGACCTAGAGTTAGCTGTGCCCATTATGGCGGGTCTGTTTATGGCAAATTGGTTACCTCTAATTCTTTCTCGTTTTGTTTGTTGCCATGCTTAACAGATTCGTGTAAAAGAACACGTGACTGTATGGTGATATTTTGATTGGTTGAAAGACCCACTGCGTCTCGGGTAAGTGACGTAATGTACAGTTTGTGAGTAGCAACATAACTACTTTGGTGTAATTGTTACAACGGTAGATCAAATCTCGATTTCTTTCCTGAAGAATGAGAAGCGATATTGGACTTAAAAATGGATGTAAATAGATTTGACAAAAACTTGAAGTTTTAATTTTTTTCTTCTGCGTAAATGCGAATAAAATGTTAAAAGCTTCGTTTCAATATTCATTTTATTTAGAAGATTTGTTGAAATTAATTTATTATCGACAAAAAAAGATAACATTGATAACAAATCAATGATTAGAATTTCTCTTTTGTGGGAGTATATTTGCAAAATGGATTCAAACACGTTTTTGTGTAGACAAGTCGCACGCCTGGATGGTGTTTGGACATCAGGATGTACGAAATACAGCGAAAGATAAAATAAATAAGACATATCTCGCTCACATAATCAACATCTTACGACAATAATGCAAAAAATATGTAACAAATGGATAAAGTACGGGCGTTAAAATGTACACCTATAAGAATATGAATTTTATAAGAATATCAGGCTGGGATTTCAGGTTAAAAACAATCGGTCATTTGTTAAGAACAATAAAAAAATAAAAACTATGACCTGGTAAGAAATCCAATATTATTTTTTTTAAAAAATACTAGAATTTGATTTGAGACTTTATGGCACGAAGTAACTGTTTACTACAACAGTAGAAAATATATCGATTTTTTTCTATAAAAATTAGTAGAGATTTTTAGGTTAAGAAGGTATAAGATAGCTAGAGATTTTGTGATGTTTGTAAAACTTCACAGCAAGTAAAACTTTGACGTAGCTGGCACCCAAATTTTGGTGCCAAAATAGTAATTTACTTTTGTATGAGGCATGGTCATAGAAATGGCGTCACGAGATTTTTTATCCCATATATTGACTCGTCCCTCCTATATAATAATAAATTAATGCCATAATCGGCAAAGATTTTTTGGGGTGTAGGGTGGTTCCTGCTTTATTTAATTTATCCTCAGTACAAGTAACTCTTGACATTGTTGTCGTTTTGTGAGGTATAAGAAAGATATCTTAAAAGTGGGTGTTAAGAGCCCTAAACTTAAAAAAATATAATAATTTCTAGACAACGTTCTACAAGCTCTATCATATGAAATCAATTCGTTTTTAATGTAGGTGTAATCAGTGTGGACAAAGAAATGAGATAATATTGATGAAAAACGATGCTTATCATAATTTTCGTCTTTTCATTTCACCATGTTTTGATGGCATGCATGCCGACTTTTAGGTTTCAGTGTTGCTATTGGTAGCAAAGTTAACAACTTGTACGAAAAGTTATTTCATTGCAACAACTTTAACTGCAGGTTTCCCTCATGACAGAAATATTCTTCTAATGCAGAAAGGCCGAATTTTTCAGCAGAACGTACAAACATTATTATTTTTCAAGGACATTTATGCCTTCAATAAAAGACTTTAAATTTTAATGCTGGGAATTTTCGCGAGCAGAAATTTTTATGAATCGAATTTACCTTTTCCGTTTCTGAGGAAAAAGTTGAGATTTATAATAAAAACAGAACATGCTTTTAGAGGTGACCATTTATAACTGGGAAGTACTAAATATTTTGCATTTAACTTGAGTTTCTTTCGCAAGAAGTAGAAATGCATAACACGTATTCTTTGGCAAGAATTTTAAGTCACTTTACTACCAGTATATAAGGTTCATTCAAGAACGGCTGTGTTTCAAGCCTGCAAGGTCGGAAACATATCAAGTTTGAGTTTTATCAAAAGCTCTTTTCAAGATCTCCTAATTCGATCCCAGGACATGACGTGTAGATTTAGTTGTCCAACATTACGACTGCCGAAAGCCGTGATCAATGAAGGACCTAAATTCGTTCTTTCAATTGCGAAATGATTCTTATTTAAGCCCGGGGCAAACGATTCCAACATTCCATCCAACATCAAAAATGAATTGTTGGACAAATGTTGGATGAATGTTGGATGCCCTTAAAAGCGTTTAATCGTAACATCCAACATTAGCTTTATCCAACAATGTCGATCATTCATTCATTATCACATGCTCTACTCATTCATTTCAAACTAAACATGGCGGCGACAGAAGACATGCTCCTCCCGATTATTTTATCAGAATTCTCTGATTCTGATGACGAAAAGCCTCGAAGGTGTAAAACAAGAGAGTGGGCCAAAATGAGAGGCCAGTTTGGAATATATTAGATTTTGGTCAAGGAGTTGATAGTGGAGGATCGAATGTCGGTCAAGCAGATGTTTAGAATGAGCGTGGAAGATTTTGAGATTGTTTTGAGTCACATTGACGATCACATATATACACAGCTTTTCCACCATCTTTATTTATACACAATTTTCTTGAGAACTTTTCGAATAAAAACGTTCGATTTTCTTTCGATTGACGTCATCATCATTCGAATGTTGGACAAAAAGTGTTCAAACGATTCCAACAGGAAAATCGAGCGAGAAAAGGAGGCAAAAGTTGGATGAAACGTTTGATGGCGAACAAACTTTCATCCAACTTCATCCAACTATTTTTTTCTTCTTTTGACATCATTTTTCCTTCTTTTATAAATTTTACTTTCGTTCAAACGATTCATTCATTTATCCAACATGGGTGTTGGATGTGTGTTGGATGGAATGTTGGAATCGTTTGCCCGGCCTTTAGATAAATATTTCCTACCATTTGAATCAACTCGTTTGATTTGAAGATCATGCGCAAGTGGTATTCTAATCAACGCCAACATGTCGAATTCATTTAATCGGGCGTTGAGTGGTTTTCTAATCAACGCCATTATGTTCAATTCATTTCATCGGGCGTTGATGGGCATAGAATACAACCAAAACTTTGTTTTTACTGAAAATTTGTTTCTTTAATTTTGATCTTTATCAAAATTCGCCTACTTACAGTTCAAGGCTTAACATTTCCACTAGGAATAGAAATATTATCAGAAAAAAAATAAAAAAAAATTGAAAATTAACCACCGTAATAAACTTGTTTATAGAGAAAATCTATCCTCTTTTTGCATGCGAGGCACGAACTTTTTTTCATGTACATGTTTTCTTAAAAACATTTTTATCTGCAGTCAAGGATGTTTAATAATGAAAGCAATTTTTAGATAGTCTATATACTATCAAAAGAATAACAACACAAAATCTTTATATTATGCCGATTTTAATAAACTCTATCAATAATACAGCTAATATGTTATCTCCTTTAAGTTAAACATGATCCTGTAACGTGATCACAATCTCCATCATTGCATGTACACGTGTACTTGCACCATTTGCCATAGCGACCTTTGTCACATTCTAAACGACAAGGAGAATTTTTATTAATCTTCTGTTGGTTGTACCGTTGTAGATCTCTAGGTAAACTTTCAGGGAAACCATCAAAAGAAGAAAATTATTCTTAAATAAAAACCATTACAGAGAGTTCTCTCGTCAATATTTGAGCATTTTCGGAAAAATCCTTTTTTAACATAATAAAAACATAGCTAGTTTTCTCTGAGTTAATTCTATTTTCCCTTCGTGTTTTTTCCCTTCAGTCGTTTTATAATCAACAAGCTCCTTGCCTCATAAATGGCTTTTCAGGCCATCCAAACATCTTTATTTGGTCACCTTCAAAGGTAAATAATGTTTATAATGTTTTTAGGCTAACTGGCGATCCGGTATTTTGAAGACCAGAATGTCATATCACAAAACATGTTTTCAACCGCCATATATTTTTCACCATTTAAACCCTAGATTATTAATGCATTAATAAGAATCTTCACAAGGAAGTTTATCCTTACTTTTTTCACAATTATTTCCTATCCAGCCAGATTTACAGTCAAGACATCTTCCTGATACAAAATCACAATCTTCTCCATGCAGACAGCTGCATTTCTTTTCACAGTTTAATCCAAACCAGCCTGGTTTGCATTCTAAAAAAACAATGATCATTAATAAAAATATTGGTTGAATTTAATTACGAAAAAGTTCGGTTAAATTCAATGAATCCAAAAAAAAAATCAAAGATTCTTTACACAGACTTACTATGCTGACACGTTGAGCCATGATAACCAGGTGGACAAACACATTGAAAGTTATTGATGAAATCAAAACAAACTCCATTGTTTAGACAAGGATTAGGAACGCATTCATTGATTTCGTTCTGACAGTTCTTTCCTTCATACCCACCATCACAAACGCATTGGTAGGCGTTCAATCCATCAATACATTTTCCGTTACCACTGCAAGGATTTAATTGAGGACAATCGTCTAAAAGAAATAGTTGAAATTTAATTTTGAGAAATGATAAGAAATAATAACTTTTTGCCATATTGTGTTATGATTTACGCTGGATAAGGTAAATTTATGCGTAAACAACTTCAAGAAAATTAATCAGTATCAATAGGCATTGATAGTCAGTATATGTGATGCCAAATATGCTGGCACATCAATTCAAAACGTCGCGGGATATCGATATATGTTAGGATTCACTACTCTCCTAAGAAATCCAAGTTATGATACGATAAAAAGGTGTTTCAAGTTTGTAAGGACTATTAGTAAATATAAGAAGTTTTAAATAAAATAGTGTCGCCGCATATAGGTTCTTAATCTTGATTCATTTGCTTCTTTTTTTTTACATCTCTGCTAAAGTCAAAACATTAGTTGAAATGATTTAACTCTTTGAGATGTGACATCTCATCAACACCAAACCAATCAATAGTACCAGTTATGAAACATGCATACCATAGTTATGAGTCCAAGTATCTTCACAATATAATAACATCTCTACAAGGAAACAATCTTGAAAACATACCTATGTTATGTTCACAATTCTTTCCATTGTAACCTTTTACGCATGTGCAGGAATGCTCGTCTATTCCATCGGTGCATGTTCCACCATTTTTACATGGATTACCTGCGCATTCGTCTACATTAACTTCGCATGTAATACCAGTGTAACCTGCTGCACATTCACAAGTAAAACTGTTGATACCATCAGTGCATGTTCCACCATTTTTACATGGATTACTTGCACATTCGTTGATATCAACTTCGCATGTAATACCAGTGTAACCTGCTGCACATTCACAAGTAAAACTGTTGATACCATCGGTGCATGTTCCACGATTTTTACATGGATTACTTGCACATTCGTTGATATCAAATTCGCAGGTGTTACCAGTGTAACCTGCTGCACAATGACAAGTAAAACTGTTGATACCATCGGTGCATGTTCCACCATTTTTACATGGATTACTTGCACATTCGTTTATATCAACTTCGCAGGTGTTACCAGTGTAACCTGCTGCACAATCACAAGTAAAACTGTTGATACCGTCGGTGCATGTTCCACCATTTTTACATGGATTACCTGCGCATTCGTCTATATCAACATCACACGTGTTACCGGTATAACCTGCTCCACAATCACAAGTAAAACTGTTGATACCATCAGTGCATGTTCCGCCATTTTTACATGGATTACTTGCACATTCGTTTATATCAACTTCGCAGGTGTTACCAGTGTAACCTGCTGCACAATGACAAGTAAAACTGTTGATACCATCGGTGCATGTTCCACCATTTTTACATGGATTACTTGCACATTCGTTTATATCAACTTCGCAGGTGTTACCAGTGTAACCTGCTGCACAATCACAAGTAAAACTGTTGATACCGTCGGTGCATGTTCCACGATTTTTACATGGATTACTTGCACATTCGTTGATATCAAATTCGCAGGTGTTACCAGTGTAACCTGCTGCACAATGACAAGTAAAACTGTTGATACCATCAGTGCATGTTCCGCCATTTTTACATGGATTACTTGCACATTCGTTTATATCAACTTCGCAGGTGTTACCAGTGTAACCTGCTGCACAATGACAAGTAAAACTGTTGATACCATCGGTGCATGTTCCACCATTTTTACATGGATTACTTGCACATTCGTTTATATCAACTTCGCAGGTGTTACCAGTGTAACCTGCTGCACAATCACAAGTAAAACTGTTGATACCGTCGGTGCATGTTCCACCATTTTTACATGGATTACCTGCGCATTCGTCTATATCAACATCACACGTGTTACCGGTATAACCTGCTGCACAATCACAAGTAAAACTGTTGATACCATCAGTGCATGTTCCACCATTTTTACATGGATTACTTGCACATTCGTTTATATCAACTTCGCATGTGTTACCAGTGTAACCTGCTGCACAATCACAAGTAAAACTGTTGATACCGTCGGTGCATGTTCCACCATTTTTACATGGATTACCTGCGCATTCGTCTATATCAACATCACACGTGTTACCGGTATAACCTGCTGCACAATCACAAGTAAAACTGTTGATACCATCAGTGCATGTTCCACCATTTTTACATGGATTACTTGCACATTCGTTTATATCAACTTCGCATGTGTTACCAGTGTAACCTGCTGCACAATCACAAGTAAAACTGTTGATACCGTCGGTGCATGTTCCACCATTTTTACATAGATTACCTGCGCATTCATCTATATCAACATCACACGTGTTACCGGTATAGCCTGCTGCACAGTCACAAGTAAAACTGTTGATACCATCGGTGCATGTTCCACCATTTAGGCAAGGCTTGTTTTTGCATTCGTCTGCAGCAAATGAAAAGAAAATGTTTTATTTTGTTAATTCAAATTAAATGTAAATTTTGAGATAAACTTTCTTTATTTTAGTTTATATCCAATTCAAACGTTTAAGTAGCTTCAACAAAGAAGAAAATGGAACATTGTTTGTAATGGTGGTGAGAATTGGGGAGCTTAGCAAAGCATCACATATATATCTTTTTTTCATAATGGGATGTAACGTGAAAGTTTTTTGGTATTAAAATATATACTACCTCTGTCAACTTGGCAATCTTTCCCCTCAAATCCTTTGACACAAACACAAGAGTAATTGTTAAATTCATCCACACATGTTGCACCATTTAAGCAGGGACTGCTACCACATTCATTGATATTGACTTGACAGTTTTTCCCAGTAAAACCTGCTTTGCAAGTACATACATGACTATTTACTCCATCTATACATGATCCTCCATTCATACAAGGATTAATTTTGCAATCATCTAAATATTGAGTAGGTAAATTTGTAAGTAACTTTTTGCAGTCAAGAATTTAATATATAATGAGGTTTGTACCTATATTGGTTTGACAGTTTTTGCCATTGTAGCCCATTACACATCTGCATGAATAGTCATTGACGCCATCCACACATGTTGCACCATTCAAGCAAGGGTTACTTGCGCATTCATTGATATTCACTTGGCAGCTTTTGCCAGTGTACCCTGCTTTGCAAGTACATATATAGCCACCTACTTTATCTGTACAACTGCCACCATTGTTGCATGGATTACCAGCGCATTCATCTAAAACAATGTTGTTGTTCTTCCTTTCAGAAATGTATTATTGTTAACTCTTTAAAGAAAACAACATATTAAAAAATTTACTACACTTGAGTAATTCATAATTTTTTTGTACTAACCGATATTTATTTGACAATGTTTTCCTGCATACCCATTCTTACATTTGCAGACGTAATTGTTGATTTTATCCACGCAAGTTCCACCGTTTTTACATGTTTTTCCGACACATTCATCGATGTTTGTTTCGCAGCGACGACCTTTAAACCCTGCAGCACACTTACAGGTGTATCCATTAACATTGTCAATGCATTTCGCATTGTTTATGCACGGGTTGTTCTTACAGTCATCGATATTCGTTTCACAATTTTTTCCCGTGAATCCCTTTCCGCATTTACATGTGTACTTTCCAACAAAACCTTCACACTGTCCACCGTTCTTGCATGGAGTGTTCTTGCAAAGATCTTTTATCGTGCACACTGAATAATTAGAGAAAAATATTAAATCATCAACTGCTTACGATGTGTAGAAACTCAAAATGACGAAAAAAAAGAAATTTGGAATGGCTTTATGTGAGACCCATTGCCAGTTCATGTTTTTTGTTTATAATGTAAAAACCACACAAGTGAATAACAGCGATACCTTTTCCATAATTTACATAGGGTTGACATAAATAATTATCTTTCCATGAAGACCAGGGCTTATAAGATCCAATATCCCATTTAATGCAATGTACTTTCGCGTAAACATAGTCCATAAAATTACGAAAGGATGAATAAGACCACTGAAAGCGATATCCAGGGTCAGGTAGATTTTTAGACCAACAAAGGTATTGATTTTCACCCCAAGCAGAATCATCTGGTTCTCGAATATGTAAACATTCCATGTTTTTGATTGGTCCATTAGTGGAAAACTTTAATCCTAAATAACATGCAAAATTTTTGTAGGTTCCTGTTAGCCGTATCGCTGCGTATTATTATTATTATTATTATAATTGTTATTCACAAGTTCAGTGAAGCACCTTCATCAAAAAGGATGTCATGCTCTCATTGTGCAGTATACATCGCTATTGCCTATCCCATAAAGACCTTTGCTTGTTAAACATGCCTGTGCTGTGAACTAAACCACAAATCTAATAATATTGAAGCCACACCTTTTCAGGAGTTCATTGAACACAACAATTTTGGTAAATACCTGGATCGGGAACACCTTTCTTCACACAAAAATAATACTTTCTATAAAAGCGAGTAGTTGCAACTTGAACACAATTATATTGTGATGACTTTCTACTGGTGAATTTGTAATCACCGGGCCATGCTGCGACAGCTATAATGAAGAAAATACATGAAGTAATGTCTGATTAACAACAAAGCAGATTTGATAGAAATCGCTAAATCTTTCTGTGATTGCTGGCAAAAATAATTCCCCAGGGCTGTTTTTTCTCTTTACCACCCGGGATTGGCAGAGAAAGAAAAAACTCATAGGACGAGGTTCAGATGCGCGTGCACGTGCATATAGTGGCGTGCGTTTTTTATTAAAGGATGGAGTTAGTCAATAACATAAAAATTATTTCGATTTCCACCGCAAAAAGATTTGCAATATCGTCACAGAAAGTATTTTCCCAATGTCTTAAAAATATCTGATTTGCTCCAAGATGTAATAGCAGAGAATTATTAACAAGGGACGGACTATAATACTCTTGATAACCTAATTGTTAGGGGTGTGTTGAAGGGAGGGTAATAATTTTTTAAAAATCGATAGGCTGTCAATTAATTTAGATAGGCGGAGTTTCATTCAGATGTCTAAAACAGGGGGGACACATGATTCGTTCTTGAAGACTTTTATTAAAGAGTGCACGTTTCATTTTTTTTAGTTTCCTAATGTGCTGAAAACTTATTCAATCAGAATAATTAGGAAATGTTTTAATAAAAAGGGGAAGGTGGATTTTACAATACATTGAAAGTGGTAAAATCTTCCGAAATTTAATGTCCCCCCCCCCTACAGTTTTAGGTTATCAAAAGTATTGGCATTTAAATATATCATGAGAATTGAAATCAATTTTTGTGAGCGGGACTGTCATCAAAAAAAGAACAATGTAAGCGCATTTACATGTTATCAAAATTAAACATAACTAACGCCGATAAAAAAGAATTTTGTTTAAAAGGACATATGATGTAGCACCACGAAAAGCAAATATCAGGAAAGAAGACAAAAAACGGTCTAGGTGGGAGGTTACACTGAAAGGAGAAATTTATCTCAAGCGTTGTATTTTAAGTATCGTTAACACAAAAGCATTTGCTGTAAGATAGAAATAGGTAGGAGAATTTGTTTTTCAAGATTTTCAAACGGCATTCAATTTATATGACCAATTTTTGTTTTCGAGAATTTAGAATCGCCAAAGCCTGTTAGATAACAACTATCACTGGAGAAAAAGTTGGGAATTCATCGGTGGATTAGAAGTTACTAACAAACAATTTCGATATCAGGGCATTTCTCTTGCTACCTACATATCAAAAAGCAACAAAGGAATGAGGACAAGATAACCAAAGGCTCACCCTTTTCTTCTGATGCAGCAGAACAGCCACATTTTCCAGTAAGAAGATCACAAGCTCCATAGCAGCCTCCGTTCGGTTTGCCACACGTGCGACGATCATCTTTGCTATAGCAGTTCTCCTGCAAAGCTCTTTTCGTACGGTGTATCTGTCCTACTGCACAATTGTTACATTTGCTCCATCGCGACCAATCTAAGATAAAGAGAAAAAAATTGTATAAAACACAGATGAACCAAGCAAAAAATATTTTGTTTAACGGAATGCTTGGTTGGTAGAAAAAAGGATGAACACTGTCAGCTATTGTAACGTCAAATGTAAATTATTTTTTTGAGAATACCAGTGAAATAGATTCTAATGCTTTAGGCGAGTTTGTGACTCATGAATTTAGGTACGGTATGCTAAATGAAATAATAACGATAGTTTTTTAAGCACCCTTTCTTGCCCAATTTAGTTTTTATTCCTCCTGGCGGCAAACTGCGAGTTCTTTCTGGAAATGGATAAGTTAACCAATATTCATGTAAATTAAATGTCCAAATATCTTCTTTTAATCTTGCCCCGAAAACAAAACCAACATACAAATCAGATATTTCAAAAAAATTGTAATTTTAGCGACCTTTTTTACAATTTTTATTAACTGTTTTCAGACGTTAACAAAAAATCTGCACATTGATCGATTATGTTCAACTGTTATCCCCGACCATATCAGTCATATTTTACAGTCAGGGATGTTTCGATACTCCGACGATTGAAGAGTATCAAATGTTTTGCAATGACCCGTAATTACACAGAAATTCAGGGGAATCGACCCGGGTTTACTTTATGATACCTTTTAGAGTTATCATTTCCTAGAGCAAGGCAATAGCAAGTAATGCCCGAGGAAGATATATACACGCTTTTTGTTATAAGCAACACAAATTTTGGCTGAGGCTCGATGTTGCTTAAGGTTCTGTATTTTACAGAGCTGTTGCTTTTGTTGTTGGTTGTTGACTATGTTAGATTGGCATGTCAACTTAATGATTTCCATGATAAGGAAAGTCTTTGAAACTTAGATTTCTTTTGCAATCCATTCCATCTATTATTAATTATCTGAGGTTGGCTGTTGCCTACAATTTGCTTTGTTTTTCAGAAGAATTTAAACCTCGTTTTGTTTATAAGGTGTAGCTTATTAAGAAGCGTGTATCTCTAGTATATTGTAATTGAAAAAGTTCTTGTTTTTGGGAAACACTGTCCTCTACCACACCTATCTTTTTTTTAGGTTGTAAAAAATATCGCCATCAAAGACGTCAGATTTTTTAACGAATGTAGATTTGGTGTCCACATAACACACTGCGTAATCATAATGATATATCATTTGCAAGTGTATATGCAAAAATCTTTCTTAAAGTGCAAACTAAGTTCTTTTTAGGTGAACCTAGGAAGATGGAGCGAGTTAGCTATATCGTCTACTCTACATAAAGCTGAAACTTTATAAAATCTACTGTTTTAAAGCAAGCATAAATGCTACATTTCACACACACAAAGCAGTATGAAGAACTTCTTACGTCCATATTTACAATTATCTGACAAAGTTCTTCTAAGCACAACGCAAAAAGAGAAAATCACCAACAAAACTTTCAGTTTATACATAACCGATTCTCCACTTTTGACCTCACCTTGAGTGGATCGTTAAAAGATAGAAATAAATGATGTAAAGATAGAACAGTTGTTTCAAATTGTTTACACAGACGACAAATCTTACTTCTCTGTTTTGCTTCTGAGCTTGAACACCTGACCAAATAAGATTTTTAAGAATTTATACGTATTATTATTATACGGATATTGCCAGGGTCACAACACTACGATTATACATATAGAAAGGACAGAATGATTTTACCGAAACGAAGCACCTGTACAAATTCTATAAGATAAATCAATAAATTCGCCACTTGGTATTTCATGTTATATCTCGACACCCAATCGATATTTAATTTTTACAGTGTCGTTAAAAATCCTGTAGATTAGATTTTACTTTCGTATTATAATTCTAGACTTGTAAGCATCTCATATTTCATGCTTTACCCTATTAAACCTGGAGTTTTTTTAGCTCGTGGAACCCTGACGGTCATAAATTCGAAACTACTTACGCTTAAGTGATAAAATAAGGTACAAATGTCTTAATACAAACTTAGCCCAGGTAAAAAATTATTTTGATGACGTAACGAGGAACGGAAATGACGTTATATTTACCTAACATAGGTCATATTCTCCATTTTCAAATACACTTTAATTTCTCGCGTGTTACTCGCGTGTTACTCGCGTGTTACTCGCATGTTAAAACTTTAATACTTGGTGCCAAAAAATAATTAATAAAAAAAAAAGGATTTTAATTTCGTCATTAGGATCAACAAGACGTATGATATACGTAAACAACCTCGCGAATAAAGTTTACAAGAAGCTGTCTATTAAATTGTGATTTTTGTTACGAAGTTAGACACGACATTTTGCTATTCAGATAGGCAATAATATTTGTTACGCACTACGCAGTTGTTTTTTAAAATTGATTTGTGAGATCCTTTTGAACGGAAAATTCCTCGAAAAGTCAATTTTCGATGGGTCTGTCTGGGGTAAACTGACTGACAGAAAGAAGAAAAACCACAAGCCCCACCTAAAATTTGCGAAATTCTGTAATTCAGTACCCCCCTCCTCCCCCCCAAAGAAAAAAAAAACAAAAAAAAAAGAAAGAAACAAACAAACAAACAAAACAAACAAAAAAAACGGGGGATAAGAAAGTCACTCAGTTAGAAAAAGCAAAATAAAAACAAAAAAATAATGTATGAGTAAATCTTAATTTTTCGAAAAAAGAAATAGCTGCAGTTAAAAAACAAAATTACTACCAGAATTGTCACAAACGGCAAACTTCGATAAAAAGAATCCTGTGCACTTTTGGCGCGGAGAAAATTAACAACAAACGGAATCGGAAAATTTACGTTCTTTCGGAGCGTTTCCGAAACCACATTTCTCTACGTTGGCGTGTCATTAGCGTAGCGAAAAGAATTCCGTTCTTGTTATTACTTATATATGGTGGAGCGTCTTTCTTTTCCTCTAAGGTATTGTTGTGGAAATTTTATTTTTCGCAGACTACTTTCCAGACATTTGAGGAGACCTTAATTCTGCCTACATTCACTTTTTAAAACTTTAGTGGAAACACCTTAAATTTACAAGTTAGTTAAATAACGCTTTTGAACACTTATCTTTTTAAAAATAAAACAAAAAGAAAGTGAAAGTAGTTACCAAGATGAGATTCGAAGACATGACTACTCCCGTGTCGGTGCTCAGAGAGGCAAAAATTTCCATTCTCGTAGGACACATTTGGGTACAAGCTCACGAGCTTGTAAAAATGAATTCATATCAGATATGTAGATGCGTTTTTCCAGAAATATTGACGCTTATATCAAACTTGGTGAATATGCAGAATATTGCATTTAAAAATGTTTCAAGTAAGGAAAACAATATATTGACGTCATTTAAACCAAAAATGACCATTCTCGACCCCAGAGCTCTTTGAGATAAACTCGAGGTTTTACTCTAAAAGAGCTCTGGGGGCGAGAG
The DNA here is from genome assembly GCF_029227915.1 of Hydractinia symbiolongicarpus. NCBI lineage: Eukaryota > Metazoa > Cnidaria > Hydrozoa > Anthoathecata > Hydractiniidae > Hydractinia > Hydractinia symbiolongicarpus. Next base: position 19,026,086 of record NC_079882.1, on the reverse strand, counting down.
TTGAGATATTTAGGCTAAAACATTTGCGCGCACACTTATTATTGTTATTATTTTCTATTATTATTTCTTTTGTTATTACCTGAAAAGCCAATAGGAAAGCTTCGTTTCGTTTTCAACTAATAAGATTACAGATTGTAAATAATCTGATCTTCACGATCTTCTAATGTTCCACATTCCTTGGTCAAATCATAGCTGTGACTAAACCTAACAATAAATTATTAGCATTTCTGTCCTGTTTTCTCCTTCGTAAAGGTCCCTCTCGTAAATTTTTTTCGTTTTAAATTTTCTACAAGGAACTTTCGATATAACAGACGTTTTGTTTAACCTCCAAGGGATTTTTATATCATATTTTACCATAGAAATTATCAAAAAAACCCGAATTATTTCATCTTTTGTAAGGTTTCTTCACGTTTGTTAAGGTTTCTTTCACGTCATGTTTGCTCTTTTTTAACACAAAAAATTGTCTGAGGTTTAATGTCGCTTATTTTTCTGTATTTTACAGTTCAACCGTAACTTCTGTGTTGTTGGCTGACTGTCTACTCAGAAGTATCAAATCAACACGTTTGCCTCAAGTCAGGCTGTTGTGCAGATGGAAATCAAACTTCACGCTCGTCATCAAATGAAAGTAGTGCTTTTTTATAATCTCCGTTCTTTGTGCTTTTTCGTTATTTACTTACTTCAGGCTGGTTATTACTAACAAGTTGCTTCAAGTTTTAAAGGATTTGCACCTCATGATGCTTCCAAAAAATCCGTCATGTATTTATTTCAAAAAAGTTGGAAAAGTTTTTTTTAAACATATTGATCAACAAAGTTTATCATCCTCGTGGTTGTCATAGCAACAAAAATAAGCGTCAACAAACCTTTGGCATGAGAGTTGAAATTGAAAGAAATTATTCTTAGAAAGTTAATATTTTAATTAAAATAAATTCTCAAGCGTTTCGTGCATTTTTTTTGTTTACATAAAATATTGCTTGTATGCCGTGACAAAGCGGTATTTGCACAAAACTTAACGGTAGTGCTTATTCAATACTTCAATACATAAACTTGAAATTTTTTTCAATAAAAAAGATGTCTGCCAGTTGTCTTCAAACGCAGATCTCGCAAAATGGAAACGAAGAAATAACTTCATCGAGATTTAATGTAATCCACGAAGTCTCCACACTAAATGAAAGTAATCAAACTTTAGTGGAAAAAAGCCGTCGACAACCAGTAGTGGCATTAGCACATCATTTATGTCATGGTAAGAAAGACGCATGGCAATCGTCATCGAATGATGAAAAAGTTTCTATAAACCAAGAGCGAAACATAGTTGATTTTCACCGCATAATTAATTTAGTTCGTATATTGTGTCGGGTTTGCATTGCAATTCGACGTTACGCCGTCAGTAAAACCGACAGCCGTGTTATTTTAGACATTCAACACTTTGTAAAGTCTTCATCCAACGACAACATGCCTGACTTGCCGGATGACAATAAATCGGTGTATTTTAATAAAGCTCTTTACAGTGTGGAGAGCAATCATGCATTTCCACTTTGGGCTAGACAGATATGTTCGCAGCCATGTGAGGAACGAAAAGAAGCACAGATCGAAAAGTTGTGCAAGTATCTGAGGGGAATCTGCACCTTTTCTCGATTTAGCTCTGCAACACAAACTGAAATATGTCGTCACGCAACATATAATCGATATGATAAGATGAGAATAATTTTAAATCAGGTAACTTTTTTTTAACAAAGTCTTGATATCGAATTTTAGGGAGCTAAATGCATTTCACTTCTCCTTTACGATATCTCTATAAAAGTGTAAAGTGAAAGAAATTCAATAAGGGTGTTTATTCGAGTGGACTTAAGGATTTTACTAGGGCATATTTTGAGTTTTAGGGTAGTGTCGTCTTTACCACCAACCATTAATAATGAAAACAAGTTGTAACTATTTTGGTGTTGTTTGTTACATAACATCAAATATAATGGAGATATTTTAGGCGAATGTAACACAACGTAAGAAACATTATTGCCTCTTTTAACTTTAGGGAGATTATGCGGAATACTATTACATACTTATATCTGGGAAGGTATACATAAATATATCCAGTATAGATCGAAATACGGGAATCGAAATAACGGAAACGGTGGACGAACTGAAAGAACATGAAACTTTCGGCGCGACCGCTCTTTTACACAACACAAGACGAACAGCCTCCGTCGTGAGTGAAACATTTGTAGAGGTACTGTTAATTGATTCAGAAACGTTTTCAAAATACTGCGCTCAACAGTTATCCTTACAAAACGAAAATGTGAAGAACTTTCTAGAAACACACGATGTTTTCGCAACGTGGTCCAAACGACGCTTGCTACGGATAGCGAACGACGTCAAAACCAGATTTTACCGGTCAGGCAAAATTATAGACGTTGATATTATGAACTCGAAATACATTTATTTTGTTATGGACGGAGAGATTGATGTGTTTTATTGTCATAGAGATGACGAACGACGGTGGTTGCACAGCAAGAAATTAAAACGTAATGTCGGTATTTTGGGAGGTAACCGCATTTACGCGCCGGATACATGTAACTTAATTAGCTTATTAGAGAAAGGGCGTGCCCAACAAAATGTGCGATCTTTAATTATTAGCCACGGGGCGACAGTCTTGTATATACCGAAACTACGATTTCACGAAGTCGCACCCAAAAACTTTTTAGCAACCCATAAAATCGTTTCGCCGTTTCGCAACCTTACTGATGTCGATTATAAATGTGAAAGCCGAAAAGCCATAAAATGGTTAGAATTCCGAGCAAGTACAGCGAAAGAAAGCTCCAGGTTTTATAATATAGAATAAAGTGAGAGCTAATTGTAATTAAAGGTTGATGCGTTCTTAAACATCTGTTTATTAAAATTTTTTGTGAATATTTGCAAAATCCGTAATGATCAGCAAATAGTCAGGAAAAGGTGTGGCTTTATTTGCAATCTCTTGTTTTAATCACTGACTTTTCTTGGTAACTTAATTGGCATGTTTACTCTACAGAATTGAACAGCTTATGTCTTTAGCTTATGTCTTTATTTATATTTTTGTTCCATGCGAACTTTTTGTTTTATTGAAAAAAAAGGATAGGTAGATTCTATATTGCGGTAACGACACTTTCTTTGCAAGATTTTTGATGTCTAGATTCGTAGTTGATGTTAGTGTTAAACTGAAATTGTACGATTCTTGTGTTTGACCAACGTAATAAGGAAAGTAATCTCGTTAAAGTTTGACAATAAATTTGATTTGTCGGGAGAGGCGGTTGACAGGTTCGTGGAAGAGCTCTAGATGGGATGGGATGTATATTTCAACACCTACTAACGATGCAGAACCTCCTATGGCACCTCCGTCTGTTCAAATGTAAAATTTGTTTTTAAATGGATACCAATACAAGTTCAACCAAACGCAGGAAATCCGGTACAGAAATGTTTTTCAAATGAACATCGTTCTTGATATGGTATTTAATGTTTAATTGTTCTTTGTGGGAACATTTGTGTAGAGTGACGTAAATAATATCACACATTCGTCATCTGCTGTGTCTGTTTCTCTATTCCTCTAGCCTTGCTATGGTAGGGTCACGACTGTAAATTTATTGAGAATAGAACCAACACATTTTGATAGGTTGACTACTCTCCTCTACGTAATTGTAGGGGGGGGGGGTTAAATCTCCGATTTTTGAAAAAAAACAGCCCCTAACAAAAGACACCCCCCCCCAAAAAAACAAAAAAAACAAATAAACTATGCAAACAGAAAGAAAGAGCAAGGAAAACAATGTATATACTGTAGTAATACATCTTGAAGCAAGTATATCGGAAAATAGAAAATATATATCGATCTTCGTCATTGTCCTCAATCGATTTTTTCGGGTTCTCCCATAATATCTAAATGCGCAAATCAATTCGTGCACATCTTACTCTGTCACCATCGCGAAATTATCGAGGTCATTATGCTTAACAAGAAAAACGTACGTTTCTCAAAAGTTTAATATCTTATAAACAAAACTAAACCAAACAGAAACCATTTACAGTCATAATACTTGATAGTCGTTTGAATAAATCTTTTGAATAAATGTAAACAGAAAAAGACATTTCTTCCAATGTCAGTTTTATGAGGTGTATAAGGATCTTTTATAATTCAACCCGAGTTGAATCTTTCTATTTTAATAGTTTGTTAAGTCAAAAAGGCGCTAAAAACAATACATATTCTATGATATACAATAAAAAGAAAGAAATTAAGTAGACATGAATTTAAATAAATTAAACGAAACACTATACCCATTTCTTAATTTTCTCAATTTGTGATTCTGCTGCAAACCTTATCACAATGTTACACACAAGTTTTCATAAACTTCTGACCGTGTAAATCAACGAAGACTCGCTAAAATAAGAAGCACTCGAGCAAACGTTCCTGTGAAACAAATTAGTTTTAAAATCAAAGAAATTACCCACTTCCTTCCATCGTCCCATTGCCGTTAAGCATACAATATTCGTTTTGTGAGTCTAGCGAAGATCGTTTAGATTGCATATCCTCGACTTTATCACAATAAAACAATTATTTTATAAAAGCTGTAGCAATAATATAAAACCCTAAAAAGCGATTATTCACTCCTACATATGACTTTACAATCAAAGAGAAGATCGATTAAAATATTACGTAAACAGAACGTCGGCGATCAATTCGCCATCTTCGACGCCTTTTGTAGAAACAGAGTAGTTCAAAGGAATTCCTGTTCGATTAAAAGACGAGCAGTATATTAATGTTAACTATTTGTGTAATATACACCTGAAAATGTTTTTTTTAAAGGACATGATTTTGTCTAAGACAAAGATTTTACTGTTCGTCTGGTTAATTCTACAACATACGAGATCTAAAAAATACATCTAAATAAATAAATTAAAAATGAAGTCTTCATATAATTGATATTATTTCCGTGGCTTTAAAATTTCAAATTTCGCTAAGAAAGTCCATCGGCAAAGCAGCTTCCCTGCGTTCCAGTCACGACCTTCTTTCGTTGCTTCGTCACCTAGTGCTAGGCTCGAGCGCGTGCGCACTATAAATAACAGACGCACTCATGTGGTTATGAAACAAAGGTGTGGTCAACTACATGTCAGTAGTGAATCATGGCAATAGTAGAGAAATATTTTGAGAGAATAGGTGCCAGTTTTAAAGTATATTTAATCATATATGGCTCAACAAAAGCTCTGTAGTAGTATTTAATCTCGTTTTTTTAGTATATTAACCACTTATCATGTTGCAATCCTCTGTGTTTAAGAAAGCAATTTTTAAAAAAGGTTTGTTGAATCATGTCGGAGCGCGTAGAAGCCGATTTACAGGTAGACTTGAAGAAGTCTAGTTAACGTTGAATAAAGTCTTAAAATTACCTATAGTAAAAGAAGAATTATGTTAATCGAATTTCTTGTTGTCAAATCCGCGAAGTACTTTCAACCTTAGGTCGATCTCTTTAAAAACATTTTTGAAGTCCCTCTCGTGTATTTGGCGAGTGACAACAACAACCATTACGAAATAAACAACGCTAACAACAATAACAAACAACTGGACGATAAACAAACACTTTCCAATCCAACTACCACACGTGGGGAACATTTCGCCAAGTAGTACGGGAATAGCGTTGAAGACGACGAAGAAAAATAACACCATGAAGAAGCGTGACCAGGTTATTCTCTTTGACATTTTCTCCCCTGTTTTTATAACCTGCGAAAGCTTCGATAAAATCTCGCACTGCTCGTCAGTTTTCACGGGAACGTCATCTTTATCTGTTAAATGAACATGCATAGCATTAAAATACACAAAAAAACACGCCATCATTATAAGCCCTAATCTTAAGGTACCCTCTCCTCCACAGGGTTCAAGATACTTTTCCCATTCTCTTTGAAATACCAGTGGTCATGAATAGAATAGGTTGATACACTAGACCACACCAAGAAGATTGCTCGAAAGGCAAAAGTATTCCCCACCAATACCCCGAAGACAAAAATAAACAAACTTTATATACCATGCATATTAGGGTGCCATCACATGGCAGGGTTCCAAACAAAGCACGAAATGATTGTTTTTTATAGAATTTAAAATTCCCTGATGTTAAGAATTCACATTTCAGCTTGACAGAATATTTTTTCAGTTTTCATATTTTGTACCTCGTGTTCACAAAAATACACCGCATAGTGTATTTTCAGACCAGTCTTAGTATGCTTAATTTTCTATATTTATGTTGTATTTATATAAAATTACACCTTGTTTAAATCGAAGTGTAGTTGTGTATCCCTCATGATCGGAATATCTCATATCTGTTCCTGGGATTTCCTGAAAGGTTAAACTACAGCTACTGCAGTCAAAATCGTTGTTCACAAATATGTAGTCGATTCTTGATGGTGTGTCGCTGTGGTCGTTGTATGGATTCAAATTTGACGACGTGATGCACTCATCTGGCTAAAAATAGAAATAGTTGTTTATTTGATGGAATAGTCTAATTTACGTATTTAAACCTTAAAGTAACCCGAAGCGATTTTATCAGTGACATCACGCCAATTTTTTTCCACAACAAAAAAGCAAAGAGGTACATTCTAGACTGAAAGAGGTACATTCTAGACTGATTTCAAATTCTTGCTTACATCACAAGAATTGACTTTCGCCCAAACTTATTGCTGCTCTCTTGCATAATGTTTAGAAGGTTCGAGAAAGCTGTAAAATTATTTAACTTTTATAAGGTACGACTTCGTATAATGTTTTTAACTTATGTTAATCGGTTTACTTCGGGCAGAATTCCCTCTAAAAATTATATCAAGATTTATCTAAGAAGATAACCTAAGATGATTAAGCAAAGTATCTTAGAGAAATTTAACATTAAGAACTGTACCTTTTCCTTGGCAATTGCATAGGTGTCTTTTAAGTCCGTTAGTCCCAGCAATACTTTAATTCCTAACTCGTCTGGTTCGTGATTAAAATCACCACAGATGATGACAGCATCATCTGGACGTGTGGTATGCCGTAATAATTGTGTTATTTGATAAGCCTGCAGTGAACGGCATTCGGTGAAATCAGAAGCACCATATGAAGCGTGAAGCTATGAAAGAAAATTTTGTGAAATAGGGTACCCTTCAGATTCTTCAATTCAGTACGGAAGTGGAATGCATTATGCTATGGAGAATTGCAGCAAAATATTTCGTTATATATAATAATGTAGCACATTAATTTTTGCATTTTAGCACACAAAATGTTTCAAAATATTTTCCCTCTGAACCACATCAGCCCGTCCTCAGAAGACTCTCACAGAAGTTTTCAAGTAGGGCTTAATGGCAAATATTTTTTGAATATCTAGCTGGCATTCTGATGGCATATTTACATTTTAACATGATTAGTAAAAAATTGGCACTTACATGGGTATTTAAACAATAGATCGTTTTTTTCGGATGTTTTATCAATGTACAGCCTATCCCCTTGCCGGCATACCAGTCTCCATGAGTAAAATCCCAAAAATAACCATTGTGTAAATACTTATGAAAGTACGTATCAATAATTGGGTATTTCGAAAATGTTGCACAACCAGAACCTAGGAATCCACTGAGTATAGAAACAAAAAAAATATTTAAATAAACATGCACATTAAGCACTTCAAAATAAAAGATTGCCACTAATATCCCATTATTTGTTTTGTGGAGAAACAAGCCAACAAAGCAAAATAGAAAGAAATTACTGTATACCTGTGAAAGTAATGTGAATATGGAAGAGCATCTTTAACTTGCTCACAAATTCTTTCATATATTCGAATACTAAATACCTAAATGATAACAAAAAAACAGTTTTAGTGCTCAGAAAGAAAAAAAATTATGTTGTTGAAACCATAAATACAAATGCAGTGGAACAAAATACAAGTTACATAAACACATCTACACACCTCCTGCAAGGCAACTATGTCATAGTTACCTTCTGCTAACTTGTTTGCGAGAGCATTCATTCGTTCTTCAATATTTTTAGATATGTAAAGTAAACCCCTGTAAAAAAAAGAATTACTGAAATCAAATCAACTCATTTTTTTATTCTTTTTTAAAGCACACAAAAATACAGAAAATTTTTGTGGAATTTAATGAAAAGGATGCAAACCAATATTTTTTTGAGCAAAATCTTTAAGCACTTTTAAATTTAATTTTAGTGCCAGATTCTTTGCATTTATTTGTGCGTATCAGTTCTTTTGGAATACTTTAGTGTAGACAAGTGCAGCAAAAAATATTTTATTCTTGCTTTCAGGTGTCGAAGTTTTATGTTTTGTATGCTTTTCTTATTTTTATTATATATTATTAATAATATAAATATTTATACAGGATACTCATACTCATAGTTGGAATACTGTTATCAATGTGGGTCTTGTGTTCTTAATGTATACATTAGGTATACACCTGCATTGCCCATCCAATTTCCCTCACATGGTATGGGTTGACCTATAGCAGTGGGGCATTTGCTAAACAAAAGTCTGATTGCAAAATTTCTATTTTTGAAAAAAAACATGGTTTACTTACCATGTGTTTAAAGTTAAAACTTTTAGTTCATCCATTATCTTCAAATTTTCACTATAACTAAATAAATAAGAACATCAGCAACAAAAACAGAAATAAAAAATAAAATTAAAAAATAAAATTAATATATAGGGTAAAGCCACCTAGTGGAAGACCTACTGTAGAGCAACATTTACACAATCCAACTAGTTGAAGTATTAGCCTGGAAACACAAATTTGAAAGCATTTAACATGCTTAATAGAAATCTCTGTTATAGCCCATTTAATGTATTGTTACAAGAACTGTTTTTCAAAACTTTATGGACATAAAAACATGGAGTCAGTTGTACTTGCACTTACTCACAAAAAATTTTAATATGCTGTATTGTAAATTTAATAAAAAATGTTTGAAACATAAGAACAAAATCAGAATATCTCGAGCTGAAGCAAGATTTCTTGTTCTTATAAGTGTATATATGTGTTAAAAATAGCAGCAGTGTTGTTAAGCGAAATGTGAAAAGTAAATAAAAGTTTTGAAAAATTGTTGCTTTTTTAAGAAAACTGTAAAAACATTCCTAGGTCATTCTGTGTTTATTTTCCTTTCATGAATATGAGAAAATCAGCCCATTCTACTACAAAATTAAAAAATATTCAACTAAGCTGCTTTAACTAAGTGAATCAAAAGCTTTCAAAGTGATCTGTATCAAAAAACCTGTATCAAAAAATAAAAATAGCAAATACATTTTCTTGATTTATTTTAAATTCCAGGAAGAGTTTAACTAAGGTGTAAGCCAGTGTTCTCAGAACCCCTTAAATGACTATTTTTAAATTGAAATTTATCCAAAATTTTCCAATTTATTAGAGGAGCAAATTATATTCACTACAAAATAGCCCATTTTATACAAGTTGTGAAGGAATAAGATTTCAATAATACGTAAGACCACTGTGATGAAATTCCCATTTGGGTTTTAGCAGCACTTATTTTACATTTCTAGGTTACACCCTGCTAAAAAGTTACTAGAACTGGAAATAATGGTACTTGATCACTCATTCCTGGCCAAGAAACAGGCTGTCACAAAATAATTGTTTTCGGTTGTAAATAAACAGATGGACTTGCTTTTTATGAGTACTGATGCAGAGTTTGCTTATATTACTTTTGGAAATCAATAAAAATCAGAGGCAAAACAAAACAACAAAAAGAAATCGTAGGTATATCTTTTTGCATTAGGCCACTAATTATGATAATTATTGTTTATAACACGCTCTTCTATTTATTAAAAGGATGGCCAGGTTTATTGCATAATTTTTGCTAATTCTTCAAACAGAGGAGAGTGCCCAAAGTGAGACTTTAAAGATAGTTAAAGGGGAAGTTCGGTCTAAAAAATTATTTTATTTTATAATTCCACGTATTTATACTTATAAAAACAGAAAAACTTTACTTCATTAAACTCCGAGTCTTGGAAATGTCTCTAATGTTGACACAACCTAATTGAAAATGCTCCGTTTTTGAAAAAGCGTGTCAAAAAAGCTGGGTTCTAACTCATGTATGACGTTTCATAGAGTCACAACACAGTCTACACAGTTTGCTAAAAGAATCTACTTTTTTCTAGCTATATTTCTTTTCAAATCTGTAACAAATTACTTCTTTGGAAATACATTGTCAATTTGTAAGCAATGGATCCAATTCAGAGCTATTTAAGGTGTAAGGGAAAAAGTGTGATGTTTTGAAATAGCTTCTATTAAAATTACGTGAAAGTTGTAATATTGTTGTTCAATATTTCAAAAAATGAACATTGCGAAAAAGAGCTTTAAAGATTTTTAAAAATATCATCCCTTTTGTATAGTTAAATGGTCGCTACAGGTGTTTTTAACAAATTCTGTGCAATATTCACAAAAAGAGAGATGGGCAAAGTAAAAATAAACAAAAAGGAAAAGGAAAAAATGTTACAACATCTGATGGAATAGAGATTTAAAAAAATGATATGATAACATAAATGTCTGAGTCGTATTCACTATCGCTGGATAAAACATCCATTATTTTTTTCAACTTATGCTTTTGTTCAATTTGCGAAGTATTATTTATTTTCAATCTTCGCTTGGCTGGAGAGTTAAAATACTTTCTTCTATTTTTTTTTCTCCTTGTTGAAGGAGCAGAAGCTTTATGACGATAAGTAGACATTGATGATGTTAGTGTTGCTCGCTTGTGAAGAAAACTTTTTCCAGAAAAAGCATTAATGAAAGTCAAATTGAAATAAGAGATTTTTAATTGATCGGATAAAAACAATCATAAAAGAAAAGCGATACAAAAAATTCAATGGTATCATTTTTTACAACGTTGGTTATGATTACGTTATTTTTACAAAATATGATCATATCACAGTTTATTTCCAAAGTGAGAAACATAAACATTTACACCTATATTTGATTTTTTTAGCACGTTCAGCTGGAAGACAAATGATGAGGATTGTGTTTTTGGAAAAAAGTCGCATTTCTATCCTATTTTATAAAAATAATTTCACCATTAAAAAGTTCACTTTCTTTTTTTTTATAAAAAAAGTTAAAAAAAATTTGCAAAAAAAACTATTTTTTCCCTCACTCGCGCCTTAAGCTCTAAAATGATGACATATATACCTGATTTATCTACTCTTAGTTCATTAAATTTCAAACCAGAATTTTCTTTGGAAAAATTGAAATTACGAACGTGTAGTTTCGAGAGTGATGAAGAAAAAGAAGAAGTTTCTAGGATCGGCAACAATACCTGCTACTTTGATTTGTGCAGCCGATGGCAGCACAGTTTGGCATATTAAAATAATAAAAATGTATATAGACAAAATACTTCTTCATGTGATTACACCTAATCCCCAACACCGAACTTCCCTTTTTGAACTATAAAACGTCATAATTCAAACTCGACCCAGCCTTCGTAAAAATGTAACAGGGTCAATATACAGAGGTGTTTTTATGCGTGTTTAACACAGATTATTTCAGAAAAAAGAGGGTTTCACTTAAAAAGAATTATGGTATCTTTTTTTTTTCTTTTATGACTATTGATTATTTTACAAAACTTCCCCTTTAAAGAACTATGAAAATAAATAATTTTAAAGCGGAAAAGAAATTCCGAAAACAACATTTTCTTAAGCATATACATTACATACATTACATTTGAATGGATAATCAAAGCTGAGGCAGGCGTCACAAATGCGTAGTGTTATAGCCATCTGTCCTAAATTCTTAAAAATTGGGTTAGTCAGTGAATAAAAACTAAAATATATAAGGAAAAAATCGTTGAATTACCCAGCCATAAATGTGCGCAAATACACCGATATTTAATGATTTCTTGTGCACTTCATTAATTGGAAAATTACTTCCAGAGACCCTTGACAGTCAAGACCAAAATTGTAATGTAAAGTATGATAATAATAGTAGGTACGGGGAAACAAGAAGCATATAATATATTTTGTCGCTCCACTTTTAGAATTTAAAAAATAGGGACGGTCAAGTTGCTCTAAACCCGAATATTTGTTAAGTTCGCCTTTTTTTTAGAAAAATCATCTTTTTGACAGACCCACTAAACCTCTATTGGACCCTCAAAATAACACTCTAAAACAACATTTTCTTGTGTCACACCTTTTCTTGGCCAGAACATCTTTATTTAGCTAAAGTTCTAATAAATAATATATTCGCATTTTTTGTTGTGCAAAAGTCCTTTCCTCACTTAGCCGAGCATCTGCATCTTTTTTACTGCCATGCAGATGTTGAAAATGTAAACAAAATAATTGTCAAGTAAACGCCTGCTTTGTTTGGCAAAAAGTTTGAGCATCTTTTTCTTGACTGGAAACTTAGAGTCCTCGACCCTCCGCCGTCGACCCTCGACCCTCCGCCGCCGTCTGTGTTACACGATTAGAAAAATAAAGTTACTCGCTGGAAAAAACGGGAAAATCGGAAGTGAGGATCTTCTTTATTTCTTTATTTAGGCGAAAACATAAAGTAAAAGATTATTTACCATGTTTTTCTTTAGAACATGTTCAGGTACCTAAGAAAAAATATCTATTATATCTTCAATAAGAAGGATAAGCAAATTATCCACATATTGATTACAAAATGATGCTTGCATATCCGATTTTTGTGCGTGTTCCAAATATACCATGTGCAAGGAAAAACGGATAAATGTAAACAAAATGGCTGACCAGGTGGATGACAAACTTGAAAAACTGAAAAGTTTTATGAAGGATGTGAAAGATATCGAAAAGAGAGACGAAGTTTTAACTAGTGATAAGCAAATAGAAAGGCTAACAAAGCCAGGCTCTAAATATCTTAATTTAAATCCATATGAAGTATTACAAGTACGACCTGATTCTTCTGAAGAAGAAATCAGAAAAAGTTACAAAAAAATGTCTATATTAGTCCATCCTGATAAAAATCCAAATGATAAAGAAAGAGCAGAAAAGGCATTTGAAGCAATAAGGAATGCTAACAAGCTTCTTCAAGATGAGGATCAAGTAAAAAAAATTAAACGTTTGCTGGAGGAAGCAGATGCAATGGTTCAAATAAATTTAAGAGATAAAAGGAAAGAGGTTAAAAAGATATCACCATTAGCAACAATACCAGAAGATGAAAGTCCTGAAGCATATGCTAGATTAAAGAGAGCAATAACAGCAAAACTATTTGCCGACAACGAAATAAAAAAACAGGAAGTGGTAGAAAGGCAACAACAAGAAAAAAAGCGTGAACGGGAACATGAAATAGATGAAGAAGACAAAGCAAAAAAACAGAAAGAATTTGAGAAAAAGTGGGATGAAAGTCGAACAGGACGTGTTAATGATTGGCGAAACTTTCAAAAAAATGCTAAAAAGAAAGAGAAAAAGCATAAAACAAAGGCTTTTAAGCCTCCCTCTATGAAACCAGAAAAAAGATAACTCTAAATGCATATTATGCTTATGTCAAATGTTGTATCATTTCTCAACAATCAAGTGGTGTTTGCAAGATATCTATTTTTGAACATCTATTCCTATAAAACTGGACTTCTAATTCTGTTAATCAATTTTATAATGTTGAATTCTCAGAATGTTTTTATTACAAAATGTGGTCATTAAACCTCCTTACTAGCCTATGTATATATATTGAACACTAAAATAAACAATGAATGTTATTTCTCCCCTAGACAGTTTCTTTCTTAAACAAATCTTGACAGTAGGCCAATTTTCTGAAAATTTGATTTTTTTTAAAATGTTTATATTGCTCTTATAGTTATGTATCAATTTATTAACTCAACCATAAACTCAGTTTTAACCCTTGTAAACAACGCTGTTGTGTTTGTGGATGATGCAACTGCTGAAGTTCTACATTGGTGCAATGGGCTTTCAAAATTACTAGATGCTGGTGCTTTGGCTATAAGAGACATAAAACATGCTAAGGTATAATTTTCTTTGGTAGATGAAATCAGCAGTCTCCATCATAAATCTCTTAAACTTCTGTGTATCTTTGCTGTAGGAGTGTCTGGAATCAGAGAATAAATGCGTCTTCCTTATATCAACACCTCTGAATGGCCAAGTATCAAAATATATTCAGCGTATAGTAAAAAATAGTGACTTTAATCACTGTATAATTTCGTCATCATTATCCAGTGAAATGAATGAGTTTATTTCCAATTCTACAAATCAGCTCACAGCATTTGATAACTTCTGTCATCAGCTGAGGTTATGGATGCAGAATGAGGTATATTACTAACATTCCAATTAAATATGCTCTTAAATATCAGATTCCTTGTGACTACAAGGAATCTGATATTTAAAAATGCATTAAGCTTGTTGTTTTGATCTTTTTCTAATTCAATTTCTTTCACTTCACAAATTTTGTTTGTTAAAATTATCTTACAATTTTATTAAAGCTTACCTCCCGAGAAAAATTAAGTTAACCTAAATTGGCTCATATTCATGATTTAAGAATATAAAGTTTATTTTCCTTAATTCACACTTATAAGTTAATAATGCCTATTCAAAGATTCAAAAATCATCATCCGCAATGTTGTTTTATAAATTTCTTCACCTTGAGTGCTCCGACGTCACCTGTTAGAAGATCGTAAATCATCTTCCGCATTGAAATTTTTTTACTCAAACTTTAATAGTGAAATTCATTGGTAATGAGTATGTTTACCCCGTGAAAATATCAGGAAACTTTGAAAATGAATACTAACTTCGGTTGAGAAATCATCATTCAATTGCAATACCGAGAAGCTGTGACCCAAAAAAGAAAAAAAGAGCGACAGGGAAAATGTTGTAGAATTTCAATTTGAGCAGGCGAAATACTAGACCAAGCACTGACTCGGATTTCAGTTGGGAGAGCTGTGATGAGGATACTATTCAAGAAGAAGTCGCTTCACGTGTTGCTGTTGATGTTGTTGTAAGGATGTGGTGCAAGTGTGGAAAGTGTAAGAAAATGACGAGCGAAGCGGAGTGTCGTTGCTATTGCGGGTTAGAATCCGCAAATATTTTTAATTTGATCAGTAAGTTTTGATATGTAAACGTATTCGAATTAGATAATAGCGCATGAGTTCGATTAATAACGATAAAAATGAAAAAATCTTCTAACCTTCTTCTTTTTGTTTTTTTCTTTCAAACTCACTTCTAAAGTCAAAGAACTCGGAAGTAAAATGAGCTTCGCAGATCTTAAAATTATTTGGAAGCGTATCCTCTCTCTTGATCAGTTTGATCCATATAGTTCGTTGTTTTGGATCTATGGGAAAGTTGAAAAAAATTACACCTTGTTTCTTTTGGTGGTTAAGACAACTAGGTAAGTGGGCAAGAAGCCATATTACTATTTAAATAAAGGATTCGTCCTTATTCATCAACGTGTGGAACTTTTTTTGACAAAACACATCATATCACATCCGCAAAGTTTCGCCTCTCATCCCGGGGGCCCGAATGTGAGCTTCTAACTAGTGACGTCAGGCGCATAATTATACTCTTAAATGCTCACTTGCAAAATGGCGAACAAGTGAGGTGAAGGCTTAAAAACATGAGGTAAACATTGTCTGGTTTCTTGAGTACTGTAGTGATTTTAATAAAATAAACGTTAAATTGTTTTTTCTGAAGATGTTATGAATCGATTTAGGTCAACTTGATTTTTCTCGGGAGGTAAGTTTTAAGGTATACATATTTTATATACAATTTTGAAAATAAAAAATATCTGGTCTTGTTGTAAATGATTTTTTCAGTGACTACCATGTTCATAGCATACATGCTTTGATTCTAACAGTCTGATTTTAAAGAAAACTCAATTCAGAAAAAAAATTCAACCCAAAACTGAGCTAAATGACTACTGTTTTGCTAAACTAGTTGGGAATGAGTACTAAGGGCATGTCTACATGCATTTTTTATGCTAATATGAAACTTGTGTTGGCATGAGTTGATATCTGTGTCTTCAGAAAAACCTACAACTGTTTACACATCACAGCCGAAATGAAATTTCATGTCAAGTCTTAATTCAAGCCTGTCCTTAAGACCAAAATAAAATTTCATTTCGGGTTTATTTGAGCATGATTGTATCGTGTGAACATAAAATGTGTTTCACACCGGTGTGAAATCAACTTATAATATGCACAAGTACTGCATAAAGAAGCTGAATGATGCTGTGATTAAAGGTTATGTTTGTTAATTGAAGAAAAAGTTCTTTTGCCAATGCAATGGGCAGTGTGTATTTGAAAATAATTTTTTTTTTACACCAGAATGAACATTCATGTAAAAACCAAAAATTCATGCCAGCATAAGATTACACGCTGGCATGAGTTTGATATCGGGTACGTGTAAATGTCGTCTAATAAGAGAAAGATTCCATCGAATTGAGTAAAGTTATATCAATTATGAAGAACCAAGAATCACTACGAAAGAGCTCATTTAGATCAAATTCTTTGTTTATTTACTGTAACATTGTAACTGTAACATAACATTTAATAATGCAGAATTGATATTATTTATCCTCTTTCAAACATGCATTTTCAATTTTTTTTTAGTTTGCTACGACAACCCTTCATCATATACCATTTTCATGTATTGAGATTGTACCTGATTTTTTTATTACTCCAATACACAATAGTTTATTTCCAGTCCTGCCATCAGATGTAGCAAGGCTGCAAGCATTTCTTTACAGTAGGGTAAATACAGTAATTAACTATTTACGAATATGTTTGTAAAGTTTTATTTGAGAAAGGTTAATTAAATTGTTCTATATCTTTCTGCTTCAATACTTTTTGAATAAATTTTATAATCCTTTGAAAAAATTAAAATTGTAAATATCTGCAATTGATCTTTAAAAATAGTTTGCCTATGGGTCTAAAACCATTCAATTGTCTGAAATTATTTGAGAAAACTTATATAAAATTTTGTAACGGATTATAGTATTTTAAATTTTAAATTTTAATTAGGGGGATAAGAGAATATTTAACAATTTGGGAGATGTAGATGTTGGTTTTCTTCCACACAATATGCGGTGTCAAATAAAGGTAATATCTTTTTTATTTTGGTAAGGTAATTATCAGGTAGTTGTCACAATTTCAATTATCATGTTTATGTTTTAGATGCTTGCCTCTACACTAAACAGTATGTTTGAATCAATGAGTATTCATGAGGATTGCTATGCTGTGGGACATTTCAGTAGACTTGTAGCCACAGAACTTGCAAACATGCCAGATGCTAGGGGAAGAAGAAAGGTAATTTTTAAAGCTTTTATGTTAAGCTGAGCAGAATAATTATAAAAAAACCTTTTGTGGCAAATAAAATAGCAGAAAACTTAAATTATCAAAAAACCTCAAAATAATATGTTTAATTGTCTAAAATGCTTTGTCATGTGCTTTTTTATATACATGTGGCAAACGTTTATTTCAAGAAACTTAAACTATTTTTTTGTTTTGAAAGTGCTATTTTTCAAGTTTCCTCAAAAAATTATTTTTTATTCAAGAGCACAGCATTAATTAACTTCCATTTGTGGTTATTTGTCTAATGATTTTTACAGTTGGCATCATCCAGAGCATCAATCGTTTTTGTGGACAGAACATTGGATTTAGTTGCTCCTATCAGTCACACATCAGATTGTGTCCTGGGAAGCATATATGAAATTCTTCCACTTCTGCGAAATCAGAATAATGATGTTGCCATTGACATGAAAATGCTATTCGCAGATGGAAAGTATGTATCTAGGCGTCGATATTTTTAAACAAAAAAATTTTTGCAAAAGAAGCAAATATGTTTTAAGTTTCTAATTTTTATTTTTCATTGCAGGGCGTATCCCTAAGACTGGGATATTGTCATTAAAAATGATGCCAATATATTAAAAATATTTAGCTTTATAAGTCACTATAAGCACTACATAATTTTCTTTTTTTCTTCAGCTCTACACCGAGTACATTATTTCCTGGATGTTTTGCCTATAATGAAGATGAAGAAGCAGAAAACGCACTGCAAATGTTCATCAAGAAATCCAAAAAGGTTAGCTTGACTTTTTTAAGTTTTGAATGTTCTTATTTTTTGCTACATTGTTAGACTTGTTTATGTTTTATAAATCACATAGATAATTTTCATTTCAGGAATGTCTCAAATATGTATGTGAAAAGCTTAAAATCTTTTTGCATTTTGAGAATATTGTTGTAAAAAACATCGACGAGGGTTCTACATTATCCAGTTTAAAAGCACTTTTGAAATATTTCAAGTAAGTGAGTGTTCAATGTTTTTTTAAGAACATTCTACGCATATAAAAATAAATGCTAGTGAAAGCTAGGATATTCAAAATTGTCAAGGAAGTGCATTAATGTGCATTATATTTCAAAATATGATATAAAAATATAATGCCATAGATTTTGATGATGTATGCTCTCTGTTTTTTAGGCTAAATGCAACTATTCAAATACAAATTAGGTCTAACATGTGTCGTATTTTTTACATGATTCCTCAAATAATTATTTTGTTTCTTTACACGTTTAGAATACAGTAACCCCCTGAGACACATACTCAGTATATTTAAAATATTCCCTCTGCTCGCTATATTAACCCTAGCAAATATATATATTCCGAAAGCCGAATAAATTATGTCTAGAATGATGATAAAATATTTTCATAAAAAAATCCAAAAATTAGAAAAAAATTATATGCAAAAATTCACCCTTCCAGTTCGTTTTGTCGAACACTCCTCTCACTAAAGTTTTTGTTCGTTGAAAAAAATATCATTGCAAAGCTCTTATTCAGCTCTAAAAAACTTTGCTTTTTTACTCAAAACAACACGTGGTTCCAAAATTATAGCATATTTTGTGCCACAATAGCTGTTTTATGACAGATTTATTCATTTTTAAGCATGATAGATCAATAACTCATATTTCCTCAATTTCTGCGTTAAAAAAAGCGAATTTTTGTAGCCAAAGATATAATTGTTGCAACAAACTTTTCGTACAATTTCGATAAGATGGAGGGGAGTGTTCGACAAAAAATATATACTGTTACGACTGAAAATTTTATTTTGAGAAAAAGAAAATCAAAGACCTTTGCTTTTACCTGCAAGAATCATGGTTACACCCACTTAAACGTTATGAATAATTAATAATTCATGAATATTTTATTTAAAATTAAAGGTAAAGTATTTTCGCAGAACTTCGGGTCTAGTTATTGTTAAACAGACAACAGGAAAACATAAATAATTATGTATATAGGATAAAAACGAAAAAAATTAAGAAATAAATTAAAAAGGTATAGATGATAAATAATAATAATATATTTTTATAGATTATTATAGTGTAAATGTTTCCTATATTATATGTAGGGATGCAATTTTTTATTAGTTCTGCCTAACTCTCTTTAATTATTATACAGATTAAGTATATTTAAGGAATTTTAAACTTTGAGCACACTATTGAAAACACTAAAAGGTAAAGAAGATTTTTCTTCATTTTATCACTCTTAACAATAAATATTTTTATTCTTTTTGAAAAAATATCAGGAAATTATGCCAAGGAATCAAAATTAAAAAAAATATTTTTTTTTAAAAAAAATGACCCTGAAGGGGGTTACCTTAACTCATCATGTATTATGTGACTCCATCATGTGTTATATCATCATGCATTCCAGTAAACCTTATGAGCTCCCAGTCTTTAGCCTTTGGATGAAAACCTCTGATAAAGAGGTTGCCTGAACAAAACTCTGAATAAATCACTGATTTTTTTTACCTAATTTAGAAACAATATTCAGTTATTAAAAAAGTACAGTGGTGTGCTCCAATGTGCTGTAGCACTGGTAAATGCATTAACTGATACAGAAAATGAGCATTTGGATGAGCTGTTAAGTGCAGAAAAAGTAAGATATGGATATCTCCGAAAAAATAATCTTTTGCAAGAAAGGAATGTTGTGAAATTGTACCTTATTCACAAAATTAAGTCCTATGAAAATTTTACTATTAGGTAAACAAATCGCAAAAATAAGTTCCCCAAAAGACAGGATCCATATTAAACTTGAAGAAGCAATTACGTTATCTCTTCAAAGTCAGCATTCTTTATAACAAAATTCTTACATAAACAACGATATGTGACATACAGTGATTTCGCTGTGTAAATGCTCTTTATATTTAAACCCTCAGACAAGCATCATAAATCATCAAATACATTTTGACATAACTGATTGTTTTCAAGCCAATAATAAAAAGAAATTTTGTACGATTCTTTTCGCCTAACATTCAAGAATTTCTGCCTCAAGTTTAACCGACATTGCATTATTACTTGCTTATCAGCAGTGGTTTTCAATTGTATGGCAAGCAAGACCTAACGAGTTCAGGTCCCACTCTGTTATCTTTGAACTTCAATTGAACAGTGTGCATGATAAATACTCAGATTAATCATAATCAAGTCATTGGCGCTAACTTGTCTTTGATGACATTGAATCATTACAACTTTCAACAAAATATTTTTTTTTCGTTGTTAGGTTATTCTGTTGGATGTTGCATCAGGGGAAAGTGATCCATTTTCACAGATACTTAGGTTATTGTCCAAGAAAGATAGCAAGAGGTACGAGAATGTAAAATATACATAAAAGCAAAGAATCATTTAAGTTACAGCTTGATAATCTAAGCTATCACCTAAATCATCTAATAAAGCTACTGATTGTTGTTTTAGATTCAGCGTTGTTGACGCCCTTATGTTTTGTCTATTTATATACTCTGCTGGTGATGACGTCAGCAATACGTCTGCAGCTTATGAAGCAAAGTTAAAAGTAAGTACTTTAATGTGTTTGAGTTGAAATGACCCCCCCCCCTTCATTTTTTTGAACACGAGATTAATTCTTAATTTTTAGGAAGCGTTGATAAACATACTGATGGATGGTAACCATAAGGAAGATATTTTATTTCTTATTGGTAACAATAATTATTTGTTTGTTTTACCATAATCTTAATTTTCCTTTGCAATAATTCTGTTTTAACTTTATGAAGAAATCAGAAAATTGTGACAAGATTTTCCTGCATTACTTTTGTTAAGTGTAAGTATATTTCATCAACACCATAAGGTATATACCACTAATAGATTTTCCAAACCACATTTTTCTAAAAATGGCGATGATGTGGTTGGACAATCTATTTAAAAATTATTTCATATTATTAATTTTGTTTCTATGGTTGTTTTTATAGTATTTTTGCATCTTCCTTCATTCTTTTGTTGGTTGCCGTACCGAAATTCTTTTTTTTTGTTTTTGTTTCAGGTGACCTTGATGCCAGCGAACGTCAAGTTAGAACACGTATGGCTGATATATTCGAACGACTTCGAGGTATTGGAGAAGCGCGGAAAGAAATGCAACAATTAAGGTGTGTGTGGTCATTGTGCAGGAATACAAATCACGTGGAAGGCTGTGCGGGCCTGTAATCTTTCCAGTATATCTTTTATTTTGCAGATCAGTGTTCAATAAAGACGACAATGGTGTTATGAAGTACAAACCGATAGTTGCTCAGATTCTTGAACTGATATTTGATCCTAGGAAACCAGAACTGCAGGACATTGAATTTCGTTCTCACGGTTTTAAAGATTTCCTGAAAACTGGATTTGGGTAGTTAAACTTAACAACAGGTGTTAAATGAAATTTTTGATTTACTTATTTTATTCTCTGATATTTACTGTTATAGATTTTTCATGAATGTGAGCAAACCACGGCCAGAAGATCATCCCGTATTATTATTTGTTATTGGTGGCATCACGTGGAACGAAGTTAAGTGTGTGAAGGAAACCTTAGCGAAACTGAAACCAAATCAAAAGGTGTGTCGCAGCGTCTCCAATACATCTGAAATTTCTTATCTTCTTGTAACTGTTGTAAAATGCTTATAGTTGTTAAACGAAGAAAGTCGCATTTATACCGTACTATATTCAACAGCCTTCGTGGGACCTTTTTTGTCCTTATTTAAACGACTGGTTACCTATAAGGTGTGTGATAAGTCTATGCGAAAACGTTTGGAATAAGCATAGCTATTACCTTAATAATAATTTTCACGGGTATTTATATTTTTTCTTATTTTTTGCGGTTTCTGGCAAAATTCGCGAAATTATGTACTCACGAAATATTATTCAAAATGTCATTCGCAAAAATTAATACCCACGAAATATAATTTTTTGGCCTGCGAAAATTAGTACCATCATTGTAGAGTTTCCGGTAAGTTTTTCCATCCCCTTTGAAAATTGAATGATATTACTTGAAGTCAATTTCGTGTGTCGGCGTGCATTATGACTAAATTTAATTTTTATTTCAGGTGACAATCGCGAGCACAAGATTACTGACGCCGTCTGTCACGCTCGAGCAAGTCTTGTGTTTAGACAACCTTTACGTAGACGTAGAGACATGACAAAATTTAGCGGAAGGAGATTGGAGATCTAGTTTGGTACATTCGGGTGTGTTTACGTACCAACACTCGGAAACACAGAAACTCATGTGTCTGCTGAAAAAGAAGATTCGTCCTTCAAGGACGATGTGATTTATACTTTTAAAAAGCTTAGATTTTGTACATACCCATTTTGGTGCAGATTAATCAAATATATTTATGACAGCAAATAAAAGTAAAAATAGCTATTATTCGTTGTTTTGCTTTCTGCGAATTTGTATTCCTGGTCTAAAACGCATTTTATTTCTGCAGGTCTAGATTTTCTGTTTCAGCGCGTTCAGTTACACATCATCCAGATTTCTTTTGATCTCTGTCAGCCTAAAAAAATAAAAATTTCATTCCGGTCTGCAGTCTAGTCTATGCATGGTTTTGGACGAAAAATAAAACTGAATTTATAAAATTTACGCTTTCAAAATGTGATGGAAATTCTTGATAACTTAACTGCATGGTGGTGAAGGATAACACCAAATTTCGGGAAATGCTATCACCCATTACAATTAATAACCAATAGTAAAAAAAAAAAAAATTGATAAATCCCACCCCCACCGTAGGAAGAATTTTCCCTAGAAAATATAATAAGTCAAGGTGTTTGTGTTCAAAGAAGATCCGATAAATTTTTTTACCTCTTCCGGCTGCCACGCTCTTTACGGTACCTCGCTAGCTAGTTAAAAAGCATTGTAAATATTTTAGAACGACTTTGAAAAGTTTAAAGATTCGTACCTAATTAAATTTGAGGAGGGACAAACAGCCGCGTATTGAAAATGCATGATGCCAAAATTAATTTCCCAGACCTAGATACGCTGAGTTGAAAAATGTCCCGTAAAGTCTACTTTTTATAGTTCAAACGGGTAGTTGTTTTCAGAAACAATGGAATATTTTTCTTTTTTTGTAATGCCCGGCGTAAGTTAAGCTTACAAAAACACAAATTGGTTTTATGCGAAAAGTTCAATATAAACCAGTGAATTCGGAACAATGGTCGAACTTATAACTCGAGTTACGTGTTATAATTTGAGTAAACGTTTTGTAAACAAAAACGAACCTGCCATATTGCACGTTCGATTTGTTGTTGAAACTTTTCGGGCTGTGAATTTATATAATCTCATCAAAGCTTTATTGTTCGAAGATGTAAGCATATTGTGAAAGAGCAAAAAATGTCATTATTAACTGTAAAGGATCCTTAGAAAGCTCCAAGAAGAGTTACAAAATAAACATTTGTAATTATCTTGAGCTAAAGATCTTTTTTTTTAATTTATTGGGAAGTACATCTCGAAAATTTGCTTCTTTTTGCCCTATACAGTCACGAAAACTTTGTAACAATGTCAATGGATACTTAGTAATTGATAACCATTTATGAATATAGTATTTCTCTTTCGTTAGTAGTTAGCTATTGTAATAGATTTTGGGATTTGAAAGTTCATTAATTTTTGTTCCCTTGCGTAAAATTTAGTTTGTGCCTGCCACAGTTCGGCTCTTCTTTAAAAACGAAATTTGCATAGCAATGTAGAACAACAATAACAAAAAGTCAGATTTTTAATAAATTTTATGATGAAGATTTCCAATGTTATTTACTTTGTATCGTTTGTTCTTTTCATGAAAATTCATTAAATATAATAATTCAACGGTAATTTTGCTGCCTTGTTAAGATTGATCCAACTTATTCGTGAGATGTCAGTAAAAAAGTGACCAAATTCTGTTTAGTGATTACATTAGAAACGAAAATTTTTGGACGGAAAAACTTTCAGATTTTTACGTACGAAATTTGTGTCTGCCGAAAGTCCAAAAATTTTGTTTTTTCTGATTTTTTAAAAAAACACCAGTGCATAAAAATTATACAGAGGATAATCAGAAAATCAATAAAAACTGCAGTTTATTTTTTCGTTCTATCTAAAAAGTTGGATCCTGAAGACCCTTTTTTAGATCTTGATTGAATATATGTATACTATAAATCCTTCATTTTGTGTCATTTCCCGTAATTATCAAATTGGTTAAAATTCGTTCAAAAGACTTACCCATATATATTTTATATTTATATTTTTACCAACTTATTTATTTATCTTGTTTTTTCTTTTTCTAATGCTATAAAACCAAAAAGTCTCAACAAAAACAAGAATAAGTAGAAATGTTAAATATTTTTTAGGTTGCAGTCTAAATTAAAATTGTTATATAAAAAGAAGAAATTAGCAAATTTCTTTGAATGTATTCCTTTGGCATGTATATTTTGTTTCCATTCCAAAAAATAGGTTGGTGAAATATTCTATTGATAGCTTAGATGAAATTAATCTCAAGTGTAAAAAAGAAGCAACGAAAAATAAACTATAATTTTTTATTGATCATAAAATTACACAAAAGAAGTGTATTAACAAATTTAAAAAAATATATAGTGTAGAAAAATTAACAAATTGCACAACTATAATAATAACATTAACCCGAAATCACAACAGGTAAAGAATAATAAGAATTGTATGCAGTAAATAATTGTTATGTCTGGATTGTGAAAGTTGTAAAAATAGATGGCTACATGAAAACATTCTGGGAAAAAACATCGTTAAGTGTAATGATTGGGCTTTTTACGCGATTCTTAGCAGTTCAAAGTGGTAAAATGCCTGATTAGTTAAGTTTAACATAAATCTTAAATAAAATTCTTCCTTGTTTTTACATAGCAACTTTTATTTCAAGAAATAAAGTAAAATGACCAGGTTTCTTGAGAATTTCAATTTACTAAATGCTGTGTTAGTTAAAGTAGACCTTTATAACTTATAAAAATTTCGCGCGAGTTTAAACAGAGTGTCTGGCGATTTTGCGAGATCAAACTCAGGATCATTCAGGACAATTTACTTAGTAATATTGTTAATTTTCAGGATTTATATTGAATAAACTTAACATTTTAGGGCCAACAAGACACTCTGTCAAAATTTGCGTCTGTAATTTCCGCGCACCCAGTTAAGCACATTAAACTCTCGCGCACTCCTTACAGGTAACAAAAAGCTATATTTACAGCTCAATATATAGCACATTTTTCAAAATTAAGATTAATAAAATTTCAACTTTTGTTTTTGTAATAATGGATCGTTTTGCATGACTGATTGGCGCTTAATTTACACCAACCAACACTGAAAATATATATATGTATAACAGTTAATTTTATGATTTCGAAAAAATTAGTAATTTTGCGGAACCAATTGGGTTTGTACAACAGCTCAGCGCGAAAATGTTATAAAGCAAGGTATTGCGTTGAGTCTCAAGATAAATCCTTTCGTAACAATACATGAGAAAAACAGGTCCATTTACACAAATAAATCATTTAGTTGTCTGCCATATTACAATACCTAAAATAATGCCTACAACTAATAGAATGACCAGAATACAACACATCTTTTTTCGAGATGCCTTCTGATAATGTTTCGCTTTTTCCAGCTGCACGTTCGCCGTTTCGACATGTACTGCAGCGCTATCGACATTCGCTTCGATACTGTCTGTAAGGAATAAAATTAGGAAAACTCTTTGTACTTTACACAAGCGCAATATAAAATAACAACAAATAAGCAAACTTCAACTGGTGTACATATCACTTACCTATTACGTCACCTTGCTCGTGCACCATTATGGCAAGATCTTTAAATATTTCGTTTACATCGACAATGTCGGACTAAGTAAAGAGAAAACCATCGGTAAGACAAATCAGGCGACGGCTTCTAACTTACTAGCATGAAATAATGATGAGAATATTGTGAACAATCGAGGCTAGTTGTTTCGGAAATATCTGGATAACACGGTGATAATGAGCTATCTACACTCACATTTGAATGAAGTAAAAAAATGCATCCGTTCGCGAGTTTTCAAGACAGGAATGCAAAAAATCTAGATTGCTCCAATATTATAAGAAAATTAAAACTTACAAGATTTTGACCAAGTAAGGAAAATCAAGATCAACATCCTGTGAGAGAAATAAACTAGAGTAAATAAAATTATAAAGCTGCTTGGCTTACCTCAAGTCGGCGAAGGGCTTCTTCTCTCTCCCTGATCATATCTATAGACAATTCTGCTTCTGCTTGCACTTGCATTTGTGGCCCTCTAGACATGAAACATAACCTCATCAAATTAGCAGCAGAAAAGATAAAATGACAACATTATATGCTACAATACCTGTCGTGGTTCATTGGACTAGTGTCGCGATGCTCCTGCGAATAAAAAACACATTTGACTATATTAATGGCTGTTCTTGTCTTTATTTAAATAACAAATTGTTTACAGGGTGAACGCTGTGACAGAGATGAATATTATATGTAGTACATCAAACAATGTAGTAAATACTAAAGTGTTTCATCAAACCGTCTCAATATTTCAGTTAGGGAGAATTTCAGCCAATGTAATACAAAAACAAAAACATACATAATTTTGGAAACCTCGTTCCATTGACTTTGCTCTTGCACGTTGTACGCTGGCTCTCTCCTTCTCTGCAGCAAGCTAAATCAGTTGAAATGATTCTTATTGACTGTACGTATCAATCAATCCTCTCTCTATATATACTCCCAGCCTCTTTTTTCTATTCAGATAGCAACACTTTATTCTGTTCCGCAGTACAACAGTTAATAACAAGCATGGCAAAACGTGTTTATTCGTGGTTCATATGCATGTCTTACCCTTTGCACTTTCTGAAAATTATGAAGCACATTTGAAAAGTTTTCTTGCAATTTATCTTGTTGAATCTTTCGTTGGCGCTATAACAAATTCATGGATTATTTCAACATCATTTGCCTTGTTTATCTGGGTGTTCCTAACTATGCATGCTTACAGAAAATATCCAGGTTTTGGTAAAACACTAGGCATATGTTAAGCATAAAGTAGAGACTCGGTTCATAATTTCATGATTAAAAAGTCAGAAGTTGTTTTATGTTTGTTTTATGAAAAGTGTAATTGTAAAAATTGTAAAAATTAAAGAAATGTTTCCACATTTAGGGACATTTTTCTTGTGAGTTGTTTTTTCATAAAACATTTTTGTAACCTAATACTTTTTAAAATAAGCAGAATGGCCTGTTTACAAATTTACATATTCTTTTAAAAAGCATGCCAGCATTGAACAACTTATTGAGAAAAAAAAATCAAATGACCATTCCTCATACTTCCATGACAACCCTATAGGTTATGAAAATGTACGAAAAGCTTCACTAAAATAATAATATTTTACATTTTTAACTTCGTTTTATTTAACTAATTCTATATATATTCAACAAAAGAGGAGTCACAAAAGCCGAAGATCATTTTTTATACCACTTCAGTTGGACTGGTAGTGTGCAACTGACTTAGCTGCTTCAAATATGTTGACGTTTCCTTCACAAGGCGGTTGGATTCTTTTTGTTCGTTTTGTCTAAATGTAATAGGTTGAAACAGATTCATAAAAAACATGTTATAAAAAAGACCATTTTGTTTTTGCATTTACAAGGATTTAACCAATATAAAGAAATGTTTTGTTACAGGAAAATAATGAATCCTAAATTTGCGTGGATTGTTTCTCTTCTGTGTTGATTTACGGTTGTCGGTATTTTTATTTTATAAGTGAGTATGCGTATCCTAATTTTTAAGTCGTTAATAATAAAATAATAGTTCAATCTCAGAGAAAATTGAGAGCAATTTGCATTGGTTATACATTTTTAGTTATACACTTTTTTACCATAAGAAATAAATTGATCATTGTGTATACTCACAGCTTGTCAAAAAGTTGAGGTACATCTTGAGATGTTCCAATCTGATTCACCATCTGTTGAATTGCAGCAACTGAAAAGAAATGTGTGCATATAAGAACACACGGAAATGTTTGTGTCTTAGCGAGGAATAGCCTAGGAATTTTATCATAAAATGATAAGCAGACATTCAAATATTTACTTGTGGGCACTTTCAATATAGATTACAAGCAATTTAATTTATAGTACTATGAACAAATATAGCATTAGATTGCTGTGCAGACAGTAGTATGGCTTCAATTTTTTAAAGTGATCCAGCATTTACACAATTACATGTGCAGCAAAAACAAATAAAAATATATATCTTTTACAAAGTGAACACACAAAGACAATAATAACTATATATTTTAGGGAGATGTTCGACCTTGCCAAATTAATTACGTACCATTGCCAGACAATTGACAATGGTAAAAGTCAAGAGTTAGTCAAAATCTGCCATCCAATACTTTAAAGTTGGAAGGCAGATTCATCAGAACAAAATATTCATAAAGTTCAGTTTTTATCATTCTAATTTTTCAACACCAATAAATTGTCTTTCTTTCTTCTTTACAGCACATTTCAACTTAACTTGGGGGGGGGGGGGGGGGAGGTGTTAATGAAAGTTGTTTTACTTACTTTTTCTAGTTAGAAGTTGGATGTTATTGCTGACACAATTTGACAGCCTTATGTATTCGCTATCTCCATTTCTACTGCTGAACCCTACAAAAGAACCTAAAATACGTTAGTCACTACAAAAATTTAATTCCTTTCTAAGAAATCTTAATTTAATCTAATTTTTAGAAAAAAAGATCTTATACCTTAAACTGTCAAAAGTAGTACAGATGTTATGTAATTAAAATCTGCAATCCAGAAAACCCATCCCCCCTTAATAACTTTTTATAGGCTTGTTCAAATGAATCAAACTTAGCACACTTATAGTACGTCACAAAAGGAACAAAATGTCAGCAATAATGTTTTTGCTTGCATCAGCACATTTTCTGTGACGTCATGAAATGCTTGAAATTTGTTAAAAATGTTATTATCTGCTTCAATTACTTTAGTTCTAGATCGAATTTTTACATTCTGTTTAAAGTTTCTGAAAGCTACATAAAAGTTATTTAACATATTTTCCGGTTTTTACATAGATCGCAGGAAAAATTGACAAAAATTACCCGAAAATCCATTTTTTTATCCGATTTTCGGGTAAATTCCAAAAAAATCGGGAAATCGAATTAATCATGTGTCCAAAACATGGAAAATGATTTTTGTCAACGAAACAAAGTTGTGCTAAGTTCCAATTTTAAGGATTATCCTAACAACAGTTATTATATTTTTTCCATTATAAGGGTTTCATAGAGATTTTTAGGGGTAGTTTCAAGTGATGGCCAATATCAGAGCCTCTGAAAGACATGGGACCTAAAAATTTGGCATGCAGGTGTCTAATAGATAAATACTGAAACTCAGTAAGTATCATAGCCATGCAGCATCATTAAGGAGTTATTAAAAAAAAAACATTCAGGAATATGTCCCACCCTCCGGACCAAATAGGGTTACGTGTCCTTACCTCCTGATTCAACACCATATCCAGATTGATACCCTTGACCTGATCCAAAATCACCTCTTGACATATTTATTTTTACTCTATATATTTCTTAAACAAAAAATATAACAAATGCCTAATTATCTACATAATATCTGACACCTAAACAAAACAGAATAATTGTTGCAGTTTCCCTCTTTAAAAAAACTTTTTGCATACATAAGGCCATATGATTTGTAATGAAATACTCTCATCTTTGAAAAATTATACAATATATACATGTCTAAATTTTCACTAAATTTTAATGGAAATCAGTTTTTAATTTTAATACTTAGAATTTTTACGATTTATATAGTATAAATGATACTAAAAGTACATTCCCTATAGAACTGTTATAATAAATGTAATAAATTGTTAATTGATATGATTGTGAAGCAACAACAAAAATAACAACATGCTATGTATAGAAGTATATTTTTCTTGTTTCATGTTAACTAGTTGTTTGGGGAAGGGGGGAGGATGTCAGGTGCTTGAGAGGCCCAAACCAGATGCGTATGTTTCCAACCTTACCCATAATGCGCAACTCTTGGTTAGGTCTGCGTCTCTCGTGGAAATGCTAACTCACCTGGGGCGTCTCTTGTGGAAACACCGACTTCTCTCATGGAAACACAACCCTCTCAGTGAATCTCGTGGAAACGCCTACACTCAGCAAATCTCGTGGAAATGCCTACATCTCAGCAACTCTTGTGGAATTGCCTACATCTCAGCGAATCTCGTGGAAACGTCTACACTCGGCAAATCTTGTGGAAATGCCTACATCTAAGCAACTCTTGTGAAAACGCCTACATCTCAGTGACTCTCGTGGAATCACCTACATCTCAGCAAATCTTGTGGAAATGCCTACTACCTGCTATTATGCAACTCCTTTGTTAGGGAAACAAATGCATCTTCATTCCATTTGGCTGACAAAGAAAGCCCGACATCCTCACTACTTCATCACATCAGTGCTTCTATCTCTGGAAGAAAAACTTGGTAACCACTAGCAGCCAAATTAATCACCCTCGAAATCACATAATTAGATCACCACCTTGTGGCTAGAGCACTGGTATAAGCCAGCCTACGCCTTTGATGCCAACCAATCCATCTATCGAGTGTCGCAGATTGTCCAGCGTTGTTGACCGCTGTTCGTCATAGAACCTCTGAGGCAGATATACTGGTTTTGTAGGTGATGGCCCAATTATCGTGTTGATATGTAGGCTATTGTTGATTGCAGGAGTGATTGGTTTGATAAAGGAGTGGGTGGGTGGGCAAACCAAACTGTCAACAATGAATGATAGGGGGAACTAGTTGACTTTATCTGCTCCTATTTATTGACTATGAGAGCTAAGGTAGACAAGGAATTTGGGAGCCAAGATCTACCACAGTCCCTGGCAGCACCTTTAGAGCTTGGAATAAGGATAACACTAATGTCCATGCCCTGTGACCCCTCACACTGGCCTACCATCTTGTATTTGGATAAACATTGGGCTTCTACTGACACTAGAGTACCGGATGCCATATCAAAATTCAAGCCTCTCAACAGACATATAGAAGTGCTAGCTTTAGCAACCGCAATTACCATGTGGTGAACTGTAGGTTCACCACCATGTATATATCTTGTATAACATTAGCATGGAGAAAGGGTAGAAAGTTATTCAGACTGTATATTCTCCCAGTAACTTAAGACTAACCTGGTTCAATATTCCACCGGTACTAGCTGAATATCATAAAATTTATCCTGCAGGCAGTAAACTTTCCTGCCAAAAGCTTTTGCCACAATGCATCTTTCAAAGTGCGATTTCAGTAATGGTGGTTGATTTGAACACAGAGAAATTACAAAAAGGTTTGTAGGTTCCAGCCTGCTTACTTTTTTGCTTCTTGCACATAAAGAATCACTTAGTGGATTAGCTAGCATTTACAAATGCTTCTTAAAGGTTACCTCACGTGAAAAATCAAGTTAAGCTCATATGAAAGATCTTTGAAAGTTCTCTAGAAATCTTTTTATTTTTTTGAAAATTTTTTATCCGTATCCGAGATATTTGTCTTAAAAGTTGCGCTAATTATGCAAAATTATGACGTCATGAGTATGCATTGAGCATAACGGTAACTAAATATTAAAATTTATTTAAAAATGTTAACGCGTCAAAGTGAACGGCTAGAAAACATTATTAACTCTCTATGGCTTGTCAAAAATGTAAAATTAACTCCCTTGCAGAGCAGACTTATGACATCATGCATAATTAGTAAATCTTCTTAGTCCAAATTCTAAAGAACCAATCAAGAATTTTTAAAAAAAATATTCAAATTCCTAGACAACCTTTCAAGCTCTTTCATATGCAATTAACTTTAATTGCTTTGGGCTCCAGAATAATAACACAAATTGACAGAAACAATGTATTTCTATTGGAATGAGTAGATACAACACGTTTAGTGTGCACAGATTTATTTATTTATGGTAATTTTGGGGGGAATGGGTAGGAATAAAGGTGCCTTCTTCGTGCTTCGTCATATGCACAAATATATAATGCATATCCTCAGCGTCAGGATATGCATAAATATATAATGCATATCCTGAGTGTCAGGATATGCATTATAGGCGTCTTCATGCCCTGAACGTCAGGTGCATGAGACAGAAGAGATGTACTGAGCGTCAGATCCATCAACATGTCCTGAGCGTCAAGTACATGCTAATTATTGTGTTTTCTTCCATACCCTGAGCGTCAGTTGTGAGAGAATACTGGTGTTTTTATTCATACCCTGAGCGTCGGGTGTATGAGAGATGCCCTGAGCGTCAGGGGCTTCAACATGTCCTGAGCGTCAGGCGTGTGTTTCCTATTCACATAATCACTACACTAGAGATGCCCTGAGCGTCAGGTGCATCGACATGTCCTGAGCGCCAGGCACATGCTAATTACTGGTGTTTTTATTCATTCCCTGAGTGTCAGGTGTATGAGAGATGCCATGAGCGTCAGGAGCATCAATATGTCCTGAGCGTCAGGTGTATGAGAGATGCCCTGGGCGTCAGGAGCATCAATATGTCCTGAGTGTCAGGTGTGTGAGAGATGCCCTGGGCGTCAGGAGCATCAATATGTCCTGAGCGTCAGGCGCATGTTTCCTATTCAAATGCTTCTGATTAATATGCCCTGAGCATCAGGCGCACCTCAATGAGCATGAGCAAAAATGGTGGACACATGTATAAACACCCTACACATTACTTGCCTAAACGGCTGACGAAAGAGGCCCAACACGCCCACCAATTAAATTAGAGGCTACCTACAGGGTAAATGTAAGCTGTAGGGTACATCTGAAGAACTTGTGCAGTGTGGGGTGTTCAGTTCTTATATGCAACCATCAATAATCAAGACCTGGGTAGGGTCCAGCTCCTTTACAGGCAAGTAAAACTAATATTTCTGGCAACCTTTAAGATCAGGTCTATAGGTAGAAACCACTCCCATTGTGCAAGGCTCGGTATGACATCCTTAATGATTAAGGTGAACCTAATGTATACCAACCACAATGCTAAAGAACTGTACTTCTGTCATCACAATTAACATGAACTAAACTTGCAGTTTAGCTCCATTTATTTTTCGCAGAGGTAACCTTTAAAGAGCAGAGAAGGTCAGAAAGTGTCAACTAAATTTCTGAAATATTCTGTCAGTAGTTCAGAATAAATACCCTAGTTTAGACTGCCGGTAGTTAGTACTGGCAAAATAAATACCCCACTTATTCTGCTGGCACCAGAAAAATATCAAAGTTTAAAGTTATTCTGTTCACACTCTGGCATAAAAGCAGGGACAGTTATTGTTTCCCTTTACAAGTAGTAAAGGGGCTTTGTGGCTTCCCCCAACAATGAATGCAAAATTTTTATCTAAAGAATTTTTATTTGAAGAGTAAAAAATCAGTAAACAAAGTCATTACATTAATCCACAAAGCTAGCTTTTTAGTAAAGGGAGAGCATCAGGTTAAAGTCTAGGCTAAAGTCAGTTGTTTGTTTAGTGGTTCCTTCCAACAAAACATTTTTTATGTTTTGACATTTAACTACACAACTATCTCTTCTAATCTAACCAGGGAGGGAAAGTGATTCTTAAAAATACACCTCTTCACAGTTAAGTTTTTGGCTCATTTTCTGTATTGAAAAAAGGACATAAACATAGTGAATTTGGCTACGGGAATTATAAAATATGTAATAAGATTGTTTCACTTTTCTTCACGGTCAGAGCCTTAATTCATAACAGTTACTTCCTTTATTTAATTCTCAATAAGAGCGTTGAAATAAAAAAAGAAGATTTATGTAAACAATGGTTATAGCTAGCTAGCTAGCTGAAACTGTGGTTAACTCCTGTATTTAAACTCTTGGTTAGCCAGCTATATAGCATTTCCCTCCTTTCGAGTCCCGTCATCTCATGTATTTTAGGCAGTTAATAGATTAAGATTTTCAGCATAAGTTTTCCTCCTCAACAAATAGTTTATGTATATGTGAAATTTAGAATGAAAAGAAAAGTTAAGTACATAAAAAGATAATCACACCACCGACAGTCCGACACGATTGCAATGTATAACACCGTTCAAAATGCGATCAATATCGACTTTCTTATTTATTGTATATAGAATATATATATACTTCTATATGCTTCTATATGTTCTTTTATATGCCGCTATACGCTGCTACACATAAACTCCCCGAGACTATAGGTCGGCCCATGCTGAAACGTAACTACTGGAGTTAACGCTCTTAGACTATACTAGACCCTTAGTAAAACTGAGACTGTAACAAAACTACAGGACTCAACAGCTGAAATAAACTAAAAAATCCTCGCACTCGGCGCATTTTGTTATACCTTTTAGGCTATATAATATGTAGAAAGCCTATATGCTCCCTAGAGCCTTTTGGGTTCCTAGAGTCTATACTATCGCTAGTGTCTTCAAGATCCCTCGAGCCTATAGGAATTCCAGCTCCTATAGGGTCTATGGAACCTATGGGATCTATAAGACCCCTAAGTTTCCGAGAAGGTGGAGAAAAAAAGTCACCAGTTTCTTATTTGTCATGCTCATCCTGCTGTCAGCTTTATTGTCATTATCACAGTCATTCAGTCTCCAGTCAGGTATTTTATAACCTTAAAGACTACCATTCTAAGTGGTCTTTTGACTTTATTTCTAAAAAGGAGCGAACTCCAGTATCTACACAGCGAACTAAAAACAGAAATGTTACATACAAGAAAATGCGAACATCAGATTATCTTTTTGGAAATAAAAGTGCCTGAGTTGGACAGCCAATGAAACTGTAGCATTGTTTTTGGTTACGATGTTGTAAGCAGTTCCATGGGCGAAGTAACAGTGCAAAACATCTGTGTATTGTGTGATAATGAAACTTCAACAAACATTAATTCTCTTTGAGAAAAAAAAATCAAATTGGAGTACATGTGGAAGGAACTTTAAACAATTTTTTGTATTGGATTGTAATTTTCATAGTGCTTATGACCAGTAGAGGGAGGTTCAACGTAATTAATAATATTTTTGATAACGATTGTTAAAACTTATTGTACTTCAAAACGCTTTAAACGATAACACCATTATAATGATTTTTACTCACTTTTTTAGCAATTTTACCATTTTTTCCATTTGACTAGATTTTGGCTGTGTATATACTTTTTTTTAAATTATATATATTATATTTAGAAATTATAAAATTACATAGTATCATCCGTTTATTCGGCTTGATACCTTGAAAATTCAAACATACGTTATTTTATATAATTTTGTTTTGGTCTATTTCTATAGCGAGAGACCGCCGCTCAAAATATATAATATATATATAATACTATTTCGGCTATCGGAATTCCCTTATTTCAGATAGTGTGTTGGTCAAAGACTTGTCGATATCAGATATGTTAACATCCCGCCGCAATGATCTTGATCCACGCAGGCATAGCAATGTCGATCGGAGTAACGAAAAGCAAATTTTCGTTCTGACAAACGTCGTAGCGATAGACGTTGGTATACCACGTTTATCTGCTATCAACTCAGCAAGACGTTGATAGAATCTCTTGCATTCTCTTCCTAACCCACCGTGTGTAGAAAACACCAAAGGTGTAAAAGAACCATTTTCAACCTGCAAAACCCTTTCGTTGTATAACCTTTTCTTTTCTTGCTCATTTCTTTCATAGCAACGTTTGATTTCTGTGTTCCTATACCTCTGGGCGTTAAGGTAAAAGACCCTGACATCGCAGAATACCCGTTGGCCAGGAATCCAGAAACCAAGTGCGCTAACATCTAATCGGGCTTCATTGGATGTGATCGCACTTTTCTGGTCAAAGCGTTCGTTTTGTAGTGGAGCAAGCATCGGTTCAATTCGTACGTCTTTACACACTTCTTTCAAAAGCTGAGCAGTTATATCACGAACTTCGTTATGACGTTGTGTGACAAACCCACCCTTTTTGCAGGATAACGCATGAGCAAGATCAAACTTTGAGCCACATGCACATTCAAATGGTAACCTGGGTAATTCCCAGTTATATCGAATTCTCAATGCGTCGAAAAACTGCTCCTTTGTGAGGTAGTAACCACTCTCTTTTATTGGCAGAGTCGTCAACCATTTTGACGCACCTATTTCCTGA
Source organism: Hydractinia symbiolongicarpus (assembly GCF_029227915.1). Lineage (NCBI taxonomy): Eukaryota > Metazoa > Cnidaria > Hydrozoa > Anthoathecata > Hydractiniidae > Hydractinia > Hydractinia symbiolongicarpus. The sequence goes on along the minus strand of NC_079882.1, from coordinate 18,989,766 downwards.
TTTGCTTCGTTCTGCCTCTTAGCACTTTCATCCATTTGTGACAATAGTCCTTGCAGAATGTTTTGATGGCTTTTATTTCTCTCAGACTTTATTTGGCTTTTCGTTTTGCTGATCTCGTTCGCATTTTCATTTTGTCTGAGAAGAATATTTACGAGCTCCGTCGTCATTTTCCGAGAATTCTCGTATTCTGTGTCAGAAACATTCTCAAGGATTTTTATTCCTAGACCCCCGAGACGTGGTGGCAAGGACATTAGCTCCCTCTCTACATCGTTTACAATATGACCACCAGTAATAGCCGGCAACAGTTGGTGTCTTATTACACTTTCCACTGGTCGCAGTAATGATGATATTTCTGGGATGGTCCGTAAATAGTATGTGAAGCGATGTTGATATCCACTAACATAGCATGTGTAAGCTGCTTGTGGTTCGATAACAGCTATTTCTGAAATTAGTGTGATTTCTTTCACCCATTTCGCGACAATGTTTTCAACGTACTCTTTTCGAAAAGTCTCACTGCCAATAACTGCTCCGAGATGTCGTTCTCCTGTACATGTAATTTGGATATTTGTTTCTTTGAAGTGTGTTTTTGCTCCTTCAATGTTCTTATCTTTCACAATTAGCCATGATTTCTTTGGCTGTGGTTGGTAACCAAATTTTGGGCTTTCCACAATGAGTTCGTCCCACCATTTCCGAATGGTGGAAAAATTTCCAACAGCTGTTAAGTCATCAGCAAAAGCTACCAATTTCATATCAATATCAGCAATGTTTTTCATTCTATCAAGTAATGGTGTGAGTCCTATTGCGTAAATGGCCATCCCCAACGGGTCGCCTTGAGTGGTACCTTCTCTTGAACTCAGTTCAGTTCCACCAATCACAAAAAGTCTCGCAGGCTTTATGTAGCAGTTGTTGATGTATGTTGCTAAAATCGGGCAAATGATCTTGGTATGAAGTGTTGCACTACGGTTCAAGGTATTGAAGGCATTTGCAGCATCAACTAATAAGACACATTCGGCTTCTTCACTAGAGTATGCATCTTTCATTGCATGTATAGCAGCTTCGCACCCAGATTCATGACCGGAGCACATTTGAATTTTTGAACAAGATTCAATAACATCATTCTTTGATTTGATTTGATTTGATTCTGTGTATATACTTGCGTCACAGTTTATACGATATATCAAGCTTATTTTTGAAAATTTTAAACATCTCAAAGTTTTAGTTTCAAATGAATTAGTCATATGTCGTAAATATGTTGGTGAGAAGTATTCGACATAAAAATTTACAGTTTCTATTTTTTTTGTTTGATTCATTTTTGTAGTCACAAGTATATCATATATTGACTAAATTTTTATTGATTTACTCTAAATATTATACAAACGCACCATTGTTTAACAGCATTAAAATATGGTGGTATTCATTTTCTTAAGCCTATAGCTTCAAAATTTTATTTCAACAATATATCTTTAACACGGAAAAGTGTTTTAAACTTAAATTCGGGACTTTTATATGTTTCCTACATCGAAGATGTAATACATACCACATTTTAATCCACAAAACTAAAGTACTGCTTGAGAACAAATTAATTACTTATTTTTGCGATTTATTTGGATAACATTCAAAAAAAATTTTGTACTAATAATTCTTTTATAAACAAGAATCTTTAGCAAATTAGCGAATTGTCTGACTTCAACCTCGTCCCCCCAGCGGTTGTTGTCTCTTTTCTATAACCGAGACGGCAAGCGCCATCCGATGTTAAAAAATATACAAGATGCGCTGGGGACCAGGTTGGTCTGACTTTTGCAGGGTACGACTAAAGCAGATGATTTTATCCTAGCTAAATAAGAAAATTCAGAAGAAATTTAAAATCAGTCTGACTTCGCGAGAGTCTATTACATTAAAACGTTTGTGACTTTACATTGAAGTTACGCAATCTATACATTACCCAAATTTAATCATAAAGAACACTTTCTGTGGTTAGTAAATTTAAAACATTTCACATTTGGGCAAATTTGGGTGTCTGGACGGTTTCTTAGCGCAACACAAATATCCAGAGGATTTTACAATTTCAAACTTGGAACAGATTGAAATACATTCTTGGAGAAAAGCGAAGAGATCCAAATGTCTTAGAGACTTCATAGTCTAAGGGATGTTAGCGGTTACCCATAAAAAGGCATATAGCTGCTTTAGCAAAATATAAAAGCATATACTGTAATTGACGGAGTAAGCGCCCGGGGCGCTTATTTAAGATTTTCATGTTTAGGAGGAGCGGTTATTCGGCAGGGGCGTCTATTAAAGCAGAGGCGCTTATTAACTTTACTAAAATAAAAACAAGTAAAATGTGTCATTTCATTTCATTTTTTTTCACTTTTAACGAACAACATCTAAACAAAAACTAATCTATCTTCTCAATGTTTTCGTCTTCGTCTTCCTGGTCTAAATCGACTGTATGTGAGGAACTCGGGTGTTGCCTGTGACAATGTCATTTTCATTGATTAGTAAAATACATTTAAACAAAACCTATTTTTTTTCTCATATAAGCGCCCCTTCTAATAGCCGGGTGGTAATAAAATAAGCGCCCCGTGTCGCTATGGGGGGTGCTTATTCCGGCAGGGGCGGTTATTCGGCAGGGGGCGCTTGTTTCGTCATTTACGGTAGGAGAATACAGAAGTATATTGAGCGTACAGAAGTACTATAGTAAATGATAGAGTAAGTAGATAGCATTTTGAACGGTGTTATATATTGCTAACCTTCCGACAATTTATTTATTTTCCTCCCGTCATTTGATTTACTTACTTATTCAGCTTTTTTATGAGATCGAGACACATTACGTAATGGTCATCATGATTTGAATTTTCTTGAATTCTGCAGGGCAGAGAGAGCCTTTTCATTTTCCTTAGATTTCATATTAAATTTGTTTCTCCGCGTACTTATATAAGCCAAATATTTTTTTAGCCACACTATATCTCCATATGCGTGTAAAAGTTGGTATAGTCTAGCTAGCTAGCCTAGCTACACATGTAACATTTCTTTGTGGCTTACGAAAAAACTGCAGATGATCTCTTATTCTAGCTGTGTTTTTCTCCTATTTTGCAGGATACTTTGGGCACAAACATAGAGAAGAACAACCTGTAACTTATTTTAGACAAGCTTTTGCAGTCTGTAGCTGAAAATTTACAATGTGTATATATAGCTATATGTGGATTCAAGTGTGACGTTATTTGTTAACTTTTTAGCAGTTAAGCTTTTTAGCTCTGGCGTTTGCATGACAGGAAAAAAGATGCTAGAATTTGGTGAAGAAAGGTCTTTACCTGTGGATTTCTTCTCATCGTTTGAGGTTTTGAACTATTAGTGTAATTGATGTCTTCTGATTTATTTGGATTCATTTAAAGCCCTAACAATGCCTTTGTGTGATAAAATGGGCTGAAAAATAACTTAGTTTTACCTAGTGCCCCTATCCTTTTTCCTGCCAAGCAAATACTAGAGCCAAAAGAGCTTACCACTAAAAATGCAATCAAAAAAATTCATCTATTTACCTGGGCACAAAAATAGAAATAAAATAGTTATAAATAGTGTATTTGTTGGGTTTTTAATGTTTCCAATCAGGAAGTTACTTTAGGACTGTCAAGAAAATTGTGAATTAAAAGTACATACTTTCATCGCGATAGGCTACTGTCTGTTTTTTAATATAATTCACAGTATGAGGAACTTGTGTTTGTTTTTATAGTGTCAGTTCAAATGTCAAATAAAAAACCAAGCTGTTTGATAGTTTGCAGTGCATCTCCACAGGGTGTTTCTGCTCAGTCGTTCATTCATTCATTTACATTAACACATTCTGCATTTAATGTTTACATTGTGACACCTGAAGGCAAACCAATTGAGTTTGTAAGAATTGATGATAACAGCAGGAGGTGGCTGAATGAGTTTAAATCAAAGCCATTCTCTGTTCCAGGGAAACTTGAAGATGTTGAACCCCTGCGATATTCTGCCCTTTTGATTCCAAGTGGAATTGGTTGTTTGTATGACTTGGCTGAACACAGGGATCTTGCCAAAATTATTAATCTTTTTATAGAAGATAAGAAACCGATTTGTGCAGTTGGGCACGGTATTGGAGCATTGTGTGGTGTCAAAGGAAAGGACAAAACATCCTGGGCTTTTACCGGGTATTCTATAACTGGACCTTCCTTATTTGAAGTTAGCTTACTAGAAAGTTTTAGTGAATTACCAATTATTATTGAAGACTTTGTAAAAGAGAATGATGCAACTTTTAGCTGTAGCAAGAATGATTGCATGCACGTTGTTATAGATCGACATATTATAACTGGACAGAACGACATGTCAACATTGTCTGCTGTGCAAAATTTAATTTTACTTTGCAATGCAAGACAGGGGAAGTCGAAGTAATGTACCATGGATAGCATAGTGTGTATATATTTTTTCATTAATAATTACATAAATATGTTTATTATAGAAAAAATTTCTGACAGTAGTTCCAATATGGAGAAACCTGTTTTCACCCATGGGTGAGCCAAGAAAAAAATATAAATTCTTATTTTTTTTTTCGTAGTGTCAGAACAGTGTCAGAAGTTTCGCTTTTGATGAGCATTGTTCTGAATATAACTAGTGATTTGTATAAATTAATTTTGAAATTTTCTTTTTAAACTTGATTGTATAGAAATTTGTTTACTTTAATTTGTTGTTTTGCTTATCACAAGATATGGATGCATTCTTCCATTTAATTTTAATGGGATTACTACAAATGCCATACCCACTAACTTAAATTTTGTGTACATATTAGTCTATAGCCATCAGAGAAAGAGATTCCTTAAAACGAAAAGGATCAGAAACAAAATTCATTATAGACTGGGAAGCTTTCAAAAACAGGGGACCAAGTAATAGGACTTTAAAATCGTACTATAATGTAATAATGAGTACTATAATGTTTAAATCTCACCCAAAGAAAATTTTAAACTAATTTAACTAAATTGTCTTGGTTCCAAACCAGCTTCAAAGTTTTCTTCTAATACTACTGATGCTAATCCACCTATCAGCCGGCAGGAATTTTGTTGGGCTCCTATTGAGTCTTAAAAAATAATTAGTTCAATAAAACTTAAAAAAGCTACTGGCTTGGACGGAATTGGTTCGCGACTGTTAAAAGCAGGATCGCCAGTTTTAAGCATTTATTGATCAAGTGTTTTCAACAAATATTTTTCTCTTTCTCAAAATATTAAAAACAAAAGAATATTCCAATAATCTCGTGAGCTAAGAACAATAGAAGTAACCAATCAAAAAGCGTGGTCCGTATTCTAACCGCAGAAATTACATTTTCGACCCAGTGTAATTTTCCCACCTTACATTGACTTCTCAGTGTAAAAAAATTTTGCCTGTCCTCCAGGCCAGTTAAATGGGAAAGAACTTCAGAATTGCAGCTCGCCGAAGTTGGTGGAACCTATTAAACAGGCTTCCTGGAAGAATTAACAATAGGAAAGTAAGTATTCCCACGCACCTATCCTTTTGACGACTTCGTCACAAATTCTCTTGTTTTAATAGGGTTCAAAAGTCCGCATTTCGGCGGCAGCCGAAGTTGACTGATTTTCACGGTAGAACACAAAAGAATGCTGCAATATGTAGTTTGACAACCGTAAAAACTATAGTTCTGCGACATAGCACATCGAAGGAGAATTAAGCCTCGGCGAACACTCTTGAGTGAGGATTAAATTTATAACATTGGTTTGGGCGGCATAAAACCTTATTCGACGATTTTAATAAAATTATGTGTTGCTTTTAAACTAATTACTAGTTTCATACAGGATTTTCGCGATGGCAAATTCTACTTAGGCAAGTGCCGAAGTGTAAATCCGCCCCTAAAAAGTATGGTGTTTTGGCATCAGAGATGCTGCATTTCACTGATTCGGGTCCTAATTAAGGCAACAAATGCAGCTGACTTTCGTGAACAACCCAGGATCTGTTGCATGAAGACGCTTTTGACGTACCGCACTGCAGGGATTTGTGTTTGGATCCCTGCTTTTTCTTTTACATATTGATGACTCTGTCACCAATTCAAATATTCAGACGATACAATAATTATTTCTTCCCGTAATAACTTGGATACCCTTGTTACACAGGTGGAGTCAGAACTTTCGCAGGTCGGCCTCTGTGGTTAAATAATAACAAAATTATTTTTTAAAAATGCTGACACTATTTTTCGGTAATCACTGCCAGTTAAGAAAAAGTTGAAAACAAACCTACCAACTACATGGGCATTCCTTTGAAAAGGATGAATATCTTATGATAATATTTGATCATAATGCAATCGAAGGAGCATGAAGTAAAATGTCTGGATAAGTGAGACCTTGTAAATATGTATATTGTGTGTTTGCGCATTTTCGCGTGGCTGTTTTTTTTTATTATTCTCTGTTTGCTTGAGCAGCAAGTCGTTTATTTCAAAGCTTTTTAATTAGTCTGTTTGCAGTTTTTTCTTCTCTGTGCATATGGTGATTATTTTTACGAAGGAAATACTTGACTGTATTTTATGTTTTTGGAAAGAATTAAATTCTTCAGAGCACATTAATGATATAAGTAGAAAAATCATGATTAATTATTCTAAAATTAAAACCATTTCATCTTGTTAACATCTCACACCAAAAATTTATTAATTAATGGACTTGTCATGCCATATTTTAACTACTGCTCCTCGGCATGGGGTTGTGCAGCCCAAGGTAGATTGGGAAAACTAGAAAGCGGTTAAAGTGTTCGATTCCTCTTGAGTGGATTAGTGGTTATAGCTATCGTACTCTGTCCGGGAGCGCCGAAACACTCCATCACTTAACATCTTTAAACATTATTTTTGTAAGATGCGATGTCCTGGTCACCAAATATGAAAACTGTCGAATTTGACATTGCTCAAATTGAAGAAGTCATGGATGCAATCAGGTGTCGATGTTGTGGTAGATGATTTCCTGACCATTGAAGAAAGAACAGAAAGCGAATGAATTCAGCGAAGCTTACAGATACGTTATAGAAAAACTGCGGTGGTGAAATGTTTGTATTGTGTGTTGTTATATGTAAAATATATTAACCGATACTTTATTTAGACTATTCTTTTGTACATACCCTTAATGCAAACCACGCCGCTCTTAAAATAGCGTCTAAGTAAGGTAGGGGACTAAGCACGAAATTAGGTCCGTGTCTAACAATACAGAAGCTTATGACAATATAGAAACCAGGTGTACCTACTAATGAAAATAAAGCAACAAGATGCTTAACACTACATGTCCTTATACAATATAGAAACCAGGTGTCCGAATTGCATTATGGTATACTATGGCAGCTCTTGGCCAAGCCAGATTTTATATTTAATTTTTTAAATTCAATTTATTTTTTTAAATTAAAAACTTAAGTAAATGCCAAACAAGTTTAAATTAAAATCAAACAAGAAGCCCTGGGGGCTCTAAGAATTTCCGCGCGCTACCAAAATATTTGATGAAAACCTGCTAATTCGTTGTGTTATTGTGCCAAACATTCGAAGGGGTTTGGTGCATGAACCTCTGAAGATAAAGCCCATCAGTGATATTATATCTTACAACAAACGCAAACAAAACGAAACGTGTCATAATAAACTCACATTTTAAAAGAAATTGCTAACAAAAAATACAGCCTATCATTCATGGTTGAAAGTCTTGCGATTGAAATGTTTATGGTCTTAAACGGCATTAGTTGACAAAAAATCAAAATTTTGATGTGACCATCATTTTCAGCATACTTTTTTTATTAACTGTGTCAATTTTTGTCAAAAATAAAGCAGTTTTAATTTTTGGATAAATTTTGGCCTGAAATGACATTTAGGTAAAAAGAAATCAAAATTTTGATGTCACTATCATGTTCAGCATACTTTATTTGTTAACTGTTCCAAATTTTGTTGAAAATAAAGTAGTTCTAATTTTTGGACCAATTTTGGCCTAAAATAACATTTAGGTGACAAAAATCAAAATTATTATGCCACCATTATGTTCAGCATACTTTTTTTGTTAACTGTGCCAAATTTTGTCGAAAACAAATACCAATTTTGGCCTGAAGCGTCAATACTAGACTTCCCAGTAGTTAAGGAGCTTGGGTAGAAAGTTTACATCTGTGACGGACCAACGTGAAATCCCAGGGTCGATTTTTTCTCAAAAAATGCTCCGAAAGAAAAAACGACTGTTTTAAAGAATTTCCTACGCCTTCGGGCGCAGAAATTCAATTAAAAACAATTCAAAGCGATTCAAGTTCTAACGAAGATGAAAACGATGACATACCTGATTTATCCACTCTCAGACCATTCAATTTTGAACCAGAATTTTCTTTGGAAGAACTGAATAAATTAGGAACGTGTAGTTCCGAGAGTGATGAGGAAGAAGATGAAGTTTCAAGGATCGGCAAAAATAACTAGTACCAATGCGGTGGATAAATCAATCAATTAAAAACGCAATTAAACAGAGTTTTTTCGTGTGGCAGTTCTCAGCCACCATACTACTGTATGTGTATATGTAAAAATGGAAATTTAGCAAATGTAGATAGACACCAAACAAGAAGCAAATTCAACTGTCCCTTATGTTTATTAGACTTTGACAGAGAAAAAAAGGCCAGGGTAAAAAGGGACGGTTTAAATGAGAAAAAAGTCCTGGCAGCGAAGTTATTTTGGCTAATTTTTTCCTGGTTGTCTCTATAATTCATAGATTTTTATCCTTTTTTGTCATTGTCCTCGGAATATAAGGTTGATTGATTAATCCAGTTACTTCAGTAACACAACTTTTTTTCCCAGGGAATTCTATGCCTTTATGATGAGAAAGTTGGTGCACTACTTGTAGATAAACATCTAGTAAACGTTTTTGATATTCACCACAAGGATTTTCAAATAAATAATAAAAAAAGTAAAAAAGGCACTGCCCGGATTTGAACCGGGGATCTCCTGTTTACTAGACAGGCGCTTTAACCGCTAAGCCACAGCGCCGGTTTCACTGAAATTATAATAAGTTTATATAAAAACTGTTATTTTAATTATGCTATTACAAGGCTTCTCCTCCGAGGGGAGCGAAATTTCCTGATTTCGAAGATTTCCGGGGAAATTCTTTTTTTTTTTAGATTCTGCTTTGTAATCAGCAAGCGCATGCGCTGTTGCATCTAATATAAATTCAACAGTTTAATACTCTCTCTCTCTCGCAATAATCTCCGACATGGACGTTACTCTCCATCATTGAACATTTTAATAAAGGGGCGTAATAAATAGGGCATATGAGAAAAGTGAGACCCGATACCCTATGTGATACCCGAGACCCGAGACCCGATACCCTGACACCGAGACCCGAGACCCAATACCCTGATACCACCGATACCCGAGACCCGATACCCGAGACCCGATACCCTGATTTTTTTTTATTATTTTTTTTAAGTTTTTTATTTGAATATGAACGATAATAAAAACACATTTTGATATGTATATATTTCTTCATTATACGGAAATATTTGTTGCACGTAATATGCGAATATGTTGCTGGCTCAACAATGGTTTTATATCACCAGGAACTACAATGAAACTAGCATCAAAAAAATTATTTTGTCTGATCAAACATGAATAATTAAAGTGATAATAGACGTTTTTAAATTCATTAGAGAATGTTTGTTTTTTCGTTGTAGGGTCGAAATAACTCCTTTTAGTTTTCGAAACCACGATTAAATTTTCTATATTGTCTGATAGAATATTTGACTGAAATTTTCCTTCACAACCATAGCAAGTTGATACATTTTTGTGGGTGTAGTTGAGTAGGAACAAGACATAACCATTATCTGTTGGTACAGGTGGTGCTGGTTTATTAACTGTTGCTGAAGGTGGAATAGGTTGCGTTGATGGTGTTCTCGTTTGTGCAGAAGCTTGTGGATTGATTAAATTTGTGATTGGAATCTTTTTAACGTTAGCTGGCCCTTTTCTTCTCTGAGTTGCCTTCGTTTTCTTTTTGCCCGCGTTTTTCTCTTTGGAAAAGTCTACTAGGCTTCTGACATTAGTTGTCTTTTTTTCGCATTGTTCTGTTGGGCACAATATTGTTGAGATCGTACAACACGTATTCTTTTTCTTGTTGTAAAAATATTTTTATAGTTAAATGCATGCTATTGCTAATAGCGTGTAAGATTAAATCAACTATACTCTGATTATAATTCCTCATCTTTACGTATTCATCAAATTCTTCGATAATATCAGTGTCATCGGCAGTAAACACTCCGTAATAATCTAAATTGCTTAAGAGTTCATATCTTGTCATTTCAATGAGACCATCCAACGAAGGTATCGCGCTAAATTCTTTTTGCTTCATAGCACCCAACACTGCAAATAGTGCACAAAAACCATCTCCTTTTACTTTCTGAATTCTCGCTTCCATTAACTTCACTTTTTTCAAAATGTAACTGTTAGAAGAAAAATTGGGTGAGATTACATAGTTACTCGAAAAACAATTTATATTTAAAAAAGAACATACCTTGATTCCATTGTAGTTGTAATTGAATGTAAAATATAATAAAAACGCGTTTTAAAATTACTATTACTTCACTAAACACACGAACTTCACTCTTTGCTTTTTCCTTTCCCATTCAATCCATCGAACGATCGAACAGACACTTTCACATGCTTAATCTGGACTTCCTCATTAATTATTCATTCGATCGAACGTACGTCTTGCTTCGAATAAACTTAACATATCATCTCTGATATGTTAGGTTGAAAAAACAAGAAAATAATGAGAAAAAAATAGATTTTTATTGAAATAAAACATCGCCGAAAAAAAAAAATAAAAAAAAAAATCAGGGTATCGGGTCTCGGGTATCGGTGTCAGGGTATTGGGTCTCGGGTCTCGGGTATCGGTATCAGGGTATCGGGTCTCGGGTATCACATAGGGTATCGGGTCTCACTTTTTTCATATGCCAATAAATAGACCACTTTAAAGGTCAAAAGTACAAGAAATTATACACACTTCCAACCTCATCCCCAGGTCTTTTCCCGTTTATAAACAATTACTTTTGTTATGATGAACTTGCTACCTTTTTTTATTGCTACTTTCTAAAAATGGATCATTTCTTTAAGTATTCTTTTTGGTAGCAAAATGAGCGCTCTATAAAATATATCAAATATCAGTAAATTGAAAGTTTGTTTGTTTGACGACGAAACAAGGACAACACGAGGAGTTATGTTTTTAGAAGGTAATTTATTTAGTGCTTGACTTTTGTGTAAGTCACTAAAATAAAAAATCAACTATCTGCTTTGTAGCTCTTGACTTAATAGATATAAAGCAGCGTTTACACGATTCAACTAGTTAAGCAACCTAAGTTTAAACATGTACGTTTAAACATACCTTTAACTAGTTGTAAAAGTCTGAAGTACTCTGTGACGTTATTTGCAAAACTCATCATATACATTAGTTCCACAACGAACCGTGGAGCGTTGTTTATAATTTTACGAAACACGTTTTTGTAAGTTCGTTGTATTTTAGTTGGAGTTGTATGAAGACTTTTATCGAGATAAATATACACTGTTCGTTACATAAAAAAATTCTACGTCATTATTACTATATTATGCAGTCCTCTAAGGGATGGGCCCCAACATGGTCTCATTCACGAAAGAAAAATAAACTCAGGATTACCGATATAACGCCCCCGTTTTAACAATTTTACAGATGGCAATAAATACAACGTTTTAAAAAAAATAGCTTTCATCTTTTAACAAACGTGCTATTTTTTACCGGTAAATTCTTAAAAATGTTTTTAAACAAAGGCAGTTTTTATTTTAATGCATGAAATAGGCTACCTGATAACAATAGGGACTTCTTTCAACTCGTTAAGAATGTTGAGCAACTGGCTAAAAAAAATTGATTTCAACTTTGTGTTTACGTGTTTTAACTAGTTGAAAGGTGTAAAGGCGGATTTCCACTTTGAAGTTTTTTGACTTTTCTCGCTTTCAATGGGGAAATTCTCCTAATGGTCCTTTCTGTCCCAGGAAAAAGTTGAATCGAATCCAACTTTTTCCCGAGAGAGCTGGCAGGATAGAAAATAAATATACAATCAGGTTTTTGCAAACTCAGCAAAACATTCAATTCTAGATGGCGTCGCAGTACGAGTGCGAAGATGATAATTTCACAGATAATTACAACTCAACTGAAGATACTTTCGTTCAGGAAAGCGAACGATATTTACGTGGTAGTCCCAACGGTAATTTAATAGTCAGTGATGCCAGTAAAATCAGGGATGCAAGCATTGTAAATATATTGATAGCCGATAGTTAAAGAGTCTTTCTTTAATTTCAAGAAATTCCCGAGGATAAGGTTTCATTGAATATGTTTTAAGTGGAAATGCCATTAAAACATATGGGCATTTTATTTCTGTAGCTGGTAATTCTTTAAAGACGGGAATCTTTAGATTATTTGAATGAATAGCAATCTCCATATCACGGTTTCCTAATACACCACCGTCACTATTTCTTCCGGTGCCACAAATATCAAGAAGGGTAAATTGACAGTTAGGGTTACAAACAGCCATTAAAACGATGAAATGTGACTTTTTGTAATTGAAAAAGTAAGAACCTGATCTTGGAGGAGCTTGCATGTCAATTGCACCGATGCAGTTTGGAAAGTTCCATTTCGTTCAATCTCATCTGCTATTAACGCCCATTCACTTTCATTTTTAGAATGAGAGATGTAATTTTCAGCTAATAGAATGTTCCAAATGGTAATGCATGTTTCGTTGATAATTCTACTAATTGAAGTTGGGCTTATTCGAAACATTCCAGCTAAATCAATTTGAGACGTCTCAGCAAAAATATACCTAAGGGTCACAATGAACCTCTCACTTGGTCCAATCACTTTACTCTCGATGAAACTTTTAGTGATTTCTGGAGCAACAAATCTGAGTAACTGTTTATATTTTGTTCCAAATGGCAATGGTAAGTGTCATTCTTAAAAACTTGAAAAAATATTCTTGGTCTGGCAGTCTCATATCCGATCCTGAAATAGTTGTCTGACCCATATTTTCTTTTTGTATTTGTTACTTCTTTTAAGTGACACAACAATAATAAATACAAAGTTCTTCAGCTCAACTTTTGAAGAAAAGCCGCCATATTTGTTTACATTTTTTACTTTATTTTTTCCGCGTTTCTATTTCAGTGGAAATTAAATTTTCCCGTTCCTGCCTGTTCTTTTCCTGTTCTCGTTCCCGTTCCCGTCAAAAAACTTGGACGTTGAAATTCGCCTTAAACACTGCGTGAGACCACTTCAAAGAAATTTACAACTAAGTTGAAAAGCTGATTGAATCGTGTAAACGCTGCTTTAGTCTTTGCTTGCGTCGTCGTTGAATAGCAATCTCGAACCGAAGAAAGAATAAGAACCGCTACTTCAGCAATTACAACACAGGACGGTGATTCAACAGTTAGCCAGAAGACCCGGCGCTATTCTTATACTTCTGTTTCTTATAAAAATATCTCAAGAATATGTATCTAATATCTCATTTTCTCTTATTGTTCTTTATAAATATCAGAATAAAAATGTGAGTCTATGAGAAGAAAAAAAAGAGTTTGTCTTGCCGAACTATTTTGCAGTAGGAATCAAAATAATGGTTGGCTCTAATACTTCGCTGTATGTAGTACTTGGTGTTTCTACATTATTTACGACGATTTCAGCCACCACAAAATACCAATCTTCACCAAAAAGAGTTGATTTATTATCGAAAAGAGAAATTTCATTGATTCGATTTGCTATTTCGTGTAAACAGTCTCGAAAGTGTGGCCAAACGTTTTTTTTATAAATTATTTGGAATTTATTTAATTAAAGGCACTTGGTAACCACTACCGTTAAGCTATTCGAGACCTCTTCTTCTTTCAAAGTTCCGTTAAGCAGGTCGTCTGTCAAAATAATTGACCAACAGAGATGTGTCTTGGTCATCTGTTAAAACGTCATCCTCCTCTCGTGGTCCTAATGATGCCAGAGGTTCCGGAGGAAATATTTTCTTTACGAACAGCCACCAAAACAGGTGATACATGATCAACCTTTTTGAATTTGACAAATTTTGTCCACCACGTTGAATTTCGACAAGTTGAATTTGAAAAAAAAAGAATCGTTTTTTGGCAGATTAAGTAAAGGAAATGGGTGAAAAGGTAAGCGAGGTATATAATCAGCCAAAACTGACTTGGTTTGAAGTCAGTGCTCTATTTGTAGGAGACGATTTTACATATTATACAATGTAGATGGGCGGAATTCGTAACATAACAAAACATAACTCTTTTATTTTCCAATTTTAGTGAAACTACATACATTTTTAAGCAGGTTTTTAATCTGTAGATCCGGTCGGTTCATCTGGTTGTTTTCGTGCATTTATAGAGGCAGTCACTATTTTGGTACATTTACCTAAAAAAGAGTCAAATGGAAACTTTTATGAAGTGAAAAATAATTGCATTGAATTTTTTGGTAATGTAAAAGTCAATTTAGTAAACATTATCTGTATTACCCACTACCCTCGATCTCAAACCTAGATTGCAGAAGTTTCGAGCAACAGGAGATGTAAAATGGTGTAATAAAAGCCAGTAAAATTATGTTTAAAAAGTCTAGAATTTTTTTATTTAACCCCTTCGCTTTCACAATTTAAGGCAACATACTTAGTTTGATCATCTCTCTATCTTTCTCTTTGAGTTCCATTGACCTAAGTGCATCATCGTTACCAACAATCGGGCACAGCCATGTTGATTTTCGTGTAACTGGTAAATGCGTTCCACGTGGTACAAAAATATGCAACGCAATATTTAAAATGTTTTGCTTTGAATATTTGTGTTCTTTGTAATTTTTGTCTAAAATTAAAAAAAAGAACAACTCAGTGTTGATGAAAATGTTTTGGGTAAAGAGTGACAGCAAAAAAGATTTACGTTTTTACATTAAAATACTTGTGGTAATAATTTGCAGTAAACCTACAAACTAAGTTGAATATTGTCTACCAGCCTATGTTAAACATATATTTGGCTGTTCATACCTTGAAGCAGGACAATATTTATTTTTGCATCATAGTGTTTATTCATTACCGCATGTTGTTAAGTAGCGCAGTACCGTAGGAAGCAAATTTGTTTTTGGAAGATAAAAGTTAGTTTTTTCGCAAGGGTAAACCATGGTTTTACCTGTTACGGAGATTTTAAATTTCAACATCTCTGGATTGCTGGAAAACGCATTGAAATTCAATAACATCGATGCAACGGATACCAATATCACAACATATCAAAACATCATTTTTTTTAAAGAAAACGGGACGAGAGCGCTTGTTGCTAAAAATTGATTATTTAGGCTGCGCATGACCTATTTATAAATTTCAGAAAAATACCTACCATTTACCACCGCTTCAGCAGCATAACAGATCTCTCCTGCTGTTACTTGCAGATTCAAACTTTCAAAGTACTTTCCAATTTTGTTGAATGCAATAAAATCCTCCTTATCAGCGTAAACGTCAAATGTCTCTTCATACTCTATAAGTAGAGATGTTTTCGAATTATATCAACCTCTTTCCCAGTGCATTAAGGCCAAGTTGAAGCGGTATTAAAATATAAACAGCAAAAAAAATCTACGTACTTTTCTTTTTGATCAAGTAGTCGTAAATTTCCCAAAAATCTATCTGTACAACTGGAAAATCTACGCCATGTCGTATCATAATGTCCATCAAGTGGCGTTTATATTCACGTATCACTTCACGTCCATTTCTTTGAGTCGATTGAACCTATTAAACATCAAGTTTTATTTTAGTGGTTCAATGTAATGGCCCGACGAATTAAACTACTTTTTTTCATTCTAAAGTTTCTAAAATTTAGAATAGCGTTTTAGTCAATCTGGAGGCTTTAAATTTCGTTAAAATTAGATTCCCTAATTATTTTTATAAAACTGACTTTTTCTTACAAAAAAGGAAAAAAACACACTACCATATCGTTTCCTTGCATTATAAACTCATTTCATTGACTTTATTCCGCAATCTAGAGGTTCTAAATTTCCTAATTTTACCCTCCGGAAAAACCATGGTTCTCGAACAATAACATAGTTTGTCCTAACAAAATTTGATTCTCACGACACTGGCAAATACTTTTACTCCTTCTTAAGCAGTTGTTGGAGACAATTTTTGGAACTAAAGTTAACAGATTCTTGTGTCCGAGTTGAATTATTTTACCTCTTTTTTAAACTTCTTGTAAAAATGATGAACTAGCCAGCTTTTCGCAAACCTAAAAGTAATTAGTTAAAAACTTGCAGTTTAAAAATTAAAAATACGTTAAAGAAATTGTTTCCTCCCAAAGTTTTCCCCAATAAGGTAAGGTCTACCTTTGGATAATCAGTGCTGCTTTCTTTTTACGCCCTTTTCTTGTGCCAGCTCTATAATGAATAAATATGCTGCATTATTTAAAAATATTTTACTGCGTAATAGGTAGAAAGCTATCGAAGTCATTTTTTTCTTTAATCTACTGGAAGTTCGATTGGCTGAATTGACTGTAGAAATTAAGAGGAAAAAATACAAAATTTTATAAAAAAATTCTTAGTTTTCCAGCACAATCAAGGGAGAATAATCTTCCGAAACATCGCACTAAACAAGAAAACTAAAATAACATATTCAACTTTAATATGCGGTCTTCTTAAAAATAATAAAAAGGCCAATTCCCGCTACTTCGTTGAACCAGCTAGTTCGTTTATCAACCTTCTTATATGGGAGCATGGAATGGTTCGTCTCGTTCTTGTAAAAATATAGTGTAATTACTTAAAAGGCAAAATTGTTGCTATGGAAATAATGGAAACATAAGAGTAAAGTTTTTGACTTTACCTACCCTTTTTTCGGCATCTTTATAATTCTTCTTTTCCAATGTCACTGATATTATAATGCTAGGCGGGTGTATTTGACGTAAATTTAATATGACGTCAATTAATGAGCTATTTAGGGACGAACAACGTACAGGCACAGGAATTTTTTATTGAGATGATGGATGAAAAAAGTGAGCTTGAAAATTATCACCGTCCTAAAGTTGACAGTGCAGATGAGTTTCAAACAAAGATTGTACATATCTTACGGACACAAACAGAGGTACAACCTGTGATAGTTCCACATGGCTTACAGTTCAAGACAACTCTTCATGTAGCAATGCCTTTACAGACGACCTTATTTACGGCTTCTTCTACACACGAAAACTATGTTGCCATCTATGGTGCTGGACCCGAGAATGGGGTTTGCATATGGAACAAGGAAAAAACTGAAATGAAAATGAGAAAGCAAAAGAAATCTCTGGACTGCCGAATTACTCACTTTCTATATATAAGTTCATGTTATATATTTTTCGCAGCTTGCGATGACTTAACAATACGAACGTATGGAAGTCAATTTCGCGAATATAGTCGACTGCAGTTGCAACACTCCATTTTATCAATGCTTTACGATGAGGAGCATTCCTACATTGTTACAGGATGTCTTGGTTTCGTACAACAATGGAAATTGAACAATGGTTTACATACGCCACCAATCATGATTAAGCAAACGCATTTAAAAGATCACGTTTCTGGTGTAACGCCGTGGTTATCATTTCTTTATAAGGATAAACAACGGAATCAGATTGTCGCGTTGACTGAAACAGCAATATTTTTTCTTGACGCTGCCAGTTTGAATTTAATGTCATTTCTTGAGAACAGACATGCGTTTCCATTGACCGTGTGTTTAACATATTTGCCGAGACAGTATTTAATAACAGGTATTATGTCAGCCGTTTTGTTTTTTAAATATTATAAGTTAAGGTAACAATATAACCAAATTCCATGCAGATAATTTTATAAGATTTCTTTATTTACGTCCTCACATCTTTAGAAACAGGTACTTTTCACGGGTAACTAAAAACAGTTGCCGGTAGCTATAACGTTTTTATACGGACGTTAATTTTGTATGCTGTTACGAACAACATCAGACTTTATCATTTTACTATCAATCATCTAATCTCCTTGATCTGTCACGTATGTTAGAAATTCTCATTAAAACAAATCTGATCGAAAGAAGTCGTTCTAACATAAACCCGCCTAAGGAGTACACTGTGAGCATAGTGCAAAAATATTAATAAACATCTGTAGAGTTTTTCTATTTCATGATTTACTTCTTTAGTTTTTCACTCAGTTGGTCTTTTGTTCTATCCACAAATTGGCCACATTATTTATTTTTTATCTTAGCTTCAAAAGATGGAGCCATAAAAGTTTGGAATATGTACATGAAGAGTTTCCCGTATGTGGGGTGCTTCAGTGGCCACGTGAAAAAAATTGTCAGTCTTTTTATGCACCCAACAGAAAATATTCTCATATCGGCATCTAAAGACTCCACTGTTCGTTTCTGGAGGATGGAGACATTTCAGGAAACGTATCGCTACGATGTTTTGGAAGTAATGTTTCATGCATTTTTAGCTGATTCAAAAACTCTTTGTTACACGTCTAGAAATTCAATCCACGTTTTAGATTTACATTCGTTTCATTTTCTTTTTGCGCTGGTGGGATCTAGGATAGTAAAGATATATCTCAGCCAATTAGAAGGGAGAGCTTCACGTATTATGGTTTTGGCGGAAGATGAAGGTATTCGCTTAATTTCTCCAGTCCATGGTCTTATTGTTACGATGATGTTTCCTGTTGTTACACACAAGCCTATTGCTTACGCACATGATCTCTCAGAGGAGAAAGTATACGTTTTGTTAGAAGACGGGGGAGTCATGGTCAAATGTACTAAGACAAACCCTTGCAGGTAGGTTGGTTAGAAGTTTCGCATAGCAAATTGCACATAACAAACTCAATGTTCTGATTGATTTATTATAAAACTGGTTTTAGAGCAATCCAGTTGTGGGCACCCGCCTGTGTCGATGACAAACTTTGCTGTCTGCAAGTAGTTTGTTGGAAAACAACGGATAAGACAGTTTCTTTGTTGTTTGGTTCCCATGCAGATGGCAGGATATCCCTCCTGAGGGGACAAGGTAAACTTTCACTTCCTACAATTCAGCATGTTAAATATTAATGATATCGCACTTGTTGGATCATTGGTTGGGTTGAAAAAAGTTGCGCTAAGGAATTTTTTTATGACTTGTTTTTTTTTACGATTTTACATATTTATCATCACCTCGAGGTTATTATGCGGTTTATTCATTTGCACCCTAACACTGTAAATTAATACCGTGCTTAATCTCAAAGATTTGGGTGCTTCAAGGGAAGAAATGCTAGCAATGTACCGAAAAAACTGCTAAATAAAATCTCCGTCAAATTCTATTTTTAATTTCGCCAATTCCGAAAAAAATTCTTTTAAACAAATGTTTTCCAGCCAAAAGTTCTTTCCTTTAGATAAAAAAACGCTAATGTAACGTTTAGAGGATAAGAGTTCTAACCTCCTGTGTGTTAAACATACTCTTCCAATGTCTGGTATAATTTAATCAGTCGATTCATCTTTTGACAACATCAAAAAATTAGTTTTATTGTGAGACCAAATGTGAGTATAAGCTAAATTGGAGCTTCCTAATCTGCTTGCATTTTTAGGTTACCAGATGATGCCAACAGCTCCTAACCGAGGCTTAATAAGAAAAATTGAACCCAGCCCACCAAGTACGCAAAATTTATTCAATTTTCTGACAATGTGTACTGAGAATATAATCACCTTCTGGAGAATTGTCCGCCACCATGATAATTACATATCTCTTGCTATGGTAGATACCATTAATTTGGGACAAAAGCCAGACCAGATTGCAATTGTCTATGATATTCTCGCTGTTGCTTATAAAAAAAGAATAAAATATTTTAAAGTAGCTGCGAGAAAACAGCAACAGGGATTTTTCATCTCAGTTATCACGCATATCAAAGATGAAAGTCATACCGCAAATATAACACAGGTAAAGAATGATAATTTTATTATAAATTTTACTAGGTTTTTGATTGGTAATTTTATATTGAAGAGATGCTTTAACTTAGACCGTAACCACATGTTGTTGATAGAGATCGAAATTTGTAGCGGATAGATTGTCTGTTCACACGAAACTGATCCTATCCAATATGTGAATAGTTCTGTTTAAGTGCAAAAAGTGAAGTGATTTTGCTTCGATACAGCAATGGCATATCGTGCGAATGGCAACATAATGGAGACATAAGAAGCTAAACAACGCTCAATCATTTTCTAAATTATTGCATTTAATCAAAAATAACTCAATTTATTAACTCCTTATAATCGGAATATAAAACTTACAAAAGACTACACTAAGGGCGGTGAGTGGGTCTGCAAAACTAACTAACGATGTGTAATATTTTCCCTCCTATCCCGCCTCTTATTTCCTTGATGACGTGACAAAACAAAGTGTACATTGACTTTATCTTAACATACCTGGTTATAAGCCTTTAATAAATTCATATATTCACTCAATGTACTAAATGACTAACATTTCACTGTCCATTCTTCTAGTTTGCTTGTACATATCATATTCTGAAATAATTTCTCTCTCCGGAAAGATATCTATTGTGTCAACATGGTCTTAAAATACGCAATCGATATTGGCGGAATGGCTCAAATTTAAAAAAAGCAAACATCTAATAATTAAGACATTTAAACACTATGACTCAGCGCTTTTTTACCATATATGGTAACTGTGTCACCATCGAACTGTGTTCTTGATGCGAATTTAGCTTCAGAGCTATAATTTCGTTGTGTAATAATTATAAAGTAGCACAATACGATCTTCACAGTTTTTACGTTCTCATACCTTATCCCTATTTGGTCGGTATGAGCTTTTTTGACATTTGTAAGTATGAACAGAGGGGCATAAAGGAAATAGTAATTCATCACCCTGATTCATGTCCCTGGAATTTAAATCAATCAGAATTTGCTTGAAGTATTTCAGGCAGTTTAGTGTCAAGAAATAACCCGTATGGAAGCAAACGGTAAAAATATGCACGCTTTCCTTTTTTAGTTATGTGGAAACGACAATTTGCGCATTATTGCTTCAGCATCTAAAGACAGTCGAATTAAAATATGGGACGTTAATTGCAGCCTACTTCGTGAGTTAGTATTTGATAATACATTATCTGAAGTAGGTTTCGCAAATAATCGTGGTGACTTATTGGTCGGTTTTCAAAACAACCTTTATTACGTTCCAGCAACGGAATACCTACCAAGACATTATCTTGAACGTCTATTAGATAACACAATTGCTGAAGATAGTGTGGAATTTTGCATTCCATTTGATCCACTTTTGAAATTTTGGTATGATAGCCAGCGTGTGGAGACAATATCAGTTTTAAATACCAACTCGGTAAAGTGGTCCAGTAAGAGAATTGTAAGTATGCTTTACTTGAAGAAATTACGAAGAGTAAAGAACTTAGTAATTTAGCTCAACCACCTTTCGTCCCAGGACTTTTTGCACCGTCTTTCAAAACAAAAAGATCCTGGAAACGATTATGCTTTTTGCTATAATTTAAACCTTAAGAGTACAACTTCGATCTCAGGGCATCTAGCGATTTTTGATATGCGTTTCATCCTCATATTAAAAAATACCACAGGCTCTGCGTGGTCGAAGTTGGAGGAAAATTAGTGCATTTGAAAATGTTTTTATTAAAATCTCTTGCAGGATCTTCCGAGAAAATTGACTTTGGATAACGAGAACTCAATAGATTCGTCTCTTTGCTCAATGACTCATTCTGTGCGATCAAGTAGTCAAGAAAAATATGACTTATCGAAATTTGGAAGATCAAGATCAATTAGCAGGCTGAAGAAATTGTATGAAAAAAGAAAAGTTGCAAAGCTATTTTTAGCTAGCCAGAACCAAAAGAAAATTGAAGAAAAGCTACCACCAATGCAGATGAAAGAAGAAGAAAACATTCAAAAAGTGAGATACAAATTGTAATGTGTATATGTTTATATAGTTTGTATTAGAATTCCTTACAGAAGTTTTTTACCGCCATAATCACTTAAATTCTATGATTACACGTATTTTTTAAAACAACATATGGCTTTACATATGGCCTTGAGTTGCTTTAGAAAATTTTCCTAATATGCAACAGTTGCTTGTGAAGAATTTCGTAACAGTTTTACAAAAAACCCAAAATAAGAAAGGGAGCTGTTCCAAAAAAATAATAATTGAGAACGCAATAAAATATCTATCTTAAGAAAGAACTTGTTGCTCAACGAGAAATAAAATTGTCTTAACGAGAGTTTAAAAGTCTTTAAAGTCACTTGGACAAATCAAACAATTATCACATCTAGCTGGTTAAATTAGCATTTTCAAATTTCCCGAAATTCTGTAAAATTTTAGCACAGTTGCAGGTTAGTTGTTTTGAAAATACGTATTCGATTTTTACGTTTAACTCTGGTTTTCTTGTATGAGTACACTATCTGAGCTAAATGCCATAACTAAGTTTTAACAAACGCGTAAGGTACCACTCATGCCTATACCTTTAGAGTATATCTCGTTAGCATTTCTTACATTTAGATAACGTGGGCTGAAGATCTTGAAATCTCCTTAAAGGAAATGGCAGGTAAAAAGTACTGGCCCTGTGCTCCGGACGGTTTCATACCAAATTCAGTCATTCGCAACACTGTTGCACCGGAACCAGCACCAAATGTAGTGGAGCCATGGAAGCCAAGAAAGTTTGTAAAAGAAGAGAAGGGTTTTGAATATGTTCTTGAGGATTGTAAGTGTGTGGAATGGTTTTATAATTCAGATAAAAGAAAATTCTGACTGCATCCAGTGAACTGCAAACCTTATTATTTTTTTTTGAATCTTTGATATTTTTGTCAAATGGGTATGTATCTAATAGTAATGAAAACTGATCAATCATCAATGTTCGTTTTTAAACTATAGCTACCTGTAGGATCTCATACAGACGACTGTATTTAGTTATTATATTTGTTGCAGATTTCGAAGATTGCCAACGTAAATGGGAATCAGACGAGGAAGAAGACTCCCTTAATTACGAGGACCTGCCAGATTTTAATTTTGATGACATGAAAATAAAAAAAACAAAGGAAGCTGAAGAATCACTGCATAAAAGAAAGAATGCTGCCGAAAAGTATAGCTTTTTTTTAAGATCAATTCAAAAAAACCTTTAACATCACAAACCATAAAGTATTAAAATTGGTTGATGTATTGAAAGGAGAACTGAACCAAATTTGCCAAAAAAGCGGGAAACTTCTTTTTAATCAAGTATATATGGTACGCGTGTGTTTTGAATGATGACAACTTTTAAAATACCGGGGAAAAAATGCTAATAACATATTTCTCTAATTTTACAACGCTAGGTATCGGCTTTTTTATTCATTTTTTTTTTCAGAGTAACCGAAACGAACATTGCACATAAAACATCCGAGCAGGAGAAACTGCAAAAAATTCGCAAAGATTTTATAAAACGTCCTCCAAAAAAAATTCTTACATTCAAAGAAAACATCAAAGAGGAAGAAGAGGAAGTAGAAGAAACAGATGAAAGGAAAAGAAAAACAAAAGCAAACATTCCACCACCCTACGATCAGTACTATGATTACGAATGGTTTCCAAAGAGCGTCGGCTTTAACACCAGCACAATAGTTCATGCACTTTTATCCCAAATGAATCCTGATGAACCAATGATTTTTAAAGATATTCTGGCATGTTTTGTCGACATTCATCGGTCAGTATTTTGTGCTCAACAAATTATTTTCATCGGCAGTTTACACAATCTCATACACAACTACTACAACTAGACTAATTGCTGGGATGGCGTGAACTATGAAACTTATATTAACGTTTGTATTTTGCAAAAGATATTTCCTTTCTTTCTTCACTACAACTACTATGTCTCAATAAACCTGTTAAAATCTCATATCACTTTGCTTTAGAGTCTGCGGAATTTATGGTAGTTGTTTTGACAAGATCGTAGAAGCTCTTTTTCCTTTAATCGATCATTCTTCCGCGCAAATACGTCATTTCACTGTTAAAGTGTTATGTGCGTTGGGCGTTAATAGAAAGAAAGTGGTTCTTAAATTGGTATCAAAGTTGGATGATCCTGTGTCAGTCGTACGGGAGGAGGTGAAGATAGCAATAGATAAAATGGCCGGTTCGTATATTATGTAACATAGGTCTAAAATATCATATTTTCGCACCAGGTCTTAAGGCGTACAACGTGTCTTATTGGTCTCTAAAGATTTAGCTACTTCTCCACTATTTTTTGGTAAAGTACACGGTTTAAGGAGGGGACGAATTTGCCTTATTTATTACAAAATTTATTGAAAAATAGGAGGCTCATATCAGCAAAATAGAACGCTCCGTACTAGAAGAATAGCGGCTCATACCAGCCAAATAGGGGTCTTATACCAGCAAAATAGGCGCTCATACTTTTTTCTTGTCTGCTAGGACGTATGTTATTCCTGAATCTGGTCATATTTCTTTTAAATTATCAACCAATTTGCTAATTTCTACTTCTAATTTCTAACCTCCTCAGGATGCTAAGTCTTAACGGTGTGTACTAACCTTTTTTCTAGGTATCACTAATGCAGACACATTAGTTTCTTCCCTGAGACAATATGGAGCTTTAATAGAAGAGCAGAGATCGGATGACCGAGAAGTGTTGGAACAATTTCGAGAAACCATCACAGCACGAAAGGATTCTTTACGAGAAAGGTTGACCGCATTTTATGCAAATTACGCCGAGCGAGATGCAAGAATTACGCGTAAGTTATCTCCTGTCATAGTTTTTGAAGATTCTAATGCATTTCTTTTTTCATCAAACTAAATGCACTTTACATTAACACGATTGACATAACTTGCATAGGTCCTATTTATTCGCCGATTTATGGGCCGATGAATGATTTCGTTGATTTATAAAACATTATCCTTTTAATAATAGCCGTATTTCGTCTGTCTGTCTGTTCGCAAAAGACGCGTGTCCTGTTACGGAAACACGAAATGCGATATATAAAGGACGGGCGACCTCGTGGATTTTTCCATGGGGTACAGCTAGTTTCTATAATAATAGACGTCGTCTGTCTGTCCCTGCGCAGACCCCCCGCTGAGTTAGAAAATGATGTTACGGAAACACGAATATCAAATGCGATATATTTTTACCCACTTTGTTGCGACGGGTAAATATAATGGACAGGCGAGCCAGTGGATTTTTCCACGGGCAACGACTAGTCTACATTATAATACCCGTATACGCCTGTCTGTCTGTCACACAAAATGGTTACCGCAGTAGTGAGACATACGAAATGCGGTTAATAAAGGACGGGTGAAGCCGTGAATTTATCCACGGGTTACCAACTAGTCTCTTTAATAATAGTCGTATTCCGTCTGTCTGTTCGTGCGTCTGTTTGACTTTTTGTTCCGGAAACACGAAATTCAATATATGAATGACGGGCGACCCCATGGATTTTTTAACGGGTTAACGACTAGACTATAATATAACACCCGTATGCGTCTGTCTGTCTGTTACGCAAAATGGTAACCGCAGTTACGAGACACACGAAATGCGGTTATTTTCTAATTCACGTATTCAAACGAAAATAACTTTATTTGTTTGCGTTTATTTCAAGTAATAGAAAGTATAGAAGGAGAAAGTGTTGTACAAAATGACAATGATAATATACTATCAAATTACGTTTACATAATTATAGGGTGGGTGGGAGGGTCATAAGATTTCTATCGACGTGTGACTTGAAAACTTGATTGAACGATTTTAATTTACTAACCACGTGATAATTTGTTATGCAAATTATTAAGTGCATAATTCACATAATCGTAAATAAATTCATTTAATAAAGGACAGGCGAAGCCGTGGATTTATCTGCGGGCTACCAACTAGTCTATAATACAATATCCGTATACGTCCGTCTGTCACGCAAAATGGTAACCGCAGTAGTGAGACACACGAAATGCAGTTAATAAAGGACAGGCGAAGACGTGGATTTATCCACGGGTTACCGACTAGAATATACATAAACCTCTCTCTTTAATGAGGTACAGTGTGGCACTAAATATGGCAGTTAATGTATCGTTTTAGAACATTTTAATTGTAATGTCATGTCCTTACCTGGAGCTGATCTTAAACTTATGCGCGACAATATATAAATGCACAAATGTAATTAATTTCTTCAGTAGATTAAGGGTAAAATTTCATGTTCCATGTTAAATGTTCCATGTTAAATGTTTCAAAAACTGAGTTTTTGAAACATTTAACATGGAACGTATTATTTGTTGACCCAAATGATCCTTCGGCCCACATTTTTTGTAGGTCATGGCTACTTCTTTTCAATAGCCATATATATACTGAGACTATAGTTTTTCTGAAAAATTATTTTTTATTGGCAGTATAAATACATCATCAGTCGATGGACTTTTTGTCCCCTTTTCACATCTCAATCCGTGTAACGAATCGATGTATAAATTGGACAATTTATGTCAACAGAATTAAAATTATAAACAACAGATGGCGTTTTTTCAGGCTGTAAAATAACGTTTTCAAAAGTTTCAGTGACTAAGTAAGAATATAAATTCTGAAAAACTGAGACCGAGATGTTCTATAACGCGGATGTTCTAGATGATTCATTCATGAAAAAGGTAACAGATGCTTGCCAACATTTTTGTTGTATTCTCTTTTGCCAACATGTTGCCAGCTACTAATTTGAGATAGCATGTTAGCCAACAAACGTTGGCGACCTATGTTAGCCCAAATGTTTTTCCGATTTGCGACCGCGTTTAGGTGTCGGTTGCGGACGCCCCACGAGGTTTTTGAGGTTTATCCTCCAAAATGTTTACCAACCGTGCAACGTTAAGGAGGGATTCTTATATATTATTGACATTGCGTTCATTGTTCTCTCCAACAAACATTCATGGAAGAAAGCTCTTTTTCTTTTTTTTGTCGTAATGTTAATAAAACGATATAAAGACCTCCATGATGGATGTAAAACCGGGCAACATGTTGCACAACCTTTCGATCAATAAATCAGGCAAACATGTTTGTATGGTTTGCTTTGCCATATTTTTTTCAAACAAAAAGCGGCCAACATTTTAACATGTTCATTCAAATGCTATTTAAAGCTTTCCTCCCACTTAAAAAAAGTTCATCTTATTCTGTTTATACTATGTTGAGAATTTGTATTTATTAAGTAAAATTCGAAATAATAAAGCTAACATAAAGCCACATTTTCTTATGTTTACAGCATGCTTCCTTCTCGAAAGTCGCCATTTTGTGATAAATTCTTTTCGGATTAAATCCAGTTTGACGTCATCTCCTGGATGGCAAAAAAATAAAAGGCTTCCTGAGCATGTTGCCGCAAAACGATAACTCAGAGAAAAAGAAGAAGAGTAAATTATTGCAACTAGATTAATTTTGTTAATAATTATAAAATGTGTTTTTGTGCTATGCCTTTTTGCAATAAGAATAATAGAAGTAGCGCTGGAAATCATTACTTCGCCAGCCTTTTAACAGGCAAGAAACAACGAGCTGCGTGTACTCATTAACAGAGTCGATACGCTTTCAAAGTCGAGTTTTAATCACTAGAATGTTTTAATCAACATTGACAAAAAAGGCTTTGGCAATTCTAAATCTCAGTATACTGGTCTTTGCATTAGGCCCTGGGATTGAGGTTGCCTGAATTGTTATTATAATAAGCCCAGGGTTGTGTTTTAGCTTGCACACTTCCTTTCTATTTTTACTTCCGCATGGTCGTGATTATTAACGCTGCCAATACTCTAGCCATAAAATGAAGTTTTCGGATTCACTGCCAGGTTTTGTAGACTTTCTACTGGCCGAAACTTCAAAACTAAGAAAGCCCACAACTTTTTCACGGGAACCCAGTTTTAAAAAGGGAAGTAAAAAACAAGTGTTTACTTATCTTCAGTATATACCTGTTACAAACTAATCTTCAGTACCCGTTACGAATGTTGAAAAACAAAACAACAACCACTTTGTATATATAAAAAGCTGGGCCACGGCAGAGTCAGCGAAATTATCATCCGGGAGTTGACGTCACAAGCCCTCTCGCGAAGGCATTTATTTACAATCAGGACACAAGATGGCGACTAGCACGAAGCTTCTTCTTCAGCTAATATTTTACAACTTTAACGACGAATATCTTGTGAACAAATCAAAATAAGTGCAAAAGAATTTTTTTTTTCGTTATTAGTACAATATTTTGAGTTGATTTTCGATTACTTTTTTTAAAGTGGGAGGTAAGCTTTAACTGTCTTTCGAGTGGATGTCAGAGTGTGAAGCAGCAGCCTGTTTGACAATCGTTCTCTTGATTGATAGATTATTTTTCTTTAGATTGGCTAAATGAAATGAATAGACCAAACCCAGCGAAAAAAGTACGAAAGCGATTTTCAAAGAGTTCGGCCGAAGCAGTAAGTCCTCTGTTTCTACATTTTATGGTGACTTAATTAAAAAAATAAAAACTAAAACGTCCGTTGGTGTTTTCAACTGATGTAAAACAAATGAATGTATGTTCATAACAATGATCTCAACGATATATAGATGCAGCTATTTGTTTTAAGAAAAGAGCAATGTGATGTATCTACCAAAAATAAAGTTTCTTTCTCTTTGTTAATTTTAAATTTTCAGCTAGCCAGCTAGCTAAAAGAATAATGATAGATAGATATAGCCTAAAGCAATTAATAGCACTCTGCGATACAAGTTGCCTCGCTAGTCTCTAAACCTTCGTGGTATGAAACTCCGCAATATACCCTCTCAAAAGGGAATCACTGTTGTGTATAAAGCCAGTTATTCATTGTTATTCATTATTTTAGTCCTTTAATATTCACGAAAATCAAAAGGCTAAAAGAAAAACACAACCCGGTGGTAAAAGTTCGCATGAAGAGGAAATAAAGCTATCAGTTTATGGTGGAAGCTCATCTTTGGTGAATATAGAGAGCTCACAAAACCAACAGAAGGATGATATCGCAGATGAAATTAATTATAACGATACAACGCAAGTAAACGCTTTCGCATTGGAAACAGGTGATATTGTAGACGTAAGTTCTCCTACTCAACATAGTGATGGTGGAAGTGACAGCCTAACAAAAGAAAGAAAACGCGATGCAATTTACACCAATGAAAACATTGAACACGTAATGCCTTCCAATGACAACGAAAATGAAAGAATGAAATTTCAGTTGTATAGCAAAGCCACAATACCACCTGCTGGTACAAATGCAGCGTTTAAAATACCTACTACAACAAACAAAGTGGACCCTTCTTCAACCAACACAGCTGAGGTTGATTTACAATTTGCTGCAAAAATGTATGGTAGCACAAAGTATTATAATGAACATCCTGACAAGGCAATGAGAACGAGGTTATCGGAGGATATATCTTCGATATCCCATCAAACGTCGTTGACGAGCGGGCAAAACTATGGAGAAAAAGAGCTCCGTGATGAAAAGAGTTTGCCATGTGACTGGAGAACATATCTCAATATGATTCTTCACAGATACAAATCAAGTACAGAGGTTAATATTTCAAGTTTTAAATTTATTTTATTACACAAAAATTGTTAAAACCTAACGACGGCTATAAATCCACATAAGAATGTTTCTTAGCATAACTAGAATTTCAATGCTATGGTTTACATCTTTCCTGTTAAGAGTAAAGATTCCAACCACTTTTGTTATTGCAACCTTTTCTTTTGTTGTGCTTGTGCGTCCAACAAATATTTTCTTTTTTTTAGGAAAAGTTTGAAGATGTTATGGAAAGGGTAGCTCCACTTTTATTTGAAAATTATTTACACGATAGATCAGGTAGAGTGATAAATAGCTATTGAGTATATCCATCTTTATGATAAACACTCTTCTTTATTTTTCGTGAAGGCAGTAGTTATTGAGACAAATTCAAGAAACAAATTTAACGGAAAAATGTATCTGCGCATGCTAAGTTTTGTTTGTCTTGACTACCTAATGTTTTTTCGTTTGATCCTTACTTGATATCTAATATGGACAGAACAACTCTTATTCAAAGGATGCCATACCACATGTAACGTATTTTTTCAGAATATAATTTTTTAGATAGGATTTAAATGAAGGGACATAGATCGTCCAACATTTCCTGGGATTAATTTCTGTTTTCCAAGCTACATGGCAAAATATGCTGTTAATATTACCAAAATTTTACTATCTGGTGTGTTGTATATTTTTTGTAGATCCTTTTATTCTAAAATTTATTAATCCGAACATACGTCAAACACGGGTGAAGAAAAATAGCAAGTTAGACATACAAAGCGAAGTAGATGTAATTGAACCTGCGGTTGCTATTCAAACGCAAAATATCAAGTTAAGACTGAAAGCAATCACAGAAATGAAAAATAGTACAGGTAAAAAACGTTCATTGCTTTTGGTCTGGCGGAATACATTTGTACCCACAAGTACACCTTTGCAAAGATATTGTCACTTTTGTCAGATTCATCATGATGAAAATAAATACTCTTTTGAAACCACATCTTTGTTTTTACGAGAAAGTAAACGAGCGCCCTGTCACTGCTTTAAAACTGGGAGATATTGAAATGAAGTAAAACTTGACATAGACTCAAAAGATGAAGCGCATACCTCTTTCGAAACATATTTTCCTAAATTCAATTTCCACGAGTTTATTTTATTCTTGTTTAGTGAGCAATAACACATCAAAGGAAGTTACAATACAGACCACAGAATACATCGCAAAGACGAAATGTACGGCTACCGAAGGTACAGACACGCATACAGTGGAAAAGGTTGTCTTAGCAACGGCATTGGGCGCACTTAGATCGAAGCGTAGAAATTCGAAAGCCTTCTCAGCATCGGGGATTGTCACAAATGAAGGGCTGAACGATATCAACTTGCTAATGAAAGTACTTCAAGACAAAGAGCAGTTGGATGACGTCACGAACGTAGAAATTTTACAGCTTGTAAACACATTGAGAGAGGAGTTGATGTTGAATGAGATTGAACAGGTTTTTGTATTGTTGTGTTATTAAAAAATGAAACTCGAACGCGTTAAATCAAGGACTTAAGATCTGCATATAAGTAGGTCTAAGCTCCTATCTCGGTAACCGGCAAGTCAAGCGATATTGGATTCGCTTTCCATTCTCTATGCACATATCTGTATCTTATTTATCAAAGAAACCAACTCTTACCGTAGCAGTACTTTAAACTTGGATTCTATCATTCGAAACATTCCATAAAATTTGTTTTTGCAACTGCCACCATTCTTTCACTCTGTTCATTTTAACAACATCCATATTTCCACTGATCTGTCGCATCTTTAATTTAGGTTCATGCTCCCCGTGATATAAGAATGAACTTAATACCCAGTCCTATGCGAAGAGACATGGTTCCAGGTGTAGCTGGAGAAAGAATAGTCAGCAAACTAAGAGTGTTGCCAAAGATAGATACAGTAAAAAAATCACAAGTAAATCGTATGAAAGCTATCCCCGAAAGACATGGGAACGCAACAGGTACTTATAAATTTTATTTTGTAATAATGGAATCAAAAAAGATCCGGAATAATCAAACCTGTATATAGTTGCACCTCATGTTGAATCGAAAAGAATCATCTACGTGAGGACTTAACTGCGTGCGTAAAATTTTAACCTCGGAATTTAAAACAATTCCTTTTTAAAGTCCTAAGTGTTTATACCTCGACCTAAGAGTTTCATTTAACGGCAGCCGACGATTGTTGCTTTGAGCAAGTCGCCAACGATGTGAATAAACACATTTTGATTTCCAAACTACGTCGTAATCGTACAAACAGCTTCACAAAACTTTAATATCTGATTACTGTTTTCATACTTGTTCTTAAGGGCGTTAATTTTACAGCGCAAATAAGAGAGTAATGCCCTACGAGTGCGAGCCCAGGGACTTCCTTATAAGGACTGGCTTAATAAAGCAGCATTTAATTAAGGCCGCTGGTGAATAAAAATTCGTAAGCATTTTAATAAATTAGTAGCCCTAAGATACAATCTCGTAAACAGTACAGCATCAATATTGTTAATATATAACGTCCCGATCAGTAAAATTAATTGTGTCGTTACGTTTTCTATCAGAGACGCCGCCTGGTATAACTCTCTTAGATATGCCGTTCAATACCTATTACAAGTGTATGATTTCTCAGTGATGATAAGTTAAAATAAAATTACATGTAATGACTTGCAAAGCAAAAACCTTTCAAAAAATTTGCAATTTTAATACACACATTATAGCTCGCAGATTGCGCTTGTTAAGCACGTGGATCGTCTGTGCATAGACTTCCGTCAACATTTAGTGTGTATAAACGCGTTGCATTAATGTGTCTCGATTTCATTTAATATGGATACTTCTTTGAAGTTAACAAGAATGAATCATGCTTTCCTGATTGATGCTTTTGCGCGCCACCATTAAATTACCAGCCCTTCCACACCCTTCAATACGACTGACAAATCAGAAAATAATGACACGACGGAGAATGATGTAATTAATTGATGTGTTAAGTAGCCTAATTACATATTTTTAATTGGTTGAGCGGTAGAACCTCCATGCTTGGGGCTACGTGCAAATTATGTCACGTGAAAAGCCACGCAGAGACGTAATTGTCCTTAAACGCCTAGACACAGAAATCAATGCTATTGTTTTATCTACAACATTTTTTGTTTTGGAACCCGATTTCAGCCCCCCTGCTGCCTCAACGCTGGTAAATTTCGTGTTCCTGTTTGTCGTAAGAGTTTATATGACCACCAACTAATTAAAAATATCCAGATATATTTTTTAAAGAATATTTGTTCCTCAAATCTACTGGTATTTCTGATTAGGCCCTGTGTCCTAGTATACAGAGTAGTTTGATTTCATCATAGTACAACTTTAGCCAATTCACAATGAACAATTCATCTTACCTTATCCTGCAATTTTAAATTTACTTCCGCCACTTTCTTGCCTATATTTTTGTTTGAATTGGATTAGAGCAGATTAGACATACGAAAATTATGCAACCGGTTAAACATCAAGCCGAATTTTCACTTAAAAAAATAATACGCGTATCGTACTGAAATCATTTGATCTCATAGGACAAGCTTGATCTTTTGATCGATATGTGTCAATACGTGTAAAATCATAATATGTCATGTTACAATATATCATCATATGTTACGTTACGGTTCGATACGTTGTATTACAAAGTGGAAATCTGGCTTAACACTGCACAAGGGTTTGCATCGTATCGTACGGAAAAAACCTGTTTAAACACTGGACCGGAATATCCATATCTTTGCGTAGGAGAGTTTTGCAGAATACTGTTTGTGTGCTATAAAATTTAGGTGAATGTTCATGATAAATTAAAGTGAATGTGCATCAATTTAGTTGTGGGTTAATTATGCTACGTCGCCTTCAGTAAAGTCTGTGTGTAATGCTTACAAGCAGGATGTTTTTTCGTCTTATTTGTTAAGCGGCAAGGTCACAATGTTAACTACGTAAATATGGCAGATAAGCACCAATACATTAAAAGAAGATCAGCAAACTCATTGCATTGTGGTTATAACTTAGAGGTCAAACAACTTGGAAACGGGTGGTAATAACTGACGTCATCTCCCTCGTGGGTAACTAGGGACCCCCTGGGACCAAACTTAGGTCAATTTCTCAAATATGCCTTAACCCGCCCCGTTCAAAAAAGAATTTAAACATCAATATCCATTCAATCGTTAGTCAAAAGGACATAATCCTATACATTATTTTGATCGGTATTCAAACTCTATACAATAGAGGTGACGGGTATAAAAGTTTCAAAAAATTGCTTCTGTAATTTGGTGGAACTTTGCTGACATCAACAAACCTTTTTAAACTGTAGTATCCCCTTAATCGCTATTCAAAACCACGCGATCCTATACATTATTTTGTTCAATATTCAAACTCTACACAAAATTGTGAAAACATTTCTTTGTGTATCACCGGGGTCATTGGTGACGTCATAAAAATTCAAAAAAGATAGACCTGTTAAAAAAGATAGACCTGCTAAGTGTATTTTTCCATGGATTTTATCAAGCATAATCGTTTGTATCAAATTAAAATCACCTCTGAAGGTTTTTAAGCATTCTTTTTTTTTTCATTTCCCACTTCTCCATACTAGTGATCGCTTGCAACATTATATTCTGCTTTTATAGTTTTCAAACAAAATGGACACACCAAATACGGCTTAATTCAATTCCATTGGACCACATACACTCCCCGTTATGACATGGATACAAACGAATATTGCAGATCTGCTCATCAAAACAAACCCGTTAATAAACCAGCTAAAGTTGCAGTAAAGAAGCAGGAAAAGAATCAGGTGACTCCACGTTTACCTTTCATTTGGAAGCGGAGGTTGAACAACACACCTATCAGTTGTCGTCCAAGTGGAATGCTCAATAATCATACTGTCCTACCTGCAATTGAAGCAGTTGGTAAGGATACGAAAATGTCGATAAGTCTACACACACTATTACCTTTGTAGAGAGAACTATCATCCTATAAAACAACCTTATTTTCTATTTATTCCTGATGTTATTATTTATATTTACCAAATAACGCTCTGCAAAATAGGTTTTCTACTCACATACTTTATCGCACAAAACCAGATTTTATTTTTACGGACTCCAACATGTATGATTTTTTTTTTAAGGTAAGTTATTCAGTGAGTGTCTTTTTTCAAGTTAAAATAAGCGTCTCCACCTAGAAATCAGGACTTCTACAATTGAACTTAGGGAACACACCATATAGCTGACACCTTATACTCATGAAAACGGCCGAATCAATCTTAAACTCTAATAAAAAGGTACTTGTTATAGCTGACCATATTTTGGGAACCGCGTGAAAATTTAATTTGAAAATAATCTATAGCAGAGACACCAAAGGAAATTAATAATGCGAAAAACAAGACACACAGAGGTCCTATATAAGCAACTTCAACTATAATTATAGGAACGAATAAACTAGCGAGCGAACCGCTGGGGATCCTTACGAGTGACAAATGACAACATGAACTGGGTATTCATTTCTTTAAAAACGTGGGGAACACATTTTTAGTGCGATGTTAATGTTGTTGTTATTGTCTGTTCAACGTAAACACAAACCGGAAATCCGATACCCCTTAACCTGTATACCTTGGATGCAATCAAATTCATAAAATATGCTGACACACGTGAAGTGGGACAAAATGATATTTCTAAGCAGTAAAAACACTATACAAAAACATATTTGTTATCACCGGATTTCCTTATCCGCTTAAGTGATTTGCTACTATAACATTTACAAACCTTAATTGAGTTCAAATGTGTTCAAATGTATTTGTTTGTTTCATAATTTAAAGAGTTACACCAAAGAGATAATTGGCAAACTTGCTTTCGGAAATTCATTTTGCGGGTTTGGTTAAGCCGGTCAAATTTTGTTGCATTTCAATTAAT
This sequence comes from Hydractinia symbiolongicarpus, assembly GCF_029227915.1. Classification (NCBI taxonomy): domain Eukaryota; kingdom Metazoa; phylum Cnidaria; class Hydrozoa; order Anthoathecata; family Hydractiniidae; genus Hydractinia; species Hydractinia symbiolongicarpus. Next base: position 18,954,354 of record NC_079882.1, on the reverse strand, counting down.
GAAATCATTCTAAAGTGATTTATCAATACTTGTCAGATCATTCTTTGAAGTTATTAACGGTCTTGGCTAGTATTGCTCGTTTCTATTGCTTGGAAGTTCTCTAATTATTTCTGGGTATTGTCCAAATAGGGAGAGAGAACAAACCCCTAGTGTATAATGGGCAGTCCCTAACATGTCTGTAGCAAAAAGTCGCTAACTGAGAAAATGTTCAGTGGTTTCTAAGTTGTTCCATATTCTTTGAAGCCCAGGAAAGATTTTTTTACATAACATGACTGCTTGGGAATGGAGTGCCCATATAGATGGTAGAATAGTGTAGCAATATGTCGACTGATTTCCCATCTTGTTGCATTACAACGCTAAATTAAAATTATCATGCAAAATTTAAAATATACTTTCATAAGTTAATATTCAATTTATAAATTTTTACCTATCAAATAAAATCTTAACGTTTCCTTCAAGTCACGTGGCTCATCCTCTTTCTAAATATCATTAAGATGAACCTAGTCGCGGAATGTTTAATGCAATGATATTACGGGATATGTTATTCAGTTCGAAGTTTTAACAGCTAGTGTAAACAGTGACTTAATTTTGCCTAAATACTTAATGTATTAAACAAACTCGTTATGGGAGCTTTTTTCTTTGTGTGTGATAGGCCTACCCATATTTCAATTCTGGTACTCTCTCTAGTGAAATAATTGAATTGAAAATCACAACAATATTTTTTTACTAGATGTTACTGATGATGGTTTTCAGGAAATACAGATTTATCAAACTGTCATGCGCTGTCTGAAATTAAAAAAGAATATTATCATTGAAAAACATTTTATAATAAGAAGATGTCATAGCATATTTTATTTCTAAAGATAATAAATTATAATTTTCAGAAAGCGCGCAAAAGGAAATTAAAAAAAAATCTTTAGATAGAGCTAACACATAACTTATACACGTTATTTTTTTAAAGGATACCTTTGAATCTGCACATGCCCACCAGTGAAGATTAGTGTTAATTTATATTTTTTATTTTCTTTTAAACGTTAAGTTGTTTGGACTTACCTGAAAAAAAAAGCAATGGAAATATTAGTTTCTGTGGGGCGTGCGATTCGAGTTGGCTGATTACGTCTTGTAAATTGATGGGGTACAGAGGTTTGCCAGTGCGGAACTTAAGATCTCTGTTTACCGCAATTGGCAAGAAAATGTTTTAGAGAAAGCGTTGGTAGTGAGGATAGGAATTGCACCCTGCTTTTAAAACAACAGTCTTGATCCAGGATGACTTTAACTTAATTGGGTGTTGGTGTACCTTATCGTCCTTAAGATTCCGGTCCTTTTTAGATCGTTCTTTATTATTAGCGATTTTAGGATACTTTCAGCCCAAGAAAATCTTAATCCACAATTTTTAAAATTCAAACAATATACATGACTCACTCGAGAAAGGCATTTACGAACAGGAATTTCTGTGCTATGTTACCTATCGCAACAAAGTGATGAAAACAAATTAATTTTTTCGGATGTTTTTGCAGTGTGTATATTACCCTCATAAAAAACTTAATTTGTTTGTTTGTCGCCGTTAATAGTTGCTAATTAGCAGTCGTTATAATTCTTATATGTTTTTATATTTGTTGTTATTGTTGTTGTTATTGTTATTATTGTTGTTGTTGTTGTTGTAGTTGTTGTTGGTGGTGATGTTGTTTTTGTTTTTGTTATTGTTGTTGTTGTTGTTGGTGGTGGTGGTGGTGGTGATAATGTTGTTGTTAGTGATGTTGTTATTATAAACGTGACTTTTAATAAACAGTCACCCTGTGTCCTGTTTTCTCGGATTCGAGCCCATAGTCAAAATTGTACATTCAATCGATACATTCCTAAAAAAATGTGATTTTGCTTCTTTCCATAAGCGTTAACGATTTAATAACATCATTTTGTGCTAAGTCAAATTGAATCTTAGGTTGATTACGGTAAAGATATTTTACCTACACAGAGTCGGGTACGCTTATAACGGTTGTACTAATTAATTTTAGCATGCATACAGTGCAATATTAATGACGTAAGATGTATTTATAGTTCACTTTTTCCATGTTTTACGAGATTGTCAATGTCTTCTTTAGTTTGTTAGCGCTAATAAAGAAATGCATTCATAAAGGTATAAATAGCAAAAATAATTACTTGAAACGTATACGGCGCTTAATTAATTGTCATGTAATATATCACAGATAATCAACCGTTTAAAAAAAGCTATTTTTTATAAGAAGCCGTTTTATTATGTGTCGTCAGTTCGTAATTAGGTGTCATTTCACTCGTGTATTTTTTAATAGGGGATTATTTTATATTTCCGTGATATTAACCTAATTTTTTCTTTCTGCATAATATCGGATTATATAACGCCTTCGCACGCCTTCACAACCTACAGCATTTGACCACGTATCTGCATTCTCTTTGTTGACAATAGATCCTTTTGTACATTTGTGTATTTATTCCTTAGGTATGCTACAGCTTTTTTTAAAATAGAATATAAAAAACAAATTCTTAAAAATCATAACCAACTTCGTTATGAAAACGGGGCCGGTATTAACAGTGCAGATGATACAGCGAAGGATGCATCATCAGCACTCTCCCAGCATTGAATTAAGTAGAAAAATTAATAAAAACACCAATGCTTATGCCAACTGCGACTTACCAAAACCTTAAAAAATTCTGTTTTCGAAAATCAAGGAATAATACATTATAGCCTCCCCTGGATATAGCTAATAAAAAACCAAGGATAGCTTACAAATAATGACACGATCAAAACAAAATGTTCACTACATTACAATTTTATAGATCCAAGCATCCCCCCTTTCGCGCAAACTTCGATGTTGCGTTTTAAAGTCTACCTTCTTCATTAAACCTTAGGCGTTTGTTAAATTCGTGGACTTTTTAAGGGGGTTTAATGTTAAAAATTTTATTTTTAGGTGTATCATTTATATTGATAGATGATAAATTTCATAATGCGTGAACAAAGAAATAAAACCAATAATTAAAATCGTACATAAACTGATAACTTTTGAACAATAGAGTTTTTTAGTTTATTGCTTTTGTTTAACTTAAACGAGGTATTTGTTTTTGTTTTTTTTACTTATTGAAGACTCTTCGCATAAACAGACACCAGTCTAAGGAAATAGCAATGACTTCGCGATTCTCTTGCTCGTGCGTGCAAGAATTTATTTTAATAATAGGTTTTTATGCCTTGTGTATGCTTGCGGTTTAAATGAAACGTTAAATATGTTGAACGGAACGTGGCATTGTCCAGAAAATTGGTTGAAATTAAAAAAAATTAAGAAGAAAAACGCAAATTGGGATAGCCAATTATCTTTTTTGCTAATGGCAAACGTGCCCAAAGTAGTATGATGAAATATACGACATTCAACGAATTGGAAGTGTGCAGCAATTTTGTAAGACTTTCAAAATCCGTATTTTAAATTCTTAGCGCGATATTTTAACTTTTAAGAAAAAATAACTGTTCTTTCCAAAAATGGGTTTCCTAGCGCCTATAAAATAAAACAACATTGAAACACGTACTTAAGCGGTGAAAAAACGAGCCCGCCATAACTCCTGGGAAGTAGATTGTTATGAAAAATGCACCCTTGTTCTAGAGAAGATTGAATCTGGCTACCCAATGGTACCAAACACGAACTATCTAGATCTTATCTTAACCACTTGGCACCTCATATTTTGGAAAGCTAATTCACTGTTTCCTTTATGTAACCAATATATATATTCTGTCTTTTTTGCATAACTTACAATAAACTAAATGCCGTTCTCTGTTCTTTTTTGATAAATATGTTCTGTTTATACGCCACGTTTTGTTTACCGCTAACACGCTGCCATTTTTCAAAATTTGTGCCTTAATTACCTGCCTCATTGTGGTCACACCCGTTTAAATTATAAAGCTATTTTACAATTTATATCATGCGTTCGGCCAATTATCACTGGTAAAAACTGGTAAGCCACGAAATTTTGCGACCTTAACCAAACACTGACATCTCGCTTAGCAGTAGAACTGAATTATCTTCAACTCTTGATTACGCAGCTCGGTTTTAAAATAGCTAAAGTTCAAGTACGAAAAAGTGTCAGCCATCCTTGGTGAACTCATAAAGAATAGAAACAAATAAGACAAGCACATATACAGCTGAAATAGAATATTTTGTTGTTGCAGTCGAAGTATATACATATATGGCATCCTATCATATTTACAATATAAAACTTTAAAAATCTGTACACAATATGTATCGTAGAAGTTGTTCATATGTCGATTTTCTGAGCGTCAACCAGTTGAACGTCACAGAATTCCTACAAAACGTAGTAGGTGGCGTCCAACATCATTTAATAGAAACGACGTCTAATTTGATTTAGCAGTCATTTCTTTACTTTCCATGAATTAGCCGCTTAAGCTTTCTGGTTTGTGGTAAAGCACACCAAGTTTCAGTGTAACTGACCAACCGTGACAAAACTAGCCTGATGTATTTATTTTATGTCTTTTTGTAGTTGTCGTCAATAAGGTCAACATTAAGTTTTTGTGGCTGATCCCTTTGTATCAGCTTGCCCTCTTCGGTAATACTATTGACTAAATTTTTTTCTCTCGGCTCGTCGTTTTGTTGGTTGCGGAACTTCCGCCTTCTTTTTTTACTTCTGCAGAAATGCTGTTTCACTTCTTGGCGACACGTTTGACATTTTACCTTGCAACACCAAATGAACGAACAGTTGCAATTACTTTCAACCCAAACCTTGAGGAAAAAGAAAAAGAGAATTATCTAAACGTTGTTAATTATGTTAAATACCTTATCGAACATCTACACGCCGACCTTTTTGTAAAGGATTGCAAAAAAGCATAACCAATCGAGGAAAAATACCTTATTTGGTTATCTTACCTTCTTAGTGTGAAATCCCATTCCACAGCACATAATCTCGCATCCATCCGTCCCTGGTGATGTTTTATTGCACCTTCTTCCCGCAACTCCAAGAGTACCTTCTTTCAAATCTTTAACACAATAATCAGGCGATAATTCAAGGAAAACTAAATTCCGCTTTCTTATTTTCTCGGCAGAAATTTTCGGCACTAAGCTGTTCTGGGTTTGGTCCAACACCGCAGCAACAGCACTCTCATAAGCGTTATGCAGATGATCTCCGACGCGGTAAAACTCTGATAAGGTGTAGCGACATGTCTTGACATTGCATGAACCAGAAACGCCATGACACGTGCATTCCAATTTGACGTTTTCCTTTACAGCCTAAGAAGAAAATCATCGTTGTTTTAAAAGCTGCAAAAATAGGACGATAAATGATAGAAAGACTGGACACTTCCATAACAACTTCTGTGTCTCGGGTACGCCTTTTTAAGTTAGTTTTGAAATATTTAATTATTGTTATCGCCGCATTGTCTATGTGTGGTTTTAACTGTATAATTTGTTAGGTATTTAAAACTTGTTTACACTTTTCTCTTTTCTTAAAAACAAAATCAGAAAATTAAACTTAATGTGAGGTCTATTAAATGTCACAGAAACTGCGTAAGCATTGCTAATTCAACTTAGGGGTAGAGAGTCTTTTAACTATAATCACTTACCAGTCTTCCAGCTAGATTGTTTTGTTTGTTCATGAGTACCCTTGCATCATTTCCAATTTCACGTGCATCAAGAAATTTCTGCGTAAATGTCATGCCAAACTTGACATTATCGTTGCAGCTGTTCCATTGAAAATCTTTCCCTTTCCGTCCAGCATTTTTGTAGTCGCAAGTGCAGGCTCGATGGTATTTGTCAGAATTGCATGCTTGAGTGACCTTAACTACAACTCCAGCTGATGTTATGGCTTGGAAAAATGCAGCTTCCCTATTGGCTATAAAAAAGCGAGAACATTTATAAAAGTTTTGTATGGAAACATATAATTTTATATTTAAAGAAAAGTGACCTTTATTAATATCTGTAGCAGCCTACGAAGTAGCATCGTACCTTGACTGGTCAATAAACCGAGCAGTCCTTTCTGTCTTGGATCAACATGAGAACAATTCCATTTTGAAGTAGAGAACTGATGTTGACATTCTGATAAACCAAGATGGGCACCATTTGCCACAACTCTCATTAGTGATGGATACTTTCTGCATAATACTTTCTGTTCTTTCACTAAACCTGCTATATTGTTGCAACTGCCCATCGACCCAATGGATATCACTTGTGAACTTAAACTTTGAAGCCTAAAAGAAAGACGTGTGACCATACAGTTTTACGTAGTCCAGTTTAACTAAAGTGAATGGTGAACACACAGTCCACAGAATTTTAAGTTGAGTTTGACATCTTAAAAGGCAGCATAGGAAATTATGAGAAAATAAAAAATAAAAATATGCAATGCCAAAGACTCATAAAGCAACACAAGTAAATGTTAATGCAAACAAAACCAATTCTTTTTAATTTCTTTTACAGCTTTAATCAAATGAGACCCACTGGTGGTTAACGCTTTTCTGGCATTTTTGCAAAAAAATTATTGCCATTGTACCAGTGGTAAAATAAAGATTTTCCCTTGACGCGAACGGCGTGGCATATCGTTCATAGTTTTTTTTAATTTGTGCAATTAAACGAGGAAAACATGGTTGATAAAAAAGTCGTAGAAATTTAGGTTATTCCTTAAACTATTTTGTGGGCTGTGCGTATCACACAAGATTAAATTTTGTCGTTCTGCTTTTGTTATGCATTTTTTTCAATCCTATTAAAAGGTTAACATTAAGTTTAATATCGAAATCGCTGTTCCAACCACAAACAGTTTACTTGTATTATTTTTATACCTTGGTAATGAGTAAACATTTAGCGGCTTGTGTTTGCTTCGTAATTCCTCAGGATATGTTTAAATGTGTTACATTTATCTGAAATGACGCCGTTGTTAAAATAAAATAGTTCCTAACGTTCCCTGCATGCCATTGGCAAGATAACATCGACTTTGGTTTTTTTGTTTCGAATGATACATCCGTCTTTTACGTCATAAAACTAATCAGGGACTAAATTGTTTTAAAAAAAGGCACCGCGGTCAGAAGATATAATTGCTGGTCCAACCCTTATGTATATACGGTTTAAAAAATAACAATTAAGAAGGAAATAAAGAAATAATTAGTGTTATAATTAAATCAATTAAAATGAAATGCCAAAGTGTTTCATATTTCTTTAGATTTTTCATCTTAGAGTTACATTTTGCCTATTTCATTTCTGTATGATAGCAAATGGGCGCGTGTTGGTTTAACAGGGTTAACTATATGCAGAGATTGTTGACCGCGGAGTGACAATTTTAAGTATAGAATGTTTTACGACCGGTTTCCTGACAATTTCCTTTTCATCAGTATGAATGAAATTATACAAAAGCTTTTTTTGGAATTGTTTTTTTTTTCAATGTAGGAATTTTGCGAAGATTCGGAAGTAAAGACCTCCTTTAGCTATTTTTTTTAACAGACGTTTTTTATTTAAGAAAACTAACAAAGAAAATGAAATACCGATTGAAGAAGACCGTGTTACAAGAATGCAGAATTCAAATAGGTCAATTTTTTACATCTTTTTTAATTTGGCTTCTCGCCAAAAATCACATTACGTTGTAGCAATATTAATATTTTGGAATGCTAAGATTTTAAGAACCTTGGCAGTTTTCAAAAATCACCTAGGGACAATTTTTAGGGCAATTATATTTCCGGCTGATCTAGATGCATTGAGACAACCCGAGTTTTTGTCACGTTTTTGTGTTTTACCGTTTTACGCGTTTTGTTTACAGGCACAAAGTAGAACTACCAGTTTTTGTCATTTCTTACATTTGGTTAACTACACATCATTAAACGTTCCATTTTCCTTTTTTAAAAGCCATCAAGAATCAACAAAATGTTTTGGTCATGAATTTTTTTAATGTATATAGCTAATTAAGTTTTCTGACGAGGTTGACTATTTTCTTTTTTACTGAACTCATAAAACAGACCGTCAAAGATAATTACAAGTAAATGATGCGTATACAAAGAGTTTTACAAATTTGTTTTAATGAAAGACATAAGTTTGACATAAAAAAAGTTTTTTTTTTTTCGGCTCGCTTAATTAGTAAATGACTTTTCATATTCTCAAAAAAACAGCTGAGTAAACAAGAAAGTTACTGTATTGTTCTGTTATGGAATTTATTTCGTGAGACTGTAAATTTCAAACTTTTCCGATTGATGTCAAATCATGATTTTTCTTTATTTAGGAAGGGATATATTACTGCTTTTTATGTGCTTTTTTGTGGTATTTGCATTTTTCATTGTACTCTAATTTTTGAGAGATCTTCAACAAGACCCATCGCTCTCATAAAAATATTTCCGGGCAACCTATCGGATAAAAAAAAGAAACTCGCATTAAGTCTTTTGAAATTCGCTTGATATGGCAAGGAGAGTTCACAAGATACAAATAAGACATCTATTTTAGCACTTAGCATATTCCTACTATAAAAACTGTTTTCTTTTTCTAACGTACGAATCGCTTTGCGCCCTTTGTTTATGTACATCAACACAAGCAAACAATCACTCTAATGGAATGTAAATAAAAATATCGGATGGATAAACCGACAAATTGAAACAAATTTTCCCACAATGTTTATTTCCATCTATTCACTAAATTTTATAATAACATGTAAAGAACAAAGAAACGCTGATATTAATTCTAGTATGTGAAACCATAAAACGTCTTGCTGTGAAGTTTATGATATCATGCTTTGAGCTGCACAAGACTGATTAAACGTCTGTACTGCATAGTCACAGCAGGTGACTTTTCAATGTATTTTGTAGTAAACCGCCTTCCCTAGCATGAAGTAAGGCTAAGACCGCCTTTTTTTCTGCTTTTACTTAATACGGAATCAAATTTATATCAAAATATGACATTGATATTCAAAATATGTATATCCTACATGACGACTATTGTTATGTCTCAACTAAAGCACAACAAAGTTTTTCAGGAAAGTAAAATTATATGAACATTTATTCTAGAAGCACTGCGATAACTCTAAACTTCCGAAAAATATTTTTTTATAAAAAAGTGTATTATAATGTCATAGAAGAGCAAAAAATAAACAAACAAATAAAATTGTTAAAAATGGACCTACCACCAACTCGTCGTCACTTGATGAATAAGCGTTAAGAAGACGATAAGAGAATGTCCACTGCCAAATGCTTTCATCTTTGTTGAAATTAATTATAATAAATTGATTTCCTCTTGTTAGTATTTTTGTCTACAACATACAAGACGAAAAGTTTAACATTGATAAAAATTGTGTCACAATGTATCGTATATGTAACACATTTTTGACATGTCATTGACTGTTAGAAAAACAGAAAACATACATGCATAATAACAAAAAATTTCAAGTTATTTAAAAATCTCGGAAGTTTCCTTATATAAAAAAATTTTTTCTCAAGGAAGCACTCCCAATGAAACTATTTCAGGCACGCTAAATAACAACCAACACTACATGCTAGTATGCGATTTTTTCCGACAAAAGCACGCACATCTAAATACATATCGCAACCCAGTCAGTTCAAAACACTGTCGTTATCTCGATATTCAATATACGACTTCATGTTCCCTTTCCATCATTACAACTAGCAGCTTTACATCTGGACGAAAAAAATACCGAATAGAAAAATTCTTCATCATGTTGACAATCCCTAAGGAATCATTACATCATGACACATATTTACCCCGGATCGTTTTATCTCACCGATGACAAATGATCCCAACTCTCTCCAAGGGGTGCATATTCAGATGGTACGAATTCCTACTAATTATATTGTACAATACACCCGAGAAAACATCAAACGTATTCCGCGCGATGTCTTCGATGAAAGAAATTTCAGTGATATTAAACATTTAGAAATGTGGCCATGCTTATAAAGACTTGATTGATTTGTCTTTTACAGTTTATTACTAAACTCATTAAAAGCCAATTATATCGGTTATCCCGAGGCAAACATAACTTCTCATTTAAGACAATGACGGCAGCTCTGTCTATTTTCTAGCCATCAATAAAAGATTTGATAACCGTGTTTTTATAGGTTTTACGTTGAACAGTTTCGTTACCAAACCCTTTTTTCAGCACTTTTATCACCTACTTAAATTAATTGTGTTCGAAGTTTGTATATCAAATAATAATCATACATGACCTGTTGCCATGGTGAATGTATTATTCGTCCGGGGGAGTTAACGCTCAGTACGTTTGTGGCTTCCGATGGTTTCGGCTGCGCTCTTTATCACACAACGACGATGGATGAGTTAACAGTCCGTATTCAAATTATGACAAACGCTAATCCTTGTGGTCGCGTGGAATCCATCAATATATTACGAAAACCTCGTTCTCAAGCGGAAACTGTCAGTAACAATGCTTTTTACTTTTTATTAAAGGATATTACTGACTTCCTGACTTTTCTTTTGAAGTGAAAATTTCACATTCAATGTGACTAATACATTTCCTTTTCACGACCCTGCGACGCAGATATCTCTCCTAGCGTTTCATGTAAATTTTGCAATATTGTCGGGCTCGGAGGTACATCTTTTCCTTTTTAGCGAGGATTTAACGAGGATTCTTAGATTGCTGAGAAAAATAGTATTTTTTGAGACAAAGACATTCATACTAATATGACAAATCTCATCATTTTTCACGTGTCTAAACGATCTCTCCTTAGGAACAGCCAACCACGATAAAACTGAAAAGAAGATTTTCCATTACACAACAATACAACTGAAACACATGGTAAAATTATGATTATAATTGCAGGATTACATTCATATATTGAAGACGTATTAGCTTTATCATTATTTTACTTCGGTAAATACAATTTGAGTCTGCATTCTGTTGCATTACAAGAACTCTACAACAGCCCACTAACTGGATTTTAATTCTACTAGCACACTTCTCTCTTGGTCAACAATTCTTAACAACATCCAAGAATTCTCCTTCTTCATCTTACTTTTAAAAACACTGTTCCCTCATACAAACAAGTTTTTTTTTTTTTTACTTTTTCTGCTAAACTTTTATTCTCAGCAAGGTTGCTCATGCTTCGTCCAATGTTTTATTTCAACACGCATGCCATTCAATTTTTGTTGGCGGAATTTCCTGATCAATTTAAACGAAACAGTATAAACTGACATTTTTTTCATTTATTTAAACGGGTGAAACGCACCTGTTTACACGATCCCGATAGGAACAGCAGTAGCCAGAAGGTAAAAAACGACCAATCTGGTTGTTTGTTAAGCATTGTTAAGCGAGTTTAGATTTTTTTACAATATATCTTTTTATAAAAATGAAAGTTTGAAAAAATATCATCGGTATTCTTTCAATGATAAAAAAAATGTTTTCACGAAAATAAATTTTGCGATAAGAATGAAAAATGTTCATTGACAATCGCGAAAAAATTAAGGCGATGGACTAACAATCTTGCAACCTATTTTATATCGAATGTGTGCACTTGTAGTCATCGCTATTTTTAACGTAGATGGACACCAAGCTTTAGAAGTCTTTAATCAAGAAGGTTTGAACGTCGTTGCTTTGATTTAGCTTATTTCATAAAGAGTTTAGAAGATTCTTTGACACAAGATGAAAATGTGATTCATTTCGCGATGTATCATAGAATTTGACAGACTATTTCTTTCTCTCGCAAAAAACCTGTGAAATTTCGAAATTATTTTGTTGACCTATTACATGGCAAATGTCACTTAAACTCAGCAGAACAAATCGTCAGATTATCCAAGTAGTTTAAAAAAAGCATTATCACGGGAAGTACAGAAGCAGGATTAATCACATTATTTACCAGACAATCTGTTTTTAATCTTATTTTAATTCCATGAGTTCTTTATTCCTCTTGCATTGTTAGAGATGTGAAAGTAAGCATACCTTAGCTTTACTAAAACACTAAGTGAAAAATATCTTCAAGTACAAAGAAATAAAAATGGCTATTGAATCATCATAGAAAATTACAACGCAAACCAAATATCATTATATGTTTCGAGTGGCGCAAAAACCTTAAAGTTAACCGTTAAACTTTTTTCACAAAACTCGAAATATTCAAGGTTATGTTCACCGACAATTTTTCGTCTTTGAACCCTATTTCTAGACACCTGGTACCTTATCGTTGGTGAACGTGAGTACTGCTTGCTAAAATTTAAATTCTTTTTCATATGGGTCTGTGATCACAAGTTATGGGTAACTGGGGATCACTCACTTATGGCGTAGGGGTTAAACAGAACGTCAGGACAAAGGGACAATAATATAGTGTATGATTAGTAATTTTTCTTAATAATTTAACCTTGGGCTTCAATTAAGCTTGGGTTGTTACTTATATTTTAAGCATAATTTTTATTCAAATTTAGCCGAACGTGGCATAGAAGATGGTGCGTACGGAAAAAATCGTGTGAACAAAGCAAGCATACATGCGTTTTAGCATTAATGCAAGAGCATTGTCATTTTTACAAAGCAACGAAACACATGCTGATGGGTCAAACGCAGACAATTAGAAACACGTTAACATTACGTAAGCAAAATTATTTACCAGTTTGCTTTCCCTTCAATGACATAGCATGGTTAAAAGGTGATAGTAAGGAACAACAAAGACCGTTGATAATTTTTGCGGTTTCAGTTTCTATGACCGTGCAAGTCAATTTGATTTCATTTAATCCGATTACAATATAACTTCTTGACCCTTTTTTCTTCGGATATGAATGGTATTTTAACTGAGGCTCAAGGTTGCTTAATTTTCTTCATTTCACAGGCTCAACTGTTAGTTGTTGCTCGTTAACTAGCTATCTGGAACGTGGCTAGAGCCAATCGAAATTAAAATCCAGTTTAATCGCGTTTTTTTTATGGAACTTACATAACTTTTAAAGCAGAATATGTCTGGGAAACTATTGTTTTTTTTATAATTTCTGCTTTTGTTCTTTTATACAACATTTGGAGGAAGATGCATCTACTTTAGGCTAGGTTATTGTTTGTCTGTTGCTTTTTGAAAGATTTGAGTCTCGTGTTGCTTGTAAAATGTTTCTTATGAAAAAGAAGTGTAGACTAACACGACAAATGGCGCTGCTTACCTAGCGCAGCTAACAAGGACCAGGTCTATGGTACTAAAATACACTTGATCTATCTCAAGACTTTTTAAGCATTGATGGTTGCGTGATGCGGCATGTATGTTGTCCCCTACATATCATTTAGGTAGAAGCTTAACAAGTAGTTTTCACTCGGATTAAAAAATTTAAAAGAAACTGGGGACAAGGTTACCGGACAGGGGGTTTTAGCAAAGAAAAGAAACAAATATAACAAATCAAAGAATAATAATATAATTTTTAGAAATCATTTAACGTCAAAAAGGACAATCAATTATCAATCTTTTATAATTTTATAGCATCAATGTTTGTCATGTAAGCATGTTAAAGTACATGGAAATTTCCGTTGAGGATATTGGTTTTTAATTAATAGCTTTTAGTTTCACAAAATCATGTGCTGATCGTTTGTTCTCTTTTGTCATCAAAGCATTTGCTAGACACAAGCGGAAAATTGCGTTGATTGTATTTACGCGCACCAATTTCCTATGCATACATAGGGCGGTATCAAGAAGATGAAATTTACAAGCACTAACGATGTGGGGGAAATTTGCATGTATAGTGATCGAGTAACAAATTATAATATGAATGAAACTTGTCATCCACTGCCGAGTTATATGGTCTGTATAAACAATCGCTGACATGAATAATTTTTAAGGGTAAAAATTACAAGTTGTTTTTAATGTGAATTATATAAATAAATTCCTTTTTACGATATACCCCTTGATGCCTAGAAAAATAACATAATGACGTCAGCATTTATTGCATTTAAAGCTCCAATTTGAGCTACGAAATTCGTGCAAGCACAGCGATCGCTTAACTAGAAAACCACCCAAGATATCAACTCTATTCAGGGGCGGATCTAGGGTTAGGCAGCCTAGGCAATTGCCTAAGCCTAAGCTTGGGCAAAAAAAAGGAAAATATGCCATATAGCATAACTTGTGAAAGTAATAAATATTTTTGTAAATTTGTCTTGTAGTGCTAACTTTGCTTCGCCAACCTGGATGCGCGTTGTTAGGAACTGTTTTTTTTTAAAAATTCAATAAGAAGTAAACCCGGGGCGATTTTAGGCAAGATACCGATTCGCCTAAAACGTCCGTGGGTTTCCAAGTTTTAAATGAATGAAAATCACGGGTGGAAGAAAAAACGCCTAAAACGTCCGTGGGTTTTCAACTTCAAATGAATGGAATTCTTAAATCGGAAGAAAAAACGCCTAAAACGTCCGTGGGTCTTCAACTTCAAATGAATAGAATTCTAAAACCGAGAAGAAAAACGCCTAAAACGACCGCGGGTAAGTTTTACATAAATCTCTGTGCGGCCAAGGGTGTGTCCTTCTTTTTCAACATGGATTCCCTTGATCAGGAGTACACTGTTGAAGAAGCTTTCAAGTCAAATGATTTGAATAAATTGAATGAGTTGTATGCAAAATTGAAAAAAGAAATTCTGGATTCAGCTACCTTTTCGGATAATGAGAGGATTAATAATGTTGGAAAGAAGTATTTTCGCGATCTAGTTGCTGAAACCTTTATTCCAACCTTTGCTAAAGACAAATTTATTGCTTTGAAGTAAGTAGCTAGATAATTTTTGTAGCTTTTTCTGTCTTGAGTATTAGGTACCTCTTTGTGAAAAACATTAAAAGTTATTAAGCACCAGCACTGATTGTTATGAAATAATTAACCCCCACCTCCACAGATGTTCTTACAAAACGTGTTATTAAATCTTTCTTATCAAAACAAAAGCTTCAATTAATAACCTCGTTCATATGAATAGTTTGTTTTTTTAAAAACAAGATAACTGAGACAAGTGTAATCTTGTTTTATGTTTTGATGAGTTTGTTAAGTTTAGTATGGAGTATAGCTAGCCAGCAGCTGCTTGTGTGATAGTTGGGAATTTTGTTTAATTTTTAACTTTTACTTTCTTTAGGTCACAAGCCTCAGGTAACTGTTTATACAGCTCTGTATCTTTGTTTTTGTGTGGAGATAACTCTCTTGTTCGAAAACTAAGAACTTTGACATCGTTAGAACTGTATTTAAATAGTGGCTTTTATATAAAGCATCCCACTATAATTTCGGCATATGAGAAAGGCAAAGGAGTTTATTTTAACAATTTCAGAAACATTTTAGGTGGTCTCTTAGTTTCACATGCTGCTTTAGATTCAGGTAAAACTGCTGATGCTTTAATTAAAGTAGAGGCAATGCATAATATAAAAAACTTTGAGTGGTGTAGTTTTGTTTGTGTTCTTGCACTGTCCTCAGCAATTTCGAGGAACATCATTACACTATATCCAGACTGTGGTCACGCAAAATTGAAACTTCTTTACAGTCAAAATATTGAACCTAGAGATTCTGCAGTTTCTTCTACAAGTCTTCACATTTTACTTTGTTATTGTGGTACTTTACCGACACAAATTGAATTTAAACATAATCATTTTGTGCCTCTATTATGTGGTGTACATCCAAAAAGAAAAATCAAGCAACCATTGCCAAAACCTGTGATTAAAAAAAATAAGCAGTCAAAATTGCCTTTCTGGGTAAATAGACATGGCATGAATGACCTAGGTATTGCTTCTGACAGACCTACAGTAACATTTCCTGCTGTCAATATGTCAACCAAAACAAAAAATATTCCAATGTCATCAAGTTCTACTGTTAAATCAGTGACTAGTATTAGTCCTGTAACTAAGCAATCCTCTGGAGGTGCAATAAGTTCTATTATTTCTGTGTCAACCGAAATAACCTTAGCCAACGATATAGCTTCGTATATGAATAAAGTTCAAAACATGGAATATTCAGAAATAATTAAATTAATAAACGAAGTTTTCATCCCTGATAATAACTATAAATTTCCTGTTAAAGATGGTCGTTCCTTTAAATTTGATTGGTTAAAACAATACACCTGGCTTTGTTATTCACCTGCTTATGATGGTGGTTACTGTTTGCCATGTGTTCTTTTTGGAAATAAGTTTCCTAATTTGTTAAAAAACATAAGAAATCTGGTAACACAGCCTGTTAATGCAAAACGTTGTGCTACAACGTTGTTCAAAAACCATGAAAAAACATCTAGCTCTGTAAAAAGTCTTCACCAGGCAACATTTTCACTGTTTACAACATATTTGAGCCAGCATTCTGGTAAAAGCAAACCAATTTCTGAACTTGTTGATCAGCAAATAAGTAAACAGATTTCTGAAAATAAAGCCAAACTTGAGCCAATCATCGATACAATTTTGTTGTGTGGAAGACTAAATATCCCTTTAAGAGGTCATAGAGATGATAGCAGTTATCATCCTGAAGTAGGCAGTTACTCATCTGGGGGAGTAGGTAATTTCATAGAAATTTTAAATTATAGAGCTCGTGCAAACCCTGTTTTCAAAGAAACTCTTGACAACAGTGCAAAAAATGCTACCTACATTTCAAAAACAGCTCAGAATGAGTTGATTAATTGTATTGGTGAAGTCATCACTGAAAAAATTGTTCTTGAAATAAAAGGCAGTAAATTTTTTTCTATTCTTGGTGATGAATGCATGGACAGTTCATGCAAAGAGCAATTTTCTCTTTGTATAAGGTTTGTTGACCAAAATTGTGATGTTAGGGAAGAATTTTTAAGACTGGTTCATTGTGGGGAAGGTTTGTCAGGTGATGGTTTATGTAAAATTGTCCTAAAATGTCTCGCAGAAGATCTTCAGCTAAATATAATGGATTGTAGAGGTCAAGGTTACGATGGTGCAGGTTCAGTGGCAGGTTTTAGAAATGGTTTGGCAGCAAGAATCCTACGCATAAACCGAAAAGCCTTGTATACGCATTGCCATAGCCATCGATTAAATTTAGCAATCTGTAAAACCTGTGGCATTCAAGCAGTTGAGAATGTTATGGGACAGATTAGAGACATTTCATTTTTTTTTAATTACTCTGAAACTAGGCGGTTGATTTTAGAACGTAATATCAAGGAACACTGTCCATCAGCTACAAAATATAAATTATTTAATGTTTGTGCAACAAGGTGGGTTGAGAGAATTAAAGGTATGGAGGTATTTAATGACCTTTATGTAGCTATTGTAAACACATTAGATGAAATGAATTTAAATTTAAATCATGTTTGTAATGCTGACACATCCTCTAAAGCTCTTCCTTTTTTAAAAGTCCTAACCTCATTTGATTTCATGGCTACATTTATGATCACTAAAAATATTTTTTTGATGACTTTACAAGTAACTGAGCTTTTACAAAGCAGAGCAAATGATATCATGGATGGTATACACATGATAGATGCTCTCAAGTCTCGTACTACCATGGTTAGAAACAACATTGACTACTACCATGAAAAGTGGTACAAAGAAGCTTCTGATCTTGCTAAGGAACTACATGTTACTGAGGCAAGTCCTCGAACCTCGGGTATAACACTTTTTAGATCCAACACACCATCAGAAAATCCTTCTGATCATTATAAAAGGAATATTACAATACCTATGTTGGATCATTTACATTCCGAACTTACTGGCAGGTTTGAAGAAAAAGCATTGTCTTGCTATAGTGGGCTAGCTATTCTCCCAGAAAAAATGCTGAGTCTTATCAAAGAAAATGTAGATTGGAAAAAAAGGTTCAATGCTTTCTTTCAATTCTATCTAGAAGACTTGCCCAATGTTCAATCTATCGAACATGAATTGGAACTTTGGGAAATTTACTGGAAATCATATGAAGGGCCTATACCTAACAACATTTCCTCCACATTGAAATCTGTCAATTTTACTGGGTTTGAAAATGTAAAAGTGGCCTTGAGAATTTTAGCCACTTTACCTGTGACTTCTTGCGAGTGTGAAAGGACATTTTCAGCCATGAAGAGGTTAAAAACATTTACTCGCACAACCATGGACTCAGATAGACTAAATGGCTTAGCCTTAATGCATGTACATCAAAACATCATTCCTAATATTTCTGATGTTATTGAGAAATTTTCATTGAAAAATAGACGATTAAACTTTAAGTGAATTACATTATTACCTTCTTCATAAAACCTTACTTCAAGTTATTGTAGAACACTTCTTTTATTATATATACATATGTACCTCTTATTTTACCATACCTATTCTTTTGCCTAAATTATACTTATATTAGTATATGCCTTATCATTGCCTAAATTATACTTACATTTTTATGTACTTACCTTACCTATTTTTGACAAAAATGTTTTCTGTAACTTTAATTCTCGAGTTGCCTTTGTGGCCTCTCCTGGAAGCAATTGACTGTAACAAAGCACCTCCAGAGTAAGGTCCAAATTTCACAATCAATTTACGTAATTACTTAAGTTCTGTTTTTCCTAAATTTTGTGTGTTTTTTATTATGATTGTTTTTACCTTTAGCCTTTTACCCTATCATTTTGACTGGTCTTGATGCAAATAATTGTATCTGTTGAGTGGCGCTCCATTCACTTCATGGTTTGTTGTTTGACAATTGATCATTTATTTTGATTTCAATGCTAGATTCATTCGTCCATTGGTATTACTTCTGTTTCTGCTTATATACAAGTGAAGAAGAAAGAAGAAAGAAGAAAAATTGTTTGCCTGGTTATTAGATTAACCTCAAATTTATAAAAAACATTATTCTGGCATATACAAAACGTCGGAAGATAGTAAAAAGACGGGAGTAGTTATCGCATTATGTATCAAAACTTTTATTTGTATTTTATATTATTATATAGCCTTAGTAGCCGAAAAGCACTTGTTACCACCTCGAAAACCTCTTTCTGGTCTTCTGGTATCTCGTAAAAAAAATTGAAAAAAAAACAAAATTTGCCTAACCATAAAAAAATCCTAGATCCGCCTCTGCTATTCTCATGCTGAGCGCTAAGCAGAAAGGATTTTATAGTCTCTGGCATGATTCCGCCGGGGTTTAAACCTAAGACCTCCCGCACTGGAAGCAAACGCTTTACTATAAGGCTACCAGTCGGTTAATACACTGCAAATGTTTTTAATTTCTGCACGATTCAGACTTAAATCGCTGGACATTGAAAATACAATAACTATTTATTCGCAGAGTAACGAACTCGAGTAACATTTTTAACAATAAAAATCCCTCAAACATTCCGATCACGATAACGAAGCGATACAGGTCAGTTTCAACATTGCATGCGTCGGTGATCGTTTTATCTTCTAAAATGGTCATGTTGTCATTTTAAATATTTTAAAGGCTTTATTCCTACTGAGGATACGTGCCCTTTTTTCCACGGTATCCACCAAGCAGAGGTGTGACAACTCAATACTTTAGCCGTCACATATTCCCCTCCTGTCGCG
This sequence comes from Hydractinia symbiolongicarpus, assembly GCF_029227915.1. Taxonomy (NCBI): domain Eukaryota; kingdom Metazoa; phylum Cnidaria; class Hydrozoa; order Anthoathecata; family Hydractiniidae; genus Hydractinia; species Hydractinia symbiolongicarpus. The sequence goes on along the minus strand of NC_079882.1, from coordinate 18,934,974 downwards.
AAAGTCAAATTCCAGCACGTAGATGTCCATCTCAACGATTTCAGCAGGAAAAAAAGAATAGTCTACTGACAAAAAAAAAGTTAACCAACTCCTTGTTTCGAATATCAATAAGCAATTCATTCTGCAAATATTCGAAGAAACCTTAACAAGGCTTGTTTCGAGATGACAAACGCATCTCTTTTCTGTTAAAGTATCAATCTAATTGAAGCTGTTTAATAAGCATTTTTCATCAAATTGTGGTTAAAGAATTTTTTTAAAGTTATTAGAAAAAATAAAATTAAACAGTTGTGCAATTTTTTTTTCTATTAACATGAAACATGAAAAGTTTTTGCACATTGATGAACCAGTAATTACATTTAGTTATATTTGTTTTGTTTTGATTTTCAAAAATTATGAATGTTGATTGATACATCTGTTTGTTTTAATCCACGATGATGCTTATATCATGTCTTTGTAGTTAATGTTACTGGTAATATCCGTCCGAAATAATTTTCCGATTTGAAAATAAGCTGTATTAATCTCTTTCAACTACAGCAGGCAATTATACCATAAAAATACGACATAACAATTCAAAACGTTGCTTGTAGTAAAAAATAAACGGTATTAAATTTCTTTGCGCGCCTATTTGCTGAAAATTTGAACTGTAAGAAAACGGCAGTAGTATATTGGTCTTATTGAGTGTGCTTTTTATTAGGAGGGTAATAGCAAATGGGCACAACAAATCTTAAAACCTAAACATTTGAATAGAACAACGAAAAAAAAATTAAAATTTAAGAGCTCCTCAAATTATGGAATGAATTTTTCACACTTTTTTCGTTAAAAGATTTTCAAAATTTATTAACACTTATAGTGCTATTATGCGAAAAATGTTAACAAAAAAAAATGCGGTAACATCAAAAGAGCAAAAAATTCTCTAGAATATTTCAACTTCATGTATATTATTAGCCCGGATTCCTGACGCTCTTATCGACATTACGGCGACCGGTACAGGGCCGTGGAAAGTAGAAAAAAATCGAATCAATTACTAAAAAGCTGTAGAAGAAGAAATAGAAGAAAAAAAGGCAGGTAGGTCGGTCTAGTAAATTATCCAAATCTATTACCAGTTTATTTCTGAAACTTTTTAAAAATAGGTCAATCTAGTAAATTATCCAAACCTATTACCGATTTATTTCTGAAACTTTTTAAAAATAGTTCGGTCTAGTAAATTATCCAAATCTATTACCGATTTATTTCTGAAACTTTTTAAAAATATTATATATTATCTACGTTTGGACTATTTTTTTAAAACAGAAAAAACTTTAAGTCAACTTCATGAATTTGATTTGGAAGAATCTTAATCATAATTTATCACCATGAAAAAAGCTATCTGTAATTTACAGAAGTTAGAAAAAAACAATTGATAGGTCAAAACCGTCATCAACGTAGGTAATTTTTGTGACTTAAGCGACGACTAATTTCTCCTAAGTGTGTGAACCAAACTCACATTTTCCGCGTAAAAAAACGCGGGAGAAACAGATTGCAACATCTCAGACATTGCTTAATTACGATGATAAAATATGAGATCAGAAAAAAGAATTACGATTTCCTGTGTGTCTAACGTAGGTCAGCTAGCAACCGCAAAAAGCAATTTAAGATCAGTGCAACAATAAGAATCAGCAAATCAGCAAATTTTGCGAAATATTATACAAACCTATGGAATAACTTTTCTTCATTCGCATATGAAGCAAGCCATTTTCTTCCATATTTTTTTGCAGATATGCTGCTCATAAAAAACATTTTTGAATAAAAGGTGTTTAAAACTATAAAACTATAAAAAAGGTCTAACTTTAGCCTTCCAATGAATGAAAAAGGCTTGTTAAATGCCCTTCTTATTGATCAAATTCAAGTTCTTAAAAACCAGTCTTAATAAATCAATCAAAAACTAGTGATGGTCGCGTCAAATGAAGACATCTTGTAAGAAAAAATATTTCGCATAGCGGCTTGTCGACATCTAGTCATAAAAATTTACATTTTGATCACCTTTAATTTTATTGAGTTCTGAGGTGTTTCCGAGATTACCAATTTATTAAGATTTGCTTTTGGTCAGTTTTTCTTATTGTAAAAGCAAACTCTAACCATTGGAATGCGCATTGGTCATCACAGTTAATGACGTATCTTTACTGACAATGAAAATATCGCCAGCTCTGTTGATGTTAAAATATTAGGTGTGTTAGGTATCGTAGAAAGAGAAAACTTAAACACAAGAAGATTTCTAACGTATTAAAACTAATCGCGCTTGTCTTTGAAAACTTCACATAAAAAAGACCCTAACCCCAATTTTCATGAGATAATTATTAAACTATACCTTAATGATTATTGAGGTATACTGAAAATTCAATTAGTAATTTCCAAAGATGTATCAGGATGTTTTTATTTTAAAAAAGGTAGATTTTCCATTATCTGACCACCCCAATCAATTCATATACATACAACCATAAAATAATGAATAAAGATAACTTGAATAGAATTGGTGCATTTTTTTGGACATCTTACGTCTTATTGGGTCAATTAGAAATTGTAAAAACGGGCAATAGTTTATTTACACGAGCTGCCAAATTATTTTTTTTTTGAGGAAAAAATGATTTCTTGTCATTGTGCTGTTTGAATCAAGCGTTTCTAAGAGTTGAATTTATTCTTTATTTCGAATCAAAAGCAAATCCTAATTTTGTAACTTTAGTAAGTCGATAGAAAACAACAAACCTTCTATCATAGAATTTGTTTTGCTTAATCACCTAGCAACTATGTGGGTGTATGGCCTGCTAATCAGATAATGGTCAAGTGTCTTTTATTGTGTAGATAAAATATAAGAGTGAAATTTCCGTGGAGGCGCTAAAATGACGTAGAGAATATCCGGCAGTCGATGATTTGTCAAACCTACTACGCACGAAATATAATCATGCGAAACTCAATTTCGGCATTTTTCTGTGATGTACTACAAGTTTTTTCCTGTAATGTCGTAAGCATGTCAGATTCCTGTCACTGATAATTAGACAACTTAATAAAACTAGTCGTTAGCCTGTGGAAAAATCCACGGGTTCGCCCGTCGCAGTTAAGCTACCATTTTGCGTGACGGACAGACGTATACGGGTATTATAATATAGACTAGTCGTTAACCCGTGGAAAAATCCACGGGGTCGCCCGTCCTTTATATATCGCATTTCGTGTTTCTGTAACAGGACGCGGTTTTCGCGGACAGACAGACAAAATACGGCTATTATTAAAGAGACTAGTCATTGCCCGTGGAAAAATCCACGGGTTCGCCCGTCCTTTTTATTTACCTGTCGCAACAAAGTGGATAAAAATATATTGCATTTGATATTCGTGTTTACGTAACATAATTTTGTAACTCAGCAGAGACAGACAGACGACGGCTATTATTATAAAGATTTTCGAACTGTTAAAAGAAGCGGTTAGCAAAAGCAGTTAATAATTAAAACTCCGGACGAGATGCGTTTCCTTCCTTATGATTCTTCGATAATTTTCTGACCCAATCGTTTTTACATCCCTTTTAACTTCAATATCGTCCACTCTTCACTTATTAGGCACGTGATAACACCTAATAAAACCTAATTTACATCCATCTTCGCTCTGTAAAATGCGCACAACTTTTTACAGTGTTTAACTGGCAGTTTCACAATTTTGTAGTTAATACAGTTATAAAGCGGGTATTGGCAGTGACAAAAAAGTTAACATATTGTAGACTTTTAAGTATACCTACTTTTGCTATATGTTTTCTAAACCTACTAAGTAAGCCACGTTTTTGGATTGATCCGAACATCTTTTTATATTACTGTTTACTAATAAATTTAGAACTAAAACTTATTGTACAGTTTATTAACGCTTAGTAGCCAGGAGATCCAGCATACTTTTTGTTTACCACTAACAAATCGGAAGAGTTAAGGTGGGAAAAATTATTCTGGGGCGCAAACGAATTTTCTGCGGTCGGAATTATTGGTCACTTCTTGTTCTTCGCCTACATAATAATCACATTCAAATTACCATAATAAATATTCTTTCCTCTCTAACGTTTGCACGAGAATGGTCTCACTCACTCAAACAAACATTATAAATCATCCTATTATTATTAGAGGGTAAGATGACTTTACGCTCATTGGTTGATTTTAATTTGGGGTTTGCCCTTAAAAATTCTTTCGTGTTTACTGGGTGGATTTGAATTAGGGATTTGCTTTGACACATGCGTCTAAGCTTTCTTTTGAGAGAAACTCAGTTTTCTCTTTCTGAATATCATAAAAAAACTTCGATTGAATCTATAGCACCTAATTCAGAATACAGCTTAGGCAATTTTTTAAGGTGAAAAATACACCGATTCAATGATAAATTTGTTTCGTCTGAAACACGATATAAGCTAAAGAAAACTTTTTCTATTTTTTTAACTTATCTTTTATAGCTACTAATATAAGTAGATTTAATTCATTTATCTGAAAATTCAAGTTGTAACATACAACGCAACAAATACTTCGTGACACAAGTCTGCCACCCCGTTTAGCTTTCTGAATATAACTCCTTATTTATTAGATTTAAATTTATCAAATTACAATTTATGTCCGATTTTTTTTGGAGTCAAATGTAGTATATTTAAACTAGTACCAATGGAGAAGGTTAACACTACCAAACTAGTACCAATGGAGAAGGTTAACACTACCAAACTAAAAAAATAGAAAACCAGAAAGAAATCATAAACATAAAAATTTAATTGAACTCCTGAAGACAGGAGATCTCCTTTCCTTTCATTGGATAGAGCCTGCAGGATAATAGTATAGATGGTCATGCCTGTTCAAAGAATAAGCAAAACTTGTACCTTGTTTATTTTGTAATTGGGAGACAAGCATTTAAAAAATGGTGATATGGATGATGAAAGCGTTGATCCTTTGCAAGTTTTTCTCAAAAGTGAAATATAGTCATAATTTTTACAATTTCTATAGTCTTTAAAAAAAACGAAACAAACAAACAAATAAAAAACAAACAAACAAACACACAAACACACAAACATACACAAACAAACAAACAAACTCAGTAAATACATTCCGCATTAATTGTCGCAGTCTCGGATGTTGGTCGTTCCGTCATTCTTAGGCCTAACTTATCCTCTAGGTAGCGTATGTAAGCAATTGCAGATTGAAGGATGTGCAAATATCTCGGTCTGCCTTCCATAGGTATATTCAATGCCATTTGTAATGATTTATACGCCAGCCTAATTTCTTGTACTCTCAAACGTTCTCGCAAAGTAGCTTCAAATCGACTTTCAATTGTGTGTCTTGGCTTTTTGGGCTTCGCAATACACTTACGTCGATATTTGCAAGATTTCATTGCACCCAGGACGCTAAATTAAATGCTACAAGTAAAAACACACTTTATAAAAGTTGGATTATTTGAAGGAACAGTAAAAATTACCAATAGATGAGCTAAAATAAACTTTTATATCCAGGTTGTGCTTTTCGATACTTGATATAATTGATTGAGGAGATTTCAAAATTGGAAAATTATTCATTTAACCACTTTACCATATTTAGAAAAAGTGAAAATTTTTCACGAAAAAGCAAACTTGATACTTACACAGGTCTTCTTAAAATTCTTATTTATATTTTAATATTTTTTCGTTCTTCTATTTTTTAGTTTGGTGCAAGCACAAAAAATTGTTATTCTGCCGTCTGCAGAAATGCAATCTAAAAAGGAGCTTTTGAAAAACTGATCGAATTATATATTATGCAGCATGAAAAACATTTTAGAATAACATGAGCTGGATATGATATACGAGCCTGTTGTATCACTCTTTAGTAAACAACATAGCATTAATGTGCATAGAAATAAAAAAACTTATAGAAAAACCTTTCACGTACTGAATTAAGGGGAAGGTCACACATTGTTAAACTTTCTTTATTGTTTACCTCAACTGTCAGGTTAATATTACACTGAAAGTATTTTTCAGATAAAATATTTCTAAATCAACATATCCATTCACTGAAAGGTCATTGACGGCTTAGTTTTTGTCACGTTATGAACCAATTGGTGAAATAGAAAAATAGCTCGTTGTTGCAATGAGGATTTTGATAAAACTTTGTAGCTGACTTGTCGTGACATGTCGTTAAAAGTGTTGTTGAGTTTTAAGTTTTCCAACGAACTACGTAAAATAATGTGCACATTTGTTTTATGTTTTATATGTAAAACAAATTCAATTCACATTAATGCATGGTAGTGAATTTTAACATGTCTATTTTTTTCCCTTTTTTTAATTTTTCGCACCTGGTTCCCTCTTGTACCCCACTAGAATTTGATAGTTTCGAGATTCTGTGTAAAGTGTGCTAGAAGAGAGAGGGTGCTAGAACGCGATAGATGTTTTCACACCATCCGCCCTTTTTTAAATACTACTATACTTCGCCACACAACCAAAAAATTATTGTGCCCGAACCGAAAGTAATTTTCTAAGCTATAGAGAAGGCGGTAAATAACGCAAGTTTAGATTATCTAGATATATCACAAAAATAACGAAGGCGATAATAGACTTTGCAAATAAGGATAATAAGAAACCTCTAAAGACAAAATAATCAAAATAAAAAGAACAGATTAATGAACTTAACTTCGACGGAATACAGTTACTCGTAATCATAAAAAACATACTAAAATTCGAGAAAAAACAACGATATAAAAGAAAATCTTTTTGGATAAAATGCAGTTTTCAAAGATATAAAGTTAACAGACAACAAAAATGCAATTATTGCTGAATAAAAACCTAATAGACTTGGCTCATCTCAAAATAAACAGCCGTGCTCATAGGACATTTATATGTAGATGCCGTTTGAGTTATTTTTAGTAAAAAATGCGTTCCGAAAACATACAAAAGCCTGCAGAGAACAATTGATATTAAGAAGAAAAAACAAAGCCGCAATACAACTTTCTGAATAAAAAATACCTCTAATTCTTTACATAAAATTGCAAAACTCTACACGGATCCATTGTCCATATCCAGGATGTTATCAGTGCCTTAGACTCAGCACGCTTTCTCCTGTTGGTATTCTTTTTCAGCTTATAATTAGTGGGAGAACTCCTTGCCCCTGCACAGAGTATCATATCCCATTGCGCGCTGCCCTGATGTGCGTAGAGGTTTTTTGTTGTTTAGGGGGTATTTCCACCCACACCAATGACCCGTACAACACACAAATAGACACACACAGTAGGACCACGCGATTTGAATGCGGGAGCAGTCGCTTATTTCTTGCTTAAAAATACTTCGGAACAAAGAAACAACAAACCAGATACTTCAATATACATGCTTACTCTCCTTCACTATCTTAATAATATCCCCTCTTCAATCACACTAGTCTCCTCGTCAATCATTTTAACATCAAACCGTTTATTACTATTATATTAAACTATTATGTTAATACTAGTCGTTAACCCACGGTAAAATCCACGGGGTCGGCCATCTTTAAATAAAACGCTGTTTCGTGTGCCCGTTGCAAGACGTTTTTCTTGCGGACAGACAGACAAATTACGACTATTATTATAGAGACTAGTCGGGAACCCGTGGAAAATTCACGGGGTAACCCGTCCTTTATATATCGTATTTCGTGTTTCCGCCACAGGACTCGCCTATCGCAGACAGACAGACAAAATACGGCTATTATTAAAGAGACGAAATCTGTTACAATCTGTGACCATCAAAGTGGGCGTGCTCATGTTTCTTTTGCAGCTAAAAATATTACGTCTTATTAAAAATGTTACTTTTCTGGCGTTCCGGCACAACGTCAATACATTAGACTGGCTGACGTCAATAGTGAATTAGTGAAGCTTTGCAGTCATTGCACTTTTATGTTTGTGGCCTAATATCTTGAAAACAGCTGGAAATAACTGACGTGATAACTCTCTCGTGGGTAACTAGGGGCAACTTCTCTAATGCTGGGTCAACTCACCAGTTTCGAAAGAGAAGGGTTGATGACGTCATCAAACAGTCCTTGAACCCCAATATCTCTGTAACCGTTCGTCAAAAGTAAATGTTCTTATACTAGGCAGTTCATTTTTTGACTTTGTAGTATAAAATAGTATAAAAAGAGAGATAATAACTATGGGTCAACCAACTTCCATGTCCAGGCCTTAGTTGGAAATAAAAAGAAAGGGATAAATCTTCAAAACTGTTATGTTGTTAGTATTTATAAAGAAGAAAGACAACAGTTTTGGCACTAAAATGAATGTACTCTGAAAAGTAAGTATTATTGTTAAAAATATTCACATAAAAGTGGTAGGAATTAAAAAAAAAATAGTATTGTGAATAATAATATATGAAAAATATATATGACCAAAACTTGTATTTTTAAGCCCGATAAAATATTTTGCAGACAAGCTACTAAATTACAAACAAGCATCATTGAATTGTTTATGAATTTTTTACTGGACCAGTAAAAAAAGAGACAAAAGAAGCTAGGGACGGGTTTTGTTTGCGCATTATAAAGATTTTAAAAAAATCACTGTCAAACATTTCATTCAACAATTTCGGCAAGATCAAGGAAATCTTTGATTTAAATGCATCATTTTTCATGTTGGGTAGGTTTGATGGTATGTTATGTCCAACAGCTACAAACTCTGTGAATTGTCAATAGAATGTTAAAGGCGGTTGAATCTTTATCCACTCTCTTGTTTTACCACGTGTTGGCTTCTCCTCATCTGAAAGAAAAAGCTCATTCAGTAACACAACAAGCACTGCAAACCTCTTGTCATCCGCCATTTTGCTTTTAAAGAATGAATGAACGATCAAATCTTTAAGCGTTCAAATGTTGGATGAAAGAAGTGCCCACAAACCTAAAATCTTATATCATCCAAAATAAAGTTTTTCATCCAACATGGGAGAAGCTTGGTTGGTTTGCCTCGGCCTTTACCCAGTGCTTTGTAGTTTGGACACTTAACACAATGATAAAAACTTTAGTGACGAGGTTGAATTTCTGATTTGGTTTTCATGAGTATTAATTAAAAATTGAGAAGAAATAAGTCTTTCCCACATTTGTTATAAAATGAAAATAAAACTTTATAAAAAAATTTAGAAATTTTAGATATATCATGTTATTTAAATGTGTGTTTTAAAGATCACAGGTGTAATATACAGACTAGCCTTTACTACGAGTATAAATGCAAGTATAAATTGATTTTATGTACATAAAATACAAATTATTAGTCATGAAACTTCAGAAAAACAACTCTTAGCATGTGATGTGTCGAAACACAAAACAATGTGGGAGTATAAACAGATCATGTATTTTTAAAGTTTTAAAATTTCAAAAATTCGTAGAAGATCTAAAAATGCAATACTAAAACAGAATTCAAAACATCATATATGTTACGCAATGAATCACGCGATAAAACACTCAATGATAATAATGATAACTATTCACCTAAGAGTAAAATAGATCTGACGCCAGAGAGAGCTGGAAAAAAGACGGTAAGTATTTTGACGACTATTGTTAATCTATTTGTTCAGTCTGTTTTTATCAAATAATAGATCAGAAATGAGCATTTTAACGAGCTCAAAATGTCCATTATCTTTTTTTAATAAAACTCAATGATACTCAATACGATACTAACATCACTTGGTCAATTAAGAAGTGGAACTAAAAATGTGTGATGCTGGTCCCAACACTGAGGTTGTCTGTCTGTCTGTCTGTCTGTCTGTCTGTCTGTCTGTCTGTCTGTCTGTCTGTCTGTCTGTCTGTCTGTCTGTCTGTCTGTCTGTCTGTCTGTCTGTCTGTCTGTCTGTCTGTCTGTCTGTCTGTCTGTCTGTCTGTCTGTCTGTCTGTCTGTCTGTCTGTCTGTCTGTCTGTCTGTCTGTCTGTCTGTCTGTCTGTCTGTCTGTCTGTCTGTCTGTCTGTCTGTCTGTCTGTCTGTCTGTCTGTCTGTCTGTCTGTCTGTCTGTCTGTCTGTCTGTCTGTCTGTCTGTCTGTCTGTCTGTCTGTCTGTCTGTCTGTCTGTCTGTCTGTCTGTCTGTCTGTCTGTCTGTCTGTCTGTCTGTCTGTCTGTCTGTCTGTCTGTCTGTCTGTCTGTCTGTCTGTCTGTCTGTCTGTCTGTCTGTCTGTCTGTCTGTCTGTCTGTCTGTCTGTCTGTCTGTCTGTCTGTCTGTCTGTCTGTCTGTCTGTCTGTCTGTCTGTCTGTCTGTCTGTCTGTCTGTCTGTCTGTCTGTCTGTCTGTCTGTCTGTCTGTCTGTCTGTCTGTCTGTCTGTCTGTCTGTCTGTCTGTCTGTCTGTCTGTCTGTCTGTCTGTCTGTCTGTCTGTCTGTCTGTCTGTCTGGAAACACAAAATATGCGATATAGAAATGGACGGCCGACAACCGGGTTCATGCTAAACCACGCACGAAATCTTTTAGCTGCAAATAACAAATGCGTTACATTTTAATATTGTAATGGTGAACGCATAGCTGACCTAGCAACAAGCCACACATGTGAAGGTACTTCTAATGCTTCATACTAAATGTGGCTAGGTAAACTTTTGAGTGTATGGATATAACAAATAGTTTCTAAGCAGTGTGGGTAAACAGTTTTAAAATGGCAACATATTTCGCCAAAAATTGTTTTGCTTCCAATCAAAGACAAAAACAATTTACTGTTTTCTCGTTAAATAACAAACGTAAGAATACATTGAAAATAATATTGTCAAAACTTTATAACAGATTATTACTGTGTCACGTGTTCGATAGGTTGTGTTTAAGTATTTTAAAAAAAACAGATATCCTTTCAGGTGTCGCAATTAATTGATTGGTGGTCTATAATGCCAGGCATTAACTTTAGTATGAAATTTACTTAATCCACAAGCTTCTTTGGTTTGAAATTTTGTTAACATATGCACAGATGTTAAAAATATTGTTTTTATTACTAATTTATTGGTTAGTTATTGTGTTGGAAATAGCTTGAAAATCATAAGTTTTTCTATTGCAGAACAAAAAAAACGAAACTGATTTTTTGCTGCTTTTCGTCTTTCTTGGTTCGAGGTACAAACAAGGAAGTGCCATAAGTGGTGAGTTACTTTAAAGGCGTTTCATATCACGCAACCTCGTTTTATTTTGTTAAAGAATCCAGTTCTTGTATGAAATCCAGAACACCTTATATATTACAGCTAAGCGTTACTTCAGCTCTGTTTTTTATGGACTTTTTCTAGCGTTGAAAGTATAAGAGTGTGGCATAAAGTGCATGCTGTCCATAAGTTCTAATAGAGTCATACTAATGACATAAAACTTAGCACAATTGTATTTTTATTTAGCATAATTATTTTCTTGCTGACGTTAGTGTTTTTTTGTAACGTTATCAGCATACAGGAAGACGTTGCGACAAGTGCCCATTTGATCAATAGATCAGACTATAGCATTAGTCACAAAGTTTCATAAAAATTGAGCAAGTAATAAGATAATTTGCCGCGGGCACTTCTCCCTGTGTTAAAATCTTTTTGAGTTACAATTTGAAATTTTGCTTAGGTGATATTGTTCTCTTTTCTTCACAAAGCTTAAAACAAGAAAACCCAGAACTTAACAAAAAAGTCTATTTTGTAGATGCAACTTCACCAGGTCGATTTGCGACCCAAAATAATTTCAAAAAGCATACATTGCAGTGTGATTTATAGTTACAGTGTCGGTACTCTATTTCAATATCATATGAAAAATGCTATTACCATTTTGTGGCAATTTCTTATGATCAACTTTTGAGCATTGGTAGAGCTGATGTTAAAGGGTTTCTAAGTTTTTAAAGCGTTTTAAAATCCTGAAAAAAATGGGCTTTTATTTCTCAAAATGGCTCACAAGAATATTTTCTTTCAAGTCTGTAAATTTAGATAAACAGATTTTTTAGAGAGCCGTTGTAGATAAAAATTGGAATATTCCTATTTTAATGTTTTGCATACATTGAATGAAAAAAAAGGTTCAAAACTTCCTTAACAGTAACTTTCTATCCATCAAGAATAAATGACTTTAGATGGCGTTGTGGTAGTAAAACTATGCCGCACTTGAGATATGACGAAGCTTTCGCAAACGAACGAAAGACTGACTACAAGTTTTCGTTTCCATAGTTGCCAGTAGAACGCCCTCAGTTTTTTCAATACAAAAATAATTTTGCAAAATTATTAAGTGCCACATCATTAAATTAAATACCGAAACAAAGTGGAGGATTAAGTTTTGCATGAGCTAACTACAATCTGTGATGAAAAATATTTCCTTCTTTCAAAAATATAGAAGATAACTTCACTTTTTCGTACTGGTTACTCCAAGTTTCAGATGATATTTAGAATGACACTGAATGAAAGTTAGATTGTCTTCAGATTTAGAAAGCAGACAAAAAATCACACAAACATTGATCTTCTTATCGCACTCTACCTACTCGATTGGTATTTCACTGTAAGTATTCTGATTAACTGCCACGTTTTGAAAGATCTGTTCTAGAATTTTGTCTTATTTTTAAAAAATATATTTCTGATCCACTGGACAATTGTTAAGTACACTGTGACTAGACAAAGTAGTGATCAAAGAGCAATGTGTAATGGACATTAACAACATCACAGATATAAAATGCAGTAAGTTTCTTACTCAAAAATGGCCTGATAGCTAACCTATTGAAACCCATAGAAGGACTTATGATAGTCACGTCTTAAAACAACCAGGATCATTCAAGTTGTGAAGAAAAAGTTATCAGAAGGGGGGGGACGCATAATTGCAAACGCATAAAGCAAAAAATAAATAAATAAAAATGTAAAATCTATTTAAAAACAGTAGTACTACTTTCCACAGCAACATAAAAAATATCGACGAAAAAAACCCTTTTTTCTTCGTTTTTCATTGTTATCTTCATCAATATCCATTAGATTGTTATTAACGCTATTAGAAACTGAAGAGCGATTAACAGTTGGAACAGCTACAATAACTTCCCCGGTTGTATCGGAGACAATTACATCTTCAGGAGCATTATTATTATTAAGGATAGTATCAATACCAGGCACAGTATCAATATCTGGAACAATGTGAACATCTGGGACAGCATCCCTATCTGGGACAGTATCACAATGTGGGATAGCATTATCAAGCGGGACAGTATCACCACTAAGAACTGCCTTAGCACCTGTGTCTAACTGTTCAGAAACAGAAATGTCATCAACGATTTTCTCCCTAGTTTTGACAGACGGATGATTTTCTTGCAACAAGCCGCCATTGTTACAAGTTGCATCACTTTCAACCAAGCTAACAGGATTACTTAATATTTTGACGGAATTATCATTTTGTACAAGAGAAATCAATTGCAACTGCTGTTCCGGTAAGCCGCCACTACTGGTGCCAACACGTGCAATCTCAATCTCACCTTTGTCATTTTTCTTTTTGCAATCAGTTATATCGCGATATCTGACAAGTTGTGTATATATCTTATCAGGCTTGTTCGGGTTCACAGAGGATTTCTTCATTATTGGAGGTGACCTTTTTACTTTCTTCGCAAATTTTCTCTTCAATTCTTTCAACATCCTTGTCTTTAGTATTTCTAGATGGAAAAAAACAGATCAGGGACACCCAATCAAAAAACAAACAAACCACACAACATCCTTTCTTTACATACGATACTTCGAATCCTCCACTGGAGATTAGGGACACCCAATCAAAAAACAAATCTGCTATAGTGAAAGCATGTCGGCATTTAAGTTGGGTGGCGGTCTGGTGTCCTTTTTGTGTTTAGAAGTGATATTCTCACTTTTAAACATCGATTACAATTAAACTTTACCACATTTTTACCTGTTTGATAATTTTTGTAATAGCAATAAAAAGTCGAAAAGTAATTATTCCCTACCTTGGAATTCCTTAATACATCGCATTCTATCGTCAAAAAAATATCCATTACTCAGTCGTATTATCGCGTCATCGCTTATGGTGAAGAATTTATGAGATCGTACAAAGACGAACAACCCAACCACCACACAACAAGGCACCACGTATTTCATCACTTCTAACAATACATCTAAAGCAAGAAACAAAAAGTAAGTTCCTTCACAAAGGAAAGATAACCGCAGGTTTTTTTGAAACCAAATGTCAAAATTGGAGATTCAAGAAGTAAAATTATGGGTACATGACTTTAATACGGATATGGATTAAATACCGTATTTTGTTTCCATTAATACCGTTTGAATCCTTTTCTTCGGCCGCAGAGGCGTTATTTTTGGAACAAGACACAGGGGCCCACATGCCCCACTAATGATGGGCGCAAGAAAAAAGGATAATAACTGGCTCACTAAGTGAGAGCTGCATCCCGTTTTATTCTACATTCAAACCTGTCTTTAGCAGACATGTGTTTGGGTGTTTGCTACACAAGGGGTTTGGAAACATGAAAATAGTTTAAATTTGTGTTAACTGAAATCAAGCTGCCGTATGCAACGTACTAAAAAACATTTCTTTCCTATTTGTCTATTTCTCTATGGCGACAATGTCGCTATTGAGTGAAGCACCTATATATACCTTGGCTATCCACAATATGATTTGCTGCAGACAGGCTTGCTTGATTGCATTTTTTGCAGTACAAAATGTCTCTTTTAGTAGCCAAGATTTAGTTTATAAATAAAGTTCTTTTCTTCATATAAAAAATGAGTATTTCAAAAGAAGAAAACGGGGGCAATAGGAAAAAGACCGTGTAAAGAATACGAGCCAGGGTTAAAACAAGAATATCATTTTAAGCCCCGACTCCTCTCTGTTGTGTATGTTGGTGTTTTGGTTATGTTGAATATAGGTTGGTTCGTTTGTCAAATTTAGTTAAAGTGGGATGGTATTCTAAAGTTGCTCCTCCCCTCTCCTCCCTTTTCTAGCTCACAGTACCGGCAGAAGAAATTCTTACCCCTTTGTGACATGTAAAAGAAGTACAGTTGAACCAAACTAACAACATATTCCAACACGTCAATTGGAGTGACAATATCCATAGCTGCGTTCTGTCTACTGTCTTTTCAAAGACTGAGTTGCTTTGTATAATTGCAAAGTAAGTTGCTTTGTTTGACGTCAAATAGTGAACGTAGAACGACTAACGATATTTGACGTCAATCAAAGAACCAATAGGATCATGGGATAGCACGGGTACTTAGCAACCTTCCAGCAAGTAATATGGTAGACTTCGTTTCTATGGTTTGGCAGAATGCTTGTAAATATTAACTTCATAGATCGCCTAATGAATGTTTTTGTTGTAGTTTTCAAATTTATCAAATCATTTTGTCAGACTTGTTTTGTTGAATTGAGGACACTTAAATTCATGAATGTTCAAGTTGCAAGAACGTTGATTTGAAAACAAAGAATTTATATTTTGAATGCTATTTTCTCCGTTTTACATTTAAACATCGAACTAAAAGACGACTATTGTAAAGCAACCTAAGTATTATGCACTTCATCATTTCACAACTCATGCTAGTTGTCTATATTTAGGCTGTTGTCTTTTAATACTCGACCTGATTCTGCTGCTGAAGGTACTACAGATTGTCATGGCAAAGCTAAATCCTAAAATTTCGCAATATTTATATTTTATGCTTTAGGGTGTTTCACAAGGCTTTTCTATCAATTTATTTCACACCAGATAATTTTTATTCCAACAAAAAAAATTCTTAACAAGGGGCTCTTCACAAACAAGTCTTCAAATTTTTTGATCTCCTATCGCATCCGTCAACCTCCGTTAACGTTGCTTTCCCCCCTGCCACTGACCAATCAGAATAGAGATTGTAAATAATACGTTCGTCACGAGTGTATTCACGTGGCCATACCGTTCTGTGGCTAATTCACCTGGAAGAAGTAGTTGGTTAATAAAGAATTTCATAACTCAAACTCAGGTCGCTAAAAAGCTAATAACACTGTTTAAGAGAGGACTGTATATTATCTAAGATAATATGAATCGAAATTAAGACTGGAAGCACTTTGTCCCTTTAGCAAAAAAACTTAATGTAACTCCAACATTCTGAAAACCGTATGTCAAATGATTCGAATTAAAAACGAATTATTGCAAATTTTATTAAGATCAAACGATTTTCTGAGAGAGTCCATACTTCAATTTCAACATAGAAGAGAAAGCAAAATACAATCGCGTACGAGTTTCGAAAGTTGTGACATCTTTAAAGCAATCTAAAACGGCCAAAGCTTTCCATTGCATTTATTATTTTCACAAAAAACCTTTTATAAAATCTTTATCAGTCGTACTTTTCAAAAAGTTCGAGTTATTGAGAGTTCGTATATCTCAGACATTCGTTAGGTCGGACGAATTTTATTTCTCTCTGAGGGCCGGAGTTAACGGTACTTTATTGTATCACATAAATATCGAATTTGACAATAACACATTTATACAGAATTTTAAATAGGCCCCGCTGTTAACAACAAAACAATAGAGTAGATTGTGGGATGCAGTCGCAATTTGAAAATGGTGTCTATAGAACACATTACAGTGCGTTCTGAAGAACTTTTAAAGTGTTTTAAAACAGTTAAGTTTCCTTACATCCCTCAAGTCAAAGAGCAAAATGTATTGCAAGCAAAACGTCACATTTGCGTGAACCTCTACTGCAGTTGCAACCTTTGTTATGGTACTACAAGAAATCCAAGGATACACATGGTAGAATGTGATCTATTACAACTAAGTTTGATTTTTTTAATAATTTTAAAATTTCTTCTTGTGCTATATCTTTTTAATATAAGATAAACACTTTTCATCATTTTAATCAACGCTGGCAGAAAGCTTGTAGAAATTCTTAATCCTCAGTACACCATGTCTTGCTTCTGAGCGTAGGCCCTGCGCAAATTCTCGTAAAGGTACGCGCTCTTCTTTTACATTGCGCCCAGAGCTTCTTGATTATATTGGTACGATGCATGAACTCGCAGCCTTCTATATTGCTATGCGCGCTATTTCCTGTCCGCCCAAACCTCTATGTGTTTGCGTGAATTTTAACTTCCAACACAGGGCCTATATATTACTTTTTTCTTATGTTACTTTACTTTCACTTGTTTTTCGTGTCACATATGTTATACCCCACTTTGTAATATCTGCCCCACTTTGTAATAACTTTTGCCCCACTTTGTAATTTCGGAGCTGCCCCACTTTGTAATTAATTCATTGCTGCCCCACTTTGTAATTTTCGCAGCTGCCTCACTTTGTAATAATGTCTTGCCCCACTTTTTAATTTTTGGTTTATTTTGCTCATCAATAGCCTTTCAGGCCCTCCCGTAGAAAAAAAGCTTTAGAAGGGGGTTGCACGACATAAATTCAAAACGAAGCACACTGAAATTCAATACACAACTGGGATCTCAAATACTTGAAGTAATCTGTGTAGTTATTTTCCTCCTCGTTCATTTTGACATCTCCTAGTACATTTGAGATTTGATTATTCGATACTGCTAATTTCATCTCCGTGCCTCCAAATTGCTCTGGAAGATAATAGATTGAATCAGGACGGCCAGATGCAGTGTCACGTCGAGATTTTCTAATTCTAAGAGTATCCCAGTGTGCAGTCTTTTTGCAATAATGCAGAAAACGAATACCATAAACATTTTTTAGAAAGCTCGTCACTTAAATCCAGGCCTCCATTGGCCTCCATGTCAGCAAAAATATTCTTCCACCAAATTGATCGTGTTTTGCTGAAATGAGACCACCAAGATTCAATGCGTTGATTTCTTGGCGACGGGACGTACCTAATGAACTCGGTGTTAGCACGAAAAAATGCTTGAATTTCGGCTGTAATACAGTTCTCTGTCCCCAAATGGTAATCAGTTCAACTGGACATCCTTTATTTTTAATAACGCAATCAACGAACATCCATGCTATATTATCTGGCGAATTGTTAGACCTTGTTACGTTTAACCATAATATTTTTCTGCTAAAACCATCGATAGCACCGTGAATGGGGAAACCATATGGCTTAAGCTTATCATATCCGTCAATGTTCCAGACGAAGTTTGGGCCAGGATTCGAATATTCCCTCCTCTTAAGACGGCGGAATTTTCTGAATTCGGTACCTTCGGGATCCAACTCACGTAGCAATTTAGATACAACACATCTTGGCATATCCCATCCTTGCATTTGTAGAGTATGCCAAACAGTACGATAACCACCACATGATTCTGGACCGTCAACAATCTCACGTATTCTTTGTTCAATTCTTTGATTTGAGTTAACAACATTGCGATTACGTCTACACAGCTCATAACTTTTAAGGCGTCTTAGAAGCGTGCTTATGCTTATGATGCAGTTGTGTTTCCTCCCAAGTAAGAGGACAATTTCTGCATACTTAAAACCACAGTGGTAATAATATTTGATTACATTTTCTTCATCGAAAATGGCGTCCTCTGTGTACTCTTCTAAAAATATAAAACATTCGTTGCGATGCAGCCTAGCAGGAATTTCTCAAAAACCTACATTTTCTAAAAGTAAGTCATACCTGATGAGGATGACATACCTTGAATAAGTAAACACAGTTTAATGCCTCGCAACACAAGAGAAATAAACTCTGTGAACATCTACCTCAACCAACCAACAACCCAACACGGTCAACAATAGACAAAACCTGGAGCCTGAAAGAGGCACCAAAGTCACCTTATTGTTTTGTTTAATCAATTTGATTTTTCAGAGTTTCTTTATTTGCCGCGAATTTTCTTTATTTGCCGTGAAATTTCTTTATTTGCCGTGAACTTTCTTTATTTGCCGTGAACTTTCTTTATTTGCCGTGAACTTTCATTATTTGCCGTGATACTTGTGGGCCACCGTATAAAATATTTTTTTAAGATTTAATAAAGTAAGTACATGAATTTTAAAAATCAGGGACACCAAAACATTTAATATTTTTTACTGCGTAAAACCTCTTCTGTTACTAGCAGAAAAATATGGAGAGATTGTAAAATTATTTTAGAAATACCCTCATTCTTCACGACTTGCCTAGCAATAGTTCTGTTACTGTTGAGAATTGAACATTCATAATTTTCTTCAAAAAAACTCATCGCTGTCTGAATTTTGAGCCTATGCCTTCTAGACAGTCTTTTAAGGCTTAAATAATACCACTACAACTTAGTCCTGTGTGGTTATACCTTTAGTTTTGTGGCTGCTTGGCTGTGGTTGCTAAAAACAGAAAAACAGGACCATTTCATCTTTTTCATATAGCTCACAGGGCAACGTTTAAATGTGTTTTTCCGATAGGCAAAACTCTGATTGTGTTTTTCACACAAGCAGATCCCAGCCTGATTTTGAATTTTTACTTGATGGTTTTACAGGAAAGGTTTTACTAACACATCCACATCAGAAGACCTCAAAACATTTTTTGAAATATATATTCGTTCTTTTTCAGAACATCCACCATCAGCATTTTTTAATAATCTTGAGCAAAGCAGAAAGTTTAGAAATATGTTTAGAAAATTCAGATGTTAAATTCACATTGTTGAACTAACGAAATGTTTGAACTGCTTGGTTTATTGTACCATCTCACAAGTTATTATTCGAATCATTAATTTTACAACAAGATTTGTGAAATGAAATTCCAAAATAGATTTTACGGACATTAAGTTGCTACTTTTTAAGAATAATAGTAATGTAAAAACTGCATGTAAAGTCTATAATTTTATTCAGATGTATTGTATGTAAGTTCGAAAAGTTAGCTATTGCGTAAAAATACAGTTTATTTTTTATGATAGAGACTTAAAACTCTGAATTTTTGAGGAAAATAAATGATTTTGTCCCACCTTTCTTGGTCTTCAAAGTTTATCTATGATAATTAAAAAACTTGTCTATGTATTTTATTTGCGGAAATTTTTTCGGGTTTTGTAAAATTTGCATTATTACACTATTCCCGCAAAATGTTGAAATTAGAAATAGTCCATAAGAATGTCGCTGCTGCTATAACAAAATCCATGAGAAACTAGTGGGAACGACACAAAAAAAGGTAATCTCATATTACACAACTGGTGTAAATTTAATGAATATGAAAAGTTAATAAAGTTATCTGAGTGCACAATGGAAAATAGGCGTGATTTTGCAAGGGCCGGGCTATTTTGTTACCCATTGCTTTGTTTTTTTAAAGATCGGAGTCTAATGTTGGTTATAAGATGTTGCTTATAAAAAAACGTTGATCAACTTTGTTTTAGATTGTTCTAGTGCTCTTGAATTTGTTTCAGATCTGTATTTCTTCTACATTCTTCTTTATGAAAGTTCAAGTGCATTTGTATCTCCGTAAGTGAATGTTTATTTACATAATATTTAAAATTTACATATCTACATTGAGTTAATTTCGCAATTATTATAAGGACGAGAGAAGTTTGCTGCTGCATGTAAATCAAATGATGTCGAAGTATATAAAACCATCTTTGCCATGAAATCCTGTGTGTACTTCATCTTTATTTACTGAGTTGATTTGGCATAATTTGCTTTCGGTATTTCCTTTATATTGGAAGTTAAAAGAATGGCAAGCTTCCCCATGTTGTTGACACAAAACGAAGCATTCGTTCACATTTGAAACGAGTTTTTTATCAAATACTTGTCCTTCTAAAGCATGATCCTTAAAGTCTATTTTGGTTGAACCAATCCTTGCTCTGTAAAACTTGGCTTGGTAATTAGGTTTCGGTTTGTTTAAACCTGGAAAGAACAAGTTTGTGAACATGAATTAAATGCCATGTCAAAATATTTTGTTCCGTTTTAAAGTTAAAAGTGCGCAAATTGCCAAACGTTTGTGTTTGATTTTACAAAAAGTTAAAAATTTAGACAACTAAGTGAGACCGATACAGCAAAGAACACAACAATGATATAGCTTTAAAAATCACAAACAAAAGCTAAGAAACAAAGCAATGTAAGAACCAAATAAAAGTACCTGCATGAAATGTCGAATTTATGTCAGTTATCAATAAAGGTGTGTCCCATATCATGACATCATCAACCATAATATCCACCCCTTCATCAGGAGGTGGTTCTTCGGCAGTTGTTCCTATAGCTAATCGGTTTGGAACTGGTAATCCTTCAATTAATATTGTATACGAATTGGTCGCACAATATGTATTTGTTTCTGACGCATTGACAAACACAGTAAGACATGTTTTGTTCCATCTGATTGTATAAAAATGCCAGTCGGGATTTCCGCCTGCATCAGTTCGATTAAACAAGCTGGAGGTGTCATGAAAAATGTTCCACGAATTGGAACCATCCCAAACTTCAATCGGCAGAACATTTGGCGTAAAATGTTTTATGTTGAAAGCACTCGAACTGAATATATATGACATTCCTTCCGTCCATTTAATCCAGAACGCTAGAGTGTATCCGGTACTGCAGGTCGTAGGTTTTAAGAAGCATGTGTTTTGCAAATTATCAACTAGGATCCCACTTTTCTTGCCACTAAAATAAGCAACGTTCGTGGTTAGCGGGATGTCATATTCTATGAAAGTTCCAGAAAGTATTTTTCCATTGTTAATTGTTCCATTTTTTGAATAAACAACCCCTTCAGCGTTAAACTTCTCCATGTCCAGCCAAAAATTGGGCTCCACAAATTCACCTATAAAAGGATTTGTGTTAAAAATTAACTCGGCAACAAAGTTAAGTTAAAAAGATATATCTCTGCAACAATTAATTCTATTCTTAACCAACATTCGTTTGCACGTTTCGTTTTCTCTTATTTTCAGATAAAAAACTTCTTGATTATTTGAACACCTTATACAAATTAAAATGATTTAAATGAATTCAAAAGTCCATATCAATTGTGGGTACTTGCAAAATGAGAAGAATGTAGAATTCAGTAACAAATTCCCTATTAAAATATTTTCTCACTTGTTTAGTACGGAAATCGAGCAATACTACATTTGATAAGTCGGAAAAAATATCCAGCAAGGATTTATATTTTAAGTTTGCATGGGAATAACCACCACCAAATAAAACGTAGCTTAACTTTATCCCATCTCCTATACTTTGAATCTCATAGGTTAAACTACATATTGACAAGATTGGAGCCAACTCGGAGCTACAGAAAATCTACGATGATTAAATAAACACCCAACCTGTAATGGATTGACAAAATGTTTCCATTAGTTTTAACAACATCAGCTTCTTTAGCAAAAACATTTTTCTTTTTTTTCTGTCGCGACCAACTTTTTGCTGTCTAGTTTTAAAATAAATAAAAATTCTGTTCAAATATTTTACATTTAATGTTATAGTTTATAGAAATAACCATGGCAATGTAGGAAGTTTTTAAATTATGTCATAGCACCCGTTTGTGTTAAACTTATTTCAATAGATAATGAATAGACTGTATATATGTGTATATAGACTCCTGATTAAGTATATTCTTTTTTTTATTTTTTTTTATTTTTTTGACTTTTTCTTACAATTTTAGTGTGACGTTGATGCGTGTACTTGTTTACAGAAGTTATGAGAGAATTTTTATGAGAGAAAGATTTATAATATGTTTAGTTTCAGAATTAAATGTTTCAAGGAACATCGGGCAACACCTGTTTCAACTGAACTTACACTCCGCGCATGGTACAGGCAAGTTGTATACAGAAATTAAAACAAAATTTTTTTTAGAATGCAACTGATGAAAGCAGTAAATAGAAGAAAAGTTAAGATTCATCTCTGTTAAAAGTTACAAAAAATAGTCAGTGCTCCTTTTTTTTGAGTTTTGGAACCGAATATTAATGAGTAAATTTTTCGAATAAGATGAAATTTGCATTTATCAACTTTGTGAATTTTAGTATTATGAAATTAAATAACCACCTTAAGTCTGTGCTTGGAGGGTCTGTGCTGCAGAGATATGAAATTCCTGTCGACTACTTCGAAAGTAGAAATTATCTCTCCAAATATTATATCTTTTGCATATTTCATCTTCAATAAATTGGATTGTGTAGTGTAAAACATTAAATTGAAAACCTGACTTTAACTTATTATCATTTTTTGCTATACTTCCTATGCCTATTCATAAATTCAATACAAAAACGAGACTACGCATGGAATTGAGGCCAGGGCTGCTAGAAAAACTCTTTGTTTTAAGCCGGGCACAACAAAGTTGAATAAAATTATTAGGTTCAAGCTATAATGGAGGATATCTATTTTACCGTAAAATTTCATGATACGTCCAAAATATTGCGGTTGTTTTAACAATCTCCATAGTAAAACGAATATATGACAACCAAAATAGCTCACAATTGCCATTATTAGTTGTTTCAACTACAAAAGAGAGGTCTGAATTTTAGTGAGCGCTACATGTTACCCACTAAGAAATTATTGTATATCGTAGAAATGTTTCGTCTTTGTATGGTCTTTGTCACGTGGAAAAACAG